>NC_136067.1:2110572209-2111039709 GCF_964261635.1 Lissotriton helveticus
AATTGTGTAAGTTGGTGCTAGCGTGTGATTGGCTGGTGAGTCTGCCCAGGAGTGCCTGGACCTGCTGGTGGATGGACTGTCCGGTTTGAGTAGGACAGGGTCTGCAGGGTCTGCAAGGCCCCAGAGGAGGGGGTCTGAGTCAGCCGTGGATGAAAGGCCCCTCTGCTGTCAGGGATGGGAGGAAAGAGCGTCTGGTGGTGCCGGGCTGTGCCTGCCGCCCACCCTGCTAGCTCTCCATCCTGACGGCTCACTGTCACCTCTGGCCCTGAAGCTGTCAGGAAGACGAAAACCAGAAACATTCCAGCACTCAGGGTCCCTTGCACGAAGTACTTCAAAGGCATTTCTGGGTATAAGAAGGGTATGAGTCTCCTTCCAACTTGTTCTTGTGCTAGCTCTTGTGGCTGACTTGGATCTACCAGGGGTGGGCGCTGCCCAGCCCCTGGGTGCCTGGATTCCTGGACTCCTGGGGGACCCTTCTGCCCTGCCTGGGCTGAAGGGGGGACTTTGCTTAGCCCCCTGGGACTCTCTGGGACCTTTGTGCAGCATGGTGGAGCTGCATTGCTGGAAGGACCTTGGGACTTTGTGATCTAGCACCTTGGGAGCGCTTGGGTGCTCGCAGTCCTGGAAGAGCGCTTTATCTTGCTTATAGCGCTGAGGGGCGCGTTGCCCGCCCTGGCGAGTGCCCACCTCGCTTATTTTCTTTGGTTTATTCAACTTCAGCTGCCCACGCCGTGATTGTCGCTGCCCGGGGGCCTAAAGGGGTCCAGGAGCCGCCGTTTGCCTGTGCACGGCCGTGGACGAAGCCACGAAGGGGCCGCGACCTGATTGGCCGTCCCTCGGCAGGAGCCGCGCTCTGATTGGCCGTGGCAGGAGGCCTGTCCCCGAGAGCCGCGCTCCGATTGGCCGAAGAAGGCGTGTCACTGGGGGCTCGCCGAAGGAGCCGCGATGGGATTGGCCCATCGCTCGTGACCTGCAGTGAGAGGAGGAGGAAGGCGCCGAGACGCATGGCGGCCGGTTAACAGGGCTCCCGTGTGCCGAGGGAGCCCTGCAACGGGAGAAGAGACTGCCCGGGAGCCTGGCTGGCTCCACTCTGCGTCCCGGTCCCGAGACGGGGGACCGGGCCAAGCGAGGAGAGTCTGCGAGGAGCAGGAGCTCCTCCGTTGCCGCCGAGCCCCGCCCCCGCCGCGCAGGAGACCCGGTGAGTCTGGGCGGAGGGCTGGGCAGAGTGAGGAAGCTGAGCGGCGCGATGATGGAGCCTCCCCGCAGCAGAGCCGGTGAGTGAAGGGCTGCGGGGGGGAAAGCTCCGTGCGGTGCCGGTCAAGGCGCCGAGTAAGGGCGGCCCCGTTGGCAGTGGGTCGCCCCAACGCATTGCAAAGCCTTCAAGGGCGGCCCCAGTTGGCAGTGGGTCGCCCCAACGTGCATGAGCCTAGAGAGGCTCAGAGGGGCCGCATTATGTTTACGAGCCCGTTTGGCTCCCGAGAGGGCCATATTCGAGAGGGGGGCTTCGGGGCATATTTTCGGTGCTCGTCCCCTCCTGCCCCTGAGTGTGAGGGCTAGAGTCCGGTGAGGCTCATGGGGGCATCGGTGTTTTAAGAGCCTGTGTGGCTCCAACGGTTGGCATCATTGCTTTAGAGCCTCTGTGGCTCCAACGTCTGGGGCATGTGCTATGCCCAGAGCCTGTGTGGCTCCAGCAGTGGCGCAGTTGGCGCCTAAGGGCCAGTGAGGGCCCTGGCGCAGTTTTATTGTTCTCCAGGTGCCCAGCACTTAGTGGGCACCTGCTACGTTTAGGCTTTTTGGTACTTTGAGACTGGCGCTGCATGGCAGCGCACCCTGACACTGAGACTCAGGGCGTCTGAGCCCCAACAAGGCCATTGGCCTAGGGACTGCCACAGGTGGTGGCTTATGTGAGTTTGTGCGCAATCATATGGTTATTGCACCTCTGAATGTGATTTCTTGCATCATGTGTTATTCCTGCACCTCTGAAGGTTTTTAGGCCTCATGTGATTTTTGCGCTATTGTATTACTTTGACACCTCTGAATGTTTCATGCATTATGTGTCTTTCTCTTCTTGCGCTACACCTCTGAATGTTTAGTCATCATGTGTCTTCTTGCGCTGCACCCCTGAATGTATTTTAATTGCATCATGTGCTCTGTCCTGAACACCGCTGAATGTGTAGGTCTATACATCATGTGTTTTCTTTCTTTACTACTCCTCTGAATGTATATTCATGCATCATGGGTAGTGTGTTTTGAGCTATACCCCTAAGTGGATTTCATCCTTAGGTGGTTGTTCTTTCTAGTACAGGTGGTCCTAGTGAGGTCCTGGGTACCTGCGTGACATGCTCCTAAGGTGTTTAGGGTTGCGTAGTGTGTACTTACCTGTTCCCAGTAGTTACTGGACGTGATTCATAACTGTTACTTTGTGCTACAGTGATTTTTATATTCTTTTATTCTAATTTCTGACAAGTATTTCTATTTCGGAAAGTGTTGATTATGACAGTGGCCCATGTGGCCCTGTCTTGTGAATAATCCCATGTGAATATTGCCCGTGCCAATTGGCACCATGTATATGTGTGATTTTATCTGATGTGCTTTTACAATACAAAAGGTATTTTTATAATAACCTTGTGTGGAGTCTCTTTTGTGGTGTACCTAGTATGTTGTTGCTATTGTGCGCTGACGCAAATGCTTTACACATTGCCTCCGAGTTTAGCCTAGACTGCTCGTGCCAAGCTACCAAGGGGGTGAGCAGGGGTTATCTTGGCGTGTGACTTCCTTGCCCTGACTAGATTGGTGGTTTCTGCCTGGCTTTGGCGTCCGCCTTAGCCTACCAGAAATAGCCAGTTCTAACATTGGTGGGTCAGCGGTGCGGATTTGGACTTGTGTTTGCGAAGTGCCATAGCGACAACTGGCTACATTACAAAACTCTGCAATTGTTTTTTTCAGATAGTCACATGTTTGGGATTATTGTTTTGATTTTTTTCCTCAAGAGTGTCATTTTCAAATGTGTTTCTGCGCTTTATGTTTAGCGGCAGATGAGAGAAAGTGACAGGGCGGGACGCCAGTAGAGGGGGAGGTTCCCATAGATTATGAATCCCTTGCTGGGTCCCTTGTCCAATCCCAAATCCTGTACCTGTGTGGGTAGATAGGAGAGAGAGGGAGTGTGAGGAGAAAAGACTAGCTCAGGAGGGTGGTTGTTCCCTGAGTGTAGTGTGTGTGTCTGGATTCCCCAGTGTGGTAGGATCCAGTGGTGGCAGCTTTAATGTGTCCAGTGTGTTAACTCCCATTCCCCGCTCCCAGAGTTTGGTACCTGTGTCACGTGTGGTCAGGTTGAGTGATCAGGGGTGGTAAAAACTGCCTTACCAGTCCGAGGGGGGGGAGTGTGCGCATGAGTGATGTGCTGAACTGGAGGAGTTGGTGTGAGTTTTCTTTTTGTTAAAGAGCTTGCATGAGAGGTGTACCTCTGGTGGTGTGCAGGAGGTCCTGCAGAGGAACTGGACAAGAAGGTGGACGTCTGGCGGTGTGCTAGATGTCTTGCAGTGGCATTAGGGAGTGATTCTAAAAGCAGTGGCTTGTGTATCTGTTGATCCTGTGTAGGTGAAGAGGTTCATGTGTAGCCCAGCTAGATCCCAGTAGGATGGTAGGGGTGTAGGGGCTCACGTCCTGTCTCAGTGGAGGCGGAGTGAGTGTGGGACGGTGTGTCCCACGTTGGCCTGAAACCTTATCTCAGGGCCCGGAGGGTTCCCTAAGGGAGCGCCAGGTCAGGGGCCTAGGCTGTACATACAGGTCATTTGAGGAGGATCTTCCTGTGTCTAGAGGACGGGGAGTGTCTGTAACCAGAACTCCGGCGGTCCTAGTGTTGGGCAGTACCGCTCCTAAGTGGAGGGTGCAGAAGTCCTGGCTCGCTGAGCATTTGCCCGTCTAGAGTGCTTGACCCTTTGTGGGGCCTCTGGAGGTCGTTCCCCGAGGAGGGGGGAAAGCCAGGTTGGGGTGTGGCCTGACCTGGAAGGAGTACTGGAGGAAAGTGTGTCACTGATACGCCGCTGGCGTGTGCTCTGTCTAGCCTTGGACATACTGAGAATCACCCTGTGATAGGGAGTACTAAAGGAAAGTGTGTCACTGATACGCCGCTGGCGTGTGCTCTGTCTAGCCTGGGACATACTGAGAATCACCCTGTGATAGGGAGTACTGGAGGAGAGTGTGTCGCTGATACGCCGCTGGCGTGTGCTCTGTCTAGCCTGAGACATACTGGGCCTGTAGTCATGGAACTGGAAGGGGGTGCAGAGGGACGGTGTCCTTACTTCTGACCCCGGTGCAACCTGAGGGTTTAGATCTTAGGTTGGGAGATTAGGAAACTTCTAGGTCAAGAGGAATCTCTGCCCAAGTGGATCAGCTGAAGAGACTGAGGGGGCTGCCCTTGCTGTGTGTTCTGGGGCTCACCTGCAGTTTGATGTTTCCACTAAGGTAGAGGAAAGTGGGCTTTGCGGTGTGCTGTCCCCCCCCACCTGCTTGAAGAGGAATTGTGCTGTGTGCTTTGTACCTCAGAAGTGAAATAGTTTCCAGGTGGTAGACCAGTGATGGAGTGAGGTCCTGATCTGGTAGGAGACTTGTGTTCTGGTGAATGCTTCTCTGTGAGGGTGCGGAAACCCAGAAGTAGAGGTAGGGTGGGGCATTCTTACCCGAGACCTCTGGTCAGCTTGGGGGTGTGGACCCTAGGTTGTTGGATCAGCGGTAGTTGTAGCTACACTGAGAGAGAGAGTGGAGAATGGCTATTGTGTGCCAGGGGTTATTGCCCCCCGCTCTGTGGATTGGTTAGGACCTGTGATTTGGATGGTCTTGGCTGTGGATGACTAGGGAGTACCAGTGGGGTATCCTAGTTGTGTCAGGGAGTTATTGTTTAGAGGTAACCAGGTAGGTTCAGAGTGGCGAAAAACCGGAGGTTGTCCCTGCCGTGCAGGGCCGTGTCCGTGGTTTTTGTCGCCCAAAGCAGTGAAGCCCATCAGTGGAGTGATTGGTCTACCCTGCGTTTTGGCTGGAAGGGGGCTGTGTTGGACCCGGCCCTTTGGGCAGGTTCACCCCTAGACTTTTTGCTTTTTCCTAGCCTGTTTCTGGAACCTGGTGTTGGTGATTCTAGGCCTCTGCGCACTTTTTTCACTGTGGTACAGTGTAAAGTGCTGGAGCTCTCTGTATGAAGGGTGAATGGCCTGCCCTCCCATAGGAATGAATGGGGAATATGTATGCCCATGGTAGATTCCTGATGCGTGGGGAGTGCAGGGTCGAGTTTGATATGTGTGAACTCGTGAGAATGAATGCTGCAAAATGATGTATGCAGCATGACTGTGTCTAGTCTAGAAGTACCACTTTTGGAAGTTGGCATAATTGTGTAAGTTGGTGCTAGCGTGTGATTGGCTGGTGAGTCTGCCCAGGAGTGCCTGGACCTGCTGGTGGATGGACTGTCCGGTTTGAGTAGGACAGGGTCTGCAGGGTCTGCAAGGCCCCAGAGGAGGGGGTCTGAGTCAGCCGTGGATGAAAGGCCCCTCTGCTGTCAGGGATGGGAGGAAAGAGCGTCTGGTGGTGCCGGGCTGTGCCTGCCGCCCACCCTGCTAGCTCTCCATCCTGACGGCTCACTGTCACCTCTGGCCCTGAAGCTGTCAGGAAGACGAAAACCAGAAACATTCCAGCACTCAGGGTCCCTTGCACGAAGTACTTCAAAGGCATTTCTGGGTATAAGAAGGGTATGAGTCTCCTTCCAACTTGTTCTTGTGCTAGCTCTTGTGGCTGACTTGGATCTACCAGGGGTGGGCGCTGCCCAGCCCCTGGGTGCCTGGATTCCTGGACTCCTGGGGGACCCTTCTGCCCTGCCTGGGCTGAAGGGGGGACTTTGCTTAGCCCCCTGGGACTCTCTGGGACCTTTGTGCAGCATGGTGGAGCTGCATTGCTGGAAGGACCTTGGGACTTTGTGATCTAGCACCTTGGGAGCGCTTGGGTGCTCGCAGTCCTGGAAGAGCGCTTTATCTTGCTTATAGCGCTGAGGGGCGCGTTGCCCGCCCTGGCGAGTGCCCACCTCGCTTATTTTCTTTGGTTTATTCAACTTCGGCTGCCCACGCCGTGATTGTCGCTGCCCGGGGGCCTAAAGGGGTCCAGGAGCCGCCGTTTGCCTGTGCACGGCCGTGGACGAAGCCACGAAGGGGCCGCGACCTGATTGGCCGTCCCTCGGCAGGAGCCGCGCTCTGATTGGCCGTGGCAGGAGGCCTGTCCCCGAGAGCCGCGCTCCGATTGGCCGAAGAAGGCGTGTCACTGGGGGCTCGCCGAAGGAGCCGCGATGGGATTGGCCCATCGCTCGTGACCTGCAGTGAGAGGAGGAGGAAGGCGCCGAGACGCATGGCGGCCGGTTAACAGGGCTCCCGTGTGCCGAGGGAGCCCTGCAACGGGAGAAGAGACTGCCCGGGAGCCTGGCTGGCTCCACTCTGCGTCCCGGTCCCGAGACGGGGGACCGGGCCAAGCGAGGAGAGTCTGCGAGGAGCAGGAGCTCCTCCGTTGCCGCCGAGCCCCGCCCCCGCCGCGCAGGAGACCCGGTGAGTCTGGGCGGAGGGCTGGGCAGAGTGAGGAAGCTGAGCGGCGCGATGATGGAGCCTCCCCGCAGCAGAGCCGGTGAGTGAAGGGCTGCGGGGGGGAAAGCTCCGTGCGGTGCCGGTCAAGGCGCCGAGTAAGGGCGGCCCCGTTGGCAGTGGGTCGCCCCAACGCATTGCAAAGCCTTCAAGGGCGGCCCCAGTTGGCAGTGGGTCGCCCCAACGTGCATGAGCCTAGAGAGGCTCAGAGGGGCCGCATTATGTTTACGAGCCCGTTTGGCTCCCGAGAGGGCCATATTCGAGAGGGGGGCTTCGGGGCATATTTTCGGTGCTCGTCCCCTCCTGCCCCTGAGTGTGAGGGCTAGAGTCCGGTGAGGCTCATGGGGGCATCGGTGTTTTAAGAGCCTGTGTGGCTCCAACGGTTGGCATCATTGCTTTAGAGCCTCTGTGGCTCCAACGTCTGGGGCATGTGCTATGCCCAGAGCCTGTGTGGCTCCAGCAGTGGCGCAGTTGGCGCCTAAGGGCCAGTGAGGGCCCTGGCGCAGTTTTATTGTTCTCCAGGTGCCCAGCACTTAGTGGGCACCTGCTACGTTTAGGCTTTTTGGTACTTTGAGACTGGCGCTGCATGGCAGCGCACCCTGACACTGAGACTCAGGGCGTCTGAGCCCCAACAAGGCCATTGGCCTAGGGACTGCCACAGGTGGTGGCTTATGTGAGTTTGTGCGCAATCATATGGTTATTGCACCTCTGAATGTGATTTCTTGCATCATGTGTTATTCCTGCACCTCTGAAGGTTTTTAGGCCTCATGTGATTTTTGCGCTATTGTATTACTTTGACACCTCTGAATGTTTCATGCATTATGTGTCTTTCTCTTCTTGCGCTACACCTCTGAATGTTTAGTCATCATGTGTCTTCTTGCGCTGCACCCCTGAATGTATTTTAATTGCATCATGTGCTCTGTCCTGAACACCGCTGAATGTGTAGGTCTATACATCATGTGTTTTCTTTCTTTACTACTCCTCTGAATGTATATTCATGCATCATGGGTAGTGTGTTTTGAGCTATACCCCTAAGTGGATTTCATCCTTAGGTGGTTGTTCTTTCTAGTACAGGTGGTCCTAGTGAGGTCCTGGGTACCTGCGTGACATGCTCCTAAGGTGTTTAGGGTTGCGTAGTGTGTACTTACCTGTTCCCAGTAGTTACTGGACGTGATTCATAACTGTTACTTTGTGCTACAGTGATTTTTATATTCTTTTATTCTAATTTCTGACAAGTATTTCTATTTCGGAAAGTGTTGATTATGACAGTGGCCCATGTGGCCCTGTCTTGTGAATAATCCCATGTGAATATTGCCCGTGCCAATTGGCACCATGTATATGTGTGATTTTATCTGATGTGCTTTTACAATACAAAAGGTATTTTTATAATAACCTTGTGTGGAGTCTCTTTTGTGGTGTACCTAGTATGTTGTTGCTATTGTGCGCTGACGCAAATGCTTTACACATTGCCTCCGAGTTTAGCCTAGACTGCTCGTGCCAAGCTACCAAGGGGGTGAGCAGGGGTTATCTTGGCGTGTGACTTCCTTGCCCTGACTAGATTGGTGGTTTCTGCCTGGCTTTGGCGTCCGCCTTAGCCTACCAGAAATAGCCAGTTCTAACAGTTCCCTGTCTGTCTCATGTTGCTCTGCTGGTAATGGGCTCCCTGTCTGTCTCATTTTGCTCTGCTGGTAATGGGTTCCCTGTCTGTCTCATGTTGCTCTGCTGGTAATGGGCTCCCTGCCTGTCTCATGTTGCTCTGCTGGTAATGGGTTCCCTGTCTGTCTCATGTTGCTCTGCTGGTAATGGGTTCCCTGTCTGTCTCATGTTGCTCTGCTGGTAATGGGTTCCCTGCCTGTCTCATGTTGCTCTGCTGGTAATGGGCTCCCTGTCTGTCTCATGTTGCTCTGCTGGTAATGGGTTCCCTGTCTGTCTCATGTTGCTCTGCTGGTAATGGGTTCCCTGTCTGTCTCATGTTGTGCTGCTGGTAGCCTCCCCTCACATTCATATGTGGGTCACAGGGGCATTTGTTCGTTGTCATGAGACTTGGGCGTCTGTGGCAGGAATTCCAAGGCACGTCACTCATTCTGCCAGACTGCGATGCTGCTTGTTGACGTCATTCACCAGCGTTTCACTCCCTCGGGGGCCTTCACTCACCTTCCACGTGACACATTCCAAGGCACGTCACTCATTCTGCCAGACTGCGATGCCGCTTGTTGACGTCCTTCTCCAGCGTTTCACTCCCTCGGGGGCCTTCACTCACCTTCCACGTGACACATTCCAAGGCAAGTCACTCATTCTGCCAGACTGCAATGTTGCTTGTTGACGTCCTTCTCCAGCGTTTCACTCCCTCGAGGGCCTTCACTCACCTTCCACGTGACACATTCCAAGGCACGTCACTCATTCTGCCAGACTGGGATGCCGCTTGTTGACGTCCTTCTCCAGCGTTTCACTCCCTCGGGGGCCTTCACTCACCTTCCACGTGACACATTCCAAGGCAAGTCACTCATTCTGCCAGACTGCAATGTTGCTTGTTGACGTCCTTCTCCAGCGTTTCACTCCCTCGAGGGCCTTCACTCACCTTCCACGTGACACATTCCAAGGCACGTCACTCATTCTGCCAGACTGCGATGCTGCTTGTTGACGTCATTCACCAGCGTTTCACTCCCTCGGGGGCCTTCACTCACCTTCCACGTGACACATTCCAAGGCACGTCACTCATTCTGCCAGACTGCGATGCCGCTTGTTGACGTCCTTCTCCAGCGTTTCACTCCCACGGGGGCCTTCACTCCCCTTCCACGTGACACATTCCAAGGCAAGTCACTCATTCTGCCAGACTGCAATGTTGCTTGTTGACGTCCTTCTCCAGCGTTTCACTCCCTCGAGGGCCTTCACTCACCTTCCACGTGACACATTCCAAGGCACGTCACTCATTCTGCCAGACTGCGATGCCGCTTGTTGACGTCCTTCTCCAGCGTTTCACTCCCTCGGGGGCCTTCACTCACCTTCCACGTGACACATACCAAGGCAAGTCACTCATTCTGCCAGACTGCAATGTTGCTTGTTGACGTCCTTCTCCAGCGTTTCACTCCCTCGAGGGCCTTCACTCACCTTCCACGTGACACATTCCAAGGCACGTCACTCATTCTGCCAGACTGCGATGCCGCTTGTTGACGTCCTTCTCCAGCGTTTCACTCCCTCGGGGGCCTTCACTCACCTTCCACGTGACACATTCCAAGGCAAGTCACTCATTCTGCCAGACTGCAATGTTGCTTGTTGACGTCCTTCTCCAGCGTTTCACTCCCTCGAGGGCCTTCACTCACCTTCCACGTGACACATTCCAAGGCAAGTCACTCATTCTGCCAGACTGCGATGCCGCTTGTTGACGTCCTTCTCCAGCATTTCACTCCCTCGGGGGCCTTCACTCACCTTCCACGTGACACATTCCAAGGCAAGTCACTCATTCTGCCAGACTGCAATGTTGCTTGTTGACGTCCTTCTCCAGCGTTTCACTCCCTCGAGGGCCTTCACTCACCTTCCACGTGACACATTCCAAGGCAAGTCACTCATTCTGCCAGACTGCAATGTTGCTTGTTGACGTCCTTCTCCAGCGTTTCACTCCCTCGAGGGCCTTCACTCACCTTCCACGTGACACATTCCAAGGCAAGTCACTCATTCTGCCAGACTGCAATATTGCTTGTTGACGTCCTTCTCCAGCGTTTCACTCCCTCGAGGGCCTTCACTCACCTTCCACGTGACACATTCCAAGGCACGTCACTCATTCTGCCAGACTGCGATGCCGCTTGTTGACGTCCTTCTCCAGCGTTTCACTCCCTCGGGGGCCTTCACTCACCTTCCACGTGACACATTCCAAGGCAAGTCACTCATTCTGCCAGACTGCAATGTTGCTTGTTGACGTCCTTCTCCAGCATTTCACTCCCTCGAGGGCCTTCACTCACCTTCCACGTGACACATTCCAAGGCACGTCACTCATTCTGCCAGACTGCGATGCTTCTTGTTGACGTCCTTCTCCAGCGTTTCACTCCCTCGAGGGCCTTCACTCACCTTCCACGTGACACATTCCAAGGCACGTCACTCATTCTGCCAGACTGCGATGCCGCTTGTTGACGTCCTTCTCCAGCGTTTCACTCCCTCGGGGGCCTTCACTCACCTTCCACGTGACACATTCCAAGGCAAGTCACTCATTCTGCCAGACTGCAATGTTGCTTGTTGACGTCCTTCTCCAGCGTTTCACTCCCTCGAGGGCCTTCACTCACCTTCCACGTGACACATTCCAAGGCACGTCACTCATTCTGCCAGACTGCGATGCTTCTTGTTGACATCCTTGTCCAGTGTTTCACTCCCTCGGGGGCCTTCACTCACCTTCCACGTGACACATTCCAAACCTGCGCAGAAACACAAACCTGCACCCGGGGTCATTTTTGGATTCCTCTTCTTTGCATAAATCAGTACATTTCAAAGTCTAAGTATTTTTAGTGTGTGTGTGTTTCATTTTTTCACATCCACTGGTAGCTCCTCCCAGTGTTGGTAAACACTGACAAAACAAGACACACACCACTGTGAGGACTAGCGTCCTATGAGGACCGATTTTCCCATGGCATTTGCATGTGTGCGTGTGCTAATTACAGCACCCTCTTAACACGTTTGTGCAATCAGCCTCTCACTAGCAGGAATACAACAGTCCTGCAAATAAATAGGAGCAACTATGAAAACAAGCCTTATTCTTCAAGGCCTGCAGATTTATTTATTTATTTACTTGTGTGTATAGACCACCTGGCACATCTTCAATTGCCCCTGCTTACATTAATAACTCACCAGATACACTTATATTTGCTTTACCTCAAGATCTGAAGCTTCCTCTCTGAGTCAATCAGCTGTCATTATAAGGAATTCCTATCTGTGTTTTTTTAAAACATGTGATTCAAGCATTCTGTGGTATGGTTTTGTTCATATGAGGCATTCATCTCTTTGGGTGCTGTACACAACTGTACCATGTAGAAGGCAGAACTACTTATTGTGGTAAAGGAATTTGCAACAGATTATAATAGAACACATTTGCTGATATATTTCGAAATGTGTGAATACTTTGTGAATAATTTAAGGTATGAACTGCCCCCTGGTTTACGTTAAAAGGATATTGCAAGATAAAGTCATGGACCTCCCAGTGACTTGCAATATATTCTTTACATATGGTAGAGATATTTTATTTATGTTACAGTTCTTGGTCATGCACTCCATCTTCTTTCCCTCAGTGCTTTTTTTAAACTTTTGTGGCACCTCTTTAATGTAAAATTTGAGATCTTTAGTATTAACAATCAGTTGTTTTTCACTTGTAGCCAAAATGTTATGTAGCTTAAGTATCAAAACCGTGTATATGATGTCTGGTAACACCTTGATATATTAAAGTTGTCGAATAGCAACTCAAGCAGTGCAGTAAGTAAAGGTGTTTCAATAAGTGCATCCTTATCAGCTATTGAAGAATTTCCAGGGGACAAAGATCTGAAGAAAGAGAGAGGGATATGTCAAGTCTCACTTTATTTAGGCAGCAGCGACATTTCTGTCCAGCGACCTCCCTTTCATATTCTCTACTGATTTTTATTGAGAACATTTTCAACATAAACCACATGTGACAGTGCCTCTCTGGTTACATTTCCGTACATATTGCAGGTATATATGATTAGTGAACAGTGCTGCATGAGTATTCCAGTGCGAAAGGTGAACATGTTATACAGTTTGTCTCATAGCTCTCGCTAATTACAACGGGCGCCCTCACAATCTCCCATCTCTTCGTCCACCTCCACCCCCGGGCAATCTATACATCCCCATTACTATATCCCATCACATCTCAAGTTTTACACAATGGACCCCACCCCTCGTCTTCAGGCCTTCATCTCTAGACATCAATAATAGCAGTTGACAACCAGTGCACAAAGGGTTCCCATATATCCTTAGGCCCAAGTCTGACTGGCTGCAATCCCCAGTATAGTGCCAACTGTGTCTGACAGTACGTTACGCTGGTCACCCATTCCCGGATGGTGGGTGCGCGCGGTGAACCCCATTGTATGGCGATTGGGCGTTTAGCCACTAGTAGTAGAATACTCGCCAGTTTCCGTTTCTTGGGAGGAATACGCTCTAGGATCCCCAACAGGTGGCCAACGGGGTGTAAGGAATAGTCAGCCCAGTTATGTCTTTTACAAACTTCAGTATGCTAGTCCAAAAGTGTGCTATGGGTGGCCAGAACCATGCTATATGAGAAAAAGAGGACCCCGTGTCACCACATTTCCAACAGTTCGGGGACTCGCGTAATCCCATTCTGTGCAGCTGTATCGGTGTACGGTACATTCTATGTAAGTACCTAAAGTGGATCAAACGGAGCCTATAGTTAGTTGTGCATTTTTACATTTGTTGACATCCCATGAACCATTGGTCCTCTGTAATTGTAATGTCGAAGTCTAGATCCCAAGCTGCCCTTGCTGCAGGTACAACTATAGGATAGTTGCATTGTGTTATCCGATATAATCTGGTGATCAACTTACGTCCCAAGTCCACCTTGCACAGGTGCTCCAACGTCAGCAACACCTGAGGCTCAGCCGGAAAATCTGGAAAACCTTCCCCAGTGGCAGCCCGTATCTGGTAATACAGCAGTGTGTCTGCAGCGGTCGGTGGCTCTGGCTCACACATGTGTTGTAGGGACAGGAAAGTGTCATCTGGGTATAGATCCCCCCAGTTTTCAGCCCATGAACCGCCAGTCTGGCACACGCTCCCCGGTCAGATAAAGGAGGAAGCGATGGATTCTGCTGTAAAGGCATGGATGAGGCATACAATGTTTTCAATCCCGCACGGGTGCGCAGCCCATCCCACGCCCATCTTAGTGTCTGTACCGTGTCTACCTCAGCCCCGGGTCTCTTGTAGGGGTGAAACAGTGCAGTCGATAAAGGGGTAGGGGCCACTCTGTCCAATTGTCGCGCCACGTGCGGCTGAAATGGCGTTGGGTGTAACCAGAACTGTAGAAACTGATCCTGCGTGCAATACGCATATAGCCGAAAGTCAGGGGCCGCTATGCTTCCCTGCTCCTGGGGCAGCGTGAGTACCTCCCAGGGAATGCGCGCCTGTTTACCCGCCCATGTCAGTTCGATCATTAGTGAGAGTAATCGCCTAAAAAAAAATTTGAGGCAGTGGAATGGGTAGGTTAACAAAGAGATAAAGGAGCTTTGGCAGGATCAACATTTTTATAACTGCAAGGCGCCCCGCCAGAGATAGCGGAAGGTGTCTCCAGCTTTTGATTTTGACGTCTATCCAAGATATTGCCCTACCATAGTTTTCGCTCCATAGTGAGTGGAGGTCGGGGCTGAGCCAGATATCCAGGTACCGTACTGGGCCGGAGGCCCATATAAGCGGATATTCAGTGGGAGATTGCCGGGTAGATGTTGAGTGGGAACAGCACCGATTTGCCCCAATTTGTGTGCAGCCCAGAGAGTGCACCATAACGCGCCATCTCCCTCCGCATGGGTGCCAAATTCTCTTCGGGGCGTACCATGTACAAGGCCACATCATCAGCTTATAGAGACACTGTAAGCGCCCGGGAAGTAAAGCCAATTGCCCTGTGTGTGTGATGCTGGCGCAATCGCGCCGCAAGAGGTTCAGTCGCAATCACGAAAAGCAGGGGAGATAAAGGACACCCCTGCCTGGTGCCTCTAGTGATATGTATTGGCTCCGAGACCTGTCCATTTACTCGGATCCGAGCTGATGGACCAGAGTAAAGCAGCCGAACCTGCTTAATGAAGTGCATGCTAAATCCCATGCGTCCAAGTAATGGAAAGAGGAAGCCCCACTCCAAGGAATCAAATGCCTTGGAGGCATCAAGTAGAGCCACCAGTGCCGGAAGATCTGGATCAAGATAATGGAGTAGTCCTAATGTGGTCCTGAGATTATGGGTGGTAGATCAATCTGGGACGAAAACCGATTGATCCGGGAGTACCGCTATGGGAAGCAGAGGCTGTAGTCTAGTGGCCAGCAATTTGGCGTAAATTTTAACATCGGTATTAATTAGAGATAGCGGACGATAAGACTCGCAAAGTGCAGGATCCTTGTCCGGCTTAAGTAATGGTATTATGACAGCCTTTCTCATTGAGCTTGGCAGAACCCAGTCTCCAAAGCTCCTGATAGACTGTTAACAGCATAGGAGCAAGTTCATCCGCAAATTCCTTATAGAATTGAGCGCCTAGACCGTCCGGTCCTGGTGCTTTATCTGCCTTACGGCTTCCTATCACCCGTTTGAAGTCTGCAATCGTGTACGGCTCATCCAGGTATTCTCTGTGTCCTCGTTCCAACCACACAAAGGCTATCTAATCGAAATAAGTCTCCAGGTCAGAGGCTGAAGGGGCTACCTGCGATGTATAGAACTGAGAGTAATAATCTCGCATATGATCTAGGATAGCTGGTGGCGAGTGGACAGTGGAACCATCCGAGGCCCGAAGCGCTGTGATATATGCAGAGCCTCTGGGTGGGCGCAATAGATATGCCAAAGTCTTACTTGGCCTGTCACCTTCGCCATACCCGCACACTATTGTGTGCTTATGGAGAAATTTCACTTCCCTGTGTGCTTCGTCCTGATATTCAGTGAGTTTGTGCCTCCCCTCACCCAGCGTGTCCGGGGAGGCAGTTTCATAGTACGACTGGTCTAGAACCTGTAATTCCTTTTCCAGTTTTTCTAATCTATTTCTGATGTCCCGTAGTACACGTGTCTGGCCCGCCATGCAGTGTCCCCGGAAGACAGCTTTAAACGCATCCCATAGGGTCACAATTGATGCCAGTGTCCCTGTATTCGTGGTGAAATATTCCTCAATGTGACCGTGGATTTCTTCTCGAAATACAGGGTCGAGGAGAGCATTTTGAGGTAGTCGCCATGAAAACGGTTGTCAGTAGGGGAGGGGCACCTGCAGCGCCAGTGTCACTGGGGAGTGGTCTGGGAGGGTTCTCGCCTGATGGGAGATCGATTGCGCCCAAGAGTGAGCGATGGGGGACAGGAGCCAGAAGTCCAGTCTGGACCACGCATTATGGTGCTGTGTGATACAGGTTCCTTCTTTCTTATCTGGGTTCAGTATTCGCCATGTATCTATCAGGCCTCAATCCTCTATTGTGCTTCGTAGCACCTCTGCCACCTGTGGGTGATGCGTGCATGATGTGCCCATTTTATCAGCTCAAGCGAGAGTACAGTGTTACACCCCCCCCCCCCCCAAATGAGCTCCACCTCCCCCAGGGAACGGATTTGGTGCCACACATCCCGCAAGAAGGAAAGGTCATCAGTTTTATGCCCGTAAATGTTTACAATGGCGTATTGTGTATGATATATGGTTCCTAGCGCGATGACATATCTCCCCTCTGTATCTTGTATCAGTTTATGGAGAGTCCAGGGAATCCCCTTTCTGATGAGCATGGCTACCCCCCGGGAGTAGTTAGAGTAATGGGAAGCATATGTCTGATCTGTCTATTGCCTTGCGGGTGAGATAAGCGTACACCAGTCGGGATTTACGAAAATCATTTAGCCCCCTAATATTCCACGTCATACACACAAGCTTAGTCATTTCAGAAAGGCCCTCCCATATGCACCATATCTACAAACTAGGGCAACACATATGTCTCCGATTATAGCACCACTGCTCAAATGCCACCTCTGCAGCAACCATGATTTGATTTATAATTTTGTAGAGCGCAACAAATGCCCGGAGGCGTCTTGGAGCTGTGGACTCAGGGAGTGCAGCACTACTAAACGGTAAAACTATATGTCAACTTAAAAGAGCCAGGTTTTTACTCTTTTTCTGAATACTAGAAGGTCTGGGCATTCTTTGATAGTTTGGGGGAGGAGGTTCCATAACCTGGCAGCTCCGAACAGAAAGCTCCTTCCTCCCCATCGCTTCTGTCTAAACCTAGGCACCTGCAGAAGTCTGCATTGTGCGGATCTAAGACTCCTAGAGGGGATGTAGAGTTTTAGACGTGAGGTAAGGTAGGCAGGACCCTTTCCCTGCTATGCCTTAAATGTAATGCAAAGAGTCTTGAATGCGATCCTCTTTTTAAGTGGAAGTCAATGCAATGCTCCTAGATGTTGTGCCACTGGCTCATGCTTAGGAATATTCAAAAGCATACTGGCCGCAGTATTCTGCAGATGTTGCATCTTTTTCAGAAATTGGATTTGAATGCCAACATATAGTCCATTTCCGTAATCCAGTCTTGAGAATGCGAGTGTAGTCACCAACGTTTTTACTGCCTCTGGCGGCACGAACGGTCGCACCTTCCATATCAGTTTGAGAGTCGACCAGAAGCTAGATGTAAGATAGTTGGTTTTGCTCTCGAAGGTAAGTCTACCATCGAACATGATCCCAAGATTTTTAGTCTTAGTGACCGGTGTAGGGCATTCCCCTAGAGCAGAAGGCCACCATCTCCGAGACCAGGACAACGGATTGGTGCCCAAAAGGAGCACCTCGGTCTTGCTTCCGTTAAGTTTAAGGCAGTTTGATTGCATCCATGTATGGACCTGGGTCATGCTGCTGTTAAACCGATCAGCTACCTCCTCTTCGTTATTGTGAATAGACACTGCAATCTGCGTATCGTCCGCGTAAGAGAAAACCGAGAATCCAAACTGCCTGATCAGAGTGGCCAGCGGAGCGACGTACAAATTAAACAAGGTGGGGCTCAGCGACGAGCCCTGTGGCATGCCGCACTGAAGATTAAAGGTTTGTGAGCTTGCTTCACCCAGTTCCACTCGAAAGGACCTCTCTGTGAGATAGGATGTAAGTAGGGTCAGGGTGGGCGCCTGGATGCCCAGTGCCGCTAATCTGTTGACAAGGATTTGATGATTAACGGTGTCAAAGGCCGCCGATAGATCCAATAATATCAAGGCGGCCTTTCCGTCCATGTCCAAGGTCTTCCTTAACTCTTCACTAGAAGCTATGAGGGCCGTTTCTGTTCCATGACCCTCTCTGAACCCAAATTGGGAATGGTCCAACAAATCGTGGGCAGAGACAAAGCTGGTAAGCTGGATGTTTAGTAGCTTCCCCAAAACCTTAGCACAGAATTGGAGTCTAGAAATGGGCCGATAGTTATTGGGCTCAGCAGGGTCCAGGTGGTTTTTTTTCAGTAAGGGCAGAACCGATGCCAACTTCCAGAGGTCAGGGAATTATCCCTGCTGTATTATCCCTGCGAAGAGGTCACCCAGTTGTTTGCCCAGGGTCTCTGAGAAGAGATGGAAGACCCTAGGCGGGCAGGGATCAGAAGGGGCCCCTGCTGTAGTTCCCATTTTGGTTTTGGTGATTTGTTCCAGCAATGGGGGGGGGGGGGGGGGGGGGGGGAGGAAAAGGCTGGAGCTTGCGTCATAGGAATATTCCTCTGAGGAATGGGTTCAACGGTAAACTGGGTAAATGTTTTATATACTGAATCCACCTTGTTAACAAAGGCCTGGCCCAGGGCGTTACAGGGTTCTATATTATCATCTGCTCTCTCTTTATGGGGAGTTTAGTGAGTGTTTTTAAGGTATCAAAAAGTGTTTTACTTGAATTTTTGGCAGACAATAATTTCTTAGTGAAGTAGTTGCTTTTTTCTTCCACGATGAATCTTCTGTAAACAGCTATGGTCTGGGCATACTTTGTTTTTGCATCCTTGTCATAATTACGTCTCCACTGCTTTTCAGTCCTTCTACACAGTTGTTTCTGTATCCTCAGTTTATCAGAGAACCAAGGTTCAGGGGGCTTATTCCTTCTTGTGGTAGAGGTTTTTAAAGGGGCTATTATATTGGCAGCTTCTGTGATCCATGACGTAATATTTTGTGCTGCCAAATTAATTTCTGCCTTTCCTTTTGGTAAATTCATGTTTAACGCATTTTGCAAGAGATCGGGGTCCGTCTTGGACCAATCCCAATAAGTAGATGAATTCAAAGGCTTGCTCCCTGACTTGTTAGGAGATAGGTAATAAACAACAAAGATGCCAATACTGAGTTCTACTCCAAACCATACTATGTTCACCAGGCTAACAACCAATAAATTATTAACCATGTGTTGGATTTAATCCGTCAATATTTATTTCTTTTTAGAAAATTTCGAAAAAACACACACAGTACAAAATGTATTTTATAAATATGTGAAAACACCTAAAAGTTATTTAGGAGACAGACGTACACCACAAAAATAGACAAAAAATTATAACGCATTCGCACAAACTCTTAGATCACCTGACTCAACTCGTCTTCATATCAGACTATCTTGGGCTGCCCCTTTGCGCCGGAACTGGCAGTTCTGTTCATGGGACTTTTTGAGGCTAAATTTATCCTTAACAAGAACCCTTTCTCAACATGTATCAGTCATTACATGCGATACATTGATGACGTCTTTTTCATTTGGAGTGGTTGTGAGGAACAACTTAATGAGTTTTTGATCTGGCTCAATAGACACACAAAAGACATTCAGTTTACCATCAATCATGCCAAATATCAAATCACTTTTTTGGACGTGAAAGTCTATTTATCAGAAGGGACATTAGCCACCACACTCTTCAGAAAAGAAACAGACCGTAACCGCGCATTGCATTACACAAGCAATCATCCTCGGAACCTTCATCAAAATCTTCCATTTGGCCAATTTTTACGTATTAGGCGTAATTGTACGTTCAAAGATGAATACTTTGAACATGCCCAAAATCTACTCGAACGCCTTATGGAACGCGGTTACCCAAAAAAACTTCCCAAACATGCCATGCAGAAAGCATGGTGGACACCACGATAAGTCTTCCTGGAGAAAAAGGCTAAGCCATCACTACAAAGAATTGTCTGTGTGACCACCTTTTGCCCTAACGCCAATCAACTCAAAAAAGTTGTCAACCAAAACTGGCACTTGGTGAAGAACCTTGAAGTCAGCCTACAACAACCACCTCTTTTTGCTTTTAAAAAAGAGAGGAGTATCGCCAATTTTGTGGTACGGGCAGCACTACCCAAAAAGGAAACACCCACATTACGGAGCATGTTTGGCCTACAGCCCATTCATGGACATCATAACATCATAACTTGCGTGTGTTGTGATAACACAATGGAGGGAGATGTTTTTTCACATAATGGCATCTTTTGGAAACATTCAGCTTTCTCAAATTGTAAAACTAAAAATGTTGTCTATGGTATTCTGTGCCCATGCCAGAAATTATATGTCGGGAAAACGTCACAAGAAATTCGTCAGCGGATCACCCAACACAAGTCAAGAGTAAGAAGATTAGTGGCGAATGCTCCTGTGGTAAGCCATTGGACCTCGGAAGGACACACATAAAACGATATAAAATGGACTGTGTTGTCTAGACTGGAAATGGACATAAGAGGAGGCGATATGGAAGCTAAACTCAGCCAACATGAAGCACAACTTATCCTGAGATTTGACACAGTCACAAATGGACTGAATGAATTCTTGGAGATATCGCGGGCCGTTTAAGTCACTCCGCCACCCTTTCTGCAATTGGGTTCTTGATGGAACACTCTCCCTGCCCCGTGTGGAGGCTGTGAACGCTGAACTACATACTACAATTACCAGAATTCCCACGGGAATCATATGACTCATATGACTCCGACGGACCAATAGAACCGCTCGATATTACCACCCGCTGCAAACCGTCCCTCACAGTATCTCGGGTAACTCGGAACGCACGGCCACATTGAGCTGCGGTTCGGTTTTGAGCTCCTTAAGTCTTCCGCCAAAGGTACATGTTGTGCATTTTAGAACAACCTTAGGTCACGGTGTTACTCGCTAGAATGCCGTAGCTCGCACGCATGTTTTGCACACGACTCATGATCGTTTTCCACCTTTTGTAGAAAATGGCGAACAAACACGGAACTGATTCCTCCGCCTGAGCAGCCCCACATGCATCTACAATCCTCGCCAGGATATTTAATTCAAAAGGTAAATCCCTGCAAGAATTCACACCGTGAATGCTCAGAGTAAATTAGGCCATCACACTAAGCGGTCTGTTTCTGATTTCCAGCCCTATGAACCCCGCTGTAGACAAGTAGCTGAACATATTCCTACCACCTAGACCAGGAGGCACGCCCACACTTAGCCCCCTTTGCAGGTATTTTTACGCCCTTGTCAACCGACCCTAGAAGGACAAATAGGTACTAATCATGTACACTAATCTTTGGTTCACTTTGTTCACAGACGCTCACCCCTCCTCCTTTTCAAACCAGTTGAATCGATAGCTTTGAACACTCAAGTAGGGAGTCCCTCTTGTTGGTGGTCGTGTAATTATTGTCTTCATAACACACTGAATTATGTTGAGTATAAGGGAACTTGTTTTTCCTCTTTCAGATTCTCTGTTTGGTCCTGATGAGAATCGGACAAAGGGTCCGGTTCGAAACGCGTCAACCTTGTTTGTTGGGTTTTATGTCGAAAATATCTGCACGCATTTATGTTTTTGAGTAGCGATGTATATTAAGTATGTAAGCGAAAAATTTCTTTTTCCACATTGAAAAATTCCTGGATTTAGACGATGACATTTCTCTCATGTAATTTGTTGTTCCATGTTCGTTTTGTTTTTTCAGTTTGAAATTGTGATAGTCTGAAATGAAGACGAGTTGAGTCAGGTGATCTAAGAGTTTGTGCGAATGCGTTATAATTTTTTGTCTATTTTTGTGGTGTACGTCTGTCTCCTAAATAACTTTTAGGTGTTTTCACTTATTTATAAATACATTTTGTACTGTGTGTGTTTTTTCGAAATTTTCTAAAAAGAAAGAAATATTGACGGATTAAATCCAACACATGGTTAATAATTTATTGGTTGTTAGCCTGGTGAACATAGTATGGTTTGGAGTAGAACTCAGTATTGGCATCTTTGTTGTTTATTACTTAAATTAGACTCTGCTTTATGAAAGGTGAGTCAAAGCCCTTGTTTGGTTGTTAGGAGATGGGGCTCTGATTGTAAATATGACGGCCTTATGATCAGACCATTGCACCGGCAGAATCTCCTGTACATTTATCATATGGTTGGATGTGAATATACCATCCAGAGTATGACCTGCCTTATGTGTGCTTTCTTTCACTAGTTATACCAGCCCTAAGCAGGACAGGGTATCTATGAGATCAATGTTTTTAGGATCCACAGTGAGTTCTAGATTGTGGTCGACGTCGCCCAAGATGGTGTAATTAGCATAGTTAAGGCTGGTTTCCAGAAAAGGATTAAGTTTGTCTACCAGCGGGGCTTGGGCGTTAGGTGGACGATAGATCAGAAGACCGTTCCAAGCTTGAATGGGGCTGAGTTGTAACTGAAACGATAAAAGTTCACAGTCCAGTGAGGTGCCCAACCTCGTAGTTAGGGAATTTCCTCCTTAGAGATGATGGCCAGCCGCCCCCTCTTTTATCAATTCTATCTGCCCTATTGATCTGAAAGCCAGCAGGAAGAGCCAGAAGCCGATCCGGATCGGAGGAATGATTAGCCCAGGTTTCTGTAATAAATACTAAGTCTAGATTATGACCATTGCATTGCATAAATTTTCCACATCGTCCCAAGAGATTGCACTGTCTGAACCCGTAACCTCCAAACATCAATCAAATCCACCCCACCACCTACACCAACCCCCCAATTAGGTTGAGTAAATGCCCCGCCCACCCCCAAATGCACCCCACAAAAACAGACCAAATAAAACTTATGGGACTCATCCCGATAGGGGGCGCGGGGATTCGGCTAACACCCCTGCAACGTACAAGTGCAGGGTGGCCAAGTGGATAATGTAGCCCCCTGAAACCTTACATAGCTGGCAGGGTGTGATTACTAAAGTTACACATAACACATTCAGTAAATGTTCAGTCAGCGTAACTTGGCTGGCTACTGGCGGTGTCTTCCTTGTCTCTCAGCTGCCGAGCATGAGATTTAGCAAACTTCATGGCTGCGCCCGCCTCAGTGAAAAAAAGTTGCTTTCCCATTGCATGAACACGAAGTTTCGCTGGATATAACATAGCGTATTTAGTTCATGTTTGTTGGAGGATCTTTTTGGCGGAGAGGAACTCATGCCTTGCAGCTTGTACCGCTTGTGTAATGTCAGGATAGAGTTGTATGACATTATTTTGGTAGCGGAGTTCCCCACGATCTCGAGCCAGTCGCAATATGGTGTCCCTGTCGCGATAATTAAGCATGCGTGCTAATATGGTGCACGGTGGGGCCCTCTGCTTCGGGGCTAGAGTGTGCCCTTTCCACCAGGAACATCCCCGAAAGCCCTTAGCTGAATAGATCCTTAAATAGGCCTTCCATGTAGAGCGCCATATTCAGGATCACTGTTGTTTCAGGCACGCCCGTCACGCGCACATTGTTTCGGCGTGAGCGTCCTTCTAGGTCCTCCTGTTTGGCTTTCATGGACTCCCAACAGGCTCTGCATTTGCAACTACGTTTCTTAATAGACTATTTGCCGGTCCTCTACATCAGAGACCCTGGCCTCCGCCTCCTTGATGCGTGCCTCGTGCTTGTCAACCTTCCGCGATACTCTGTCTAGTCTGTTCGCCAGGGAGTCTATTTTAGTGTCAATGTCCCTGAGACATGTTTTAACCTCCTTCAGGATTGTTTTGATATCATCTTCTGGCTCTGCATCCATCTGAGTTTCAGGCACCAATGTTTGCGCTGCGGGTTCCATCTCTTTTTGCCTGCTGGAGTGTTTTGTGAAAGTGAGGGTGGCCTGCGATGTATCCGACTTTCCCATCCTCTTCTTTCGCGTAGGCAGAACCATGTGGGAGTCCCGTAGCAGTAGTGCGCATTCACTAGGGAGACCGCGGGACAGGACACGACCCAGTAGTCGTCAGAATTATAAGTGCAGCTTGCGACGATCAGGGAACCCACGCTCCCGGTCCCATATTTCTGTGTGTGTGGGGGGGGGGGTCAACTCGGCCTCACACTCTCTCTCCCTGCATCTATTCCGGCATCTCCCCTGTATGTGTGTCTAGTTCAAGTTGGGGACCCGGCAGCCAACATCTGCCTTTCTCCAGGCACCAACCACCACCAACTTCCTCACTGGGTCCGAATGTGGCCGGTGCAGTGGTTGCACAATGCGTATACTACTAGTGTTATGCCTCATGAGCACTATCGGTGCCCTGGCCCGCCCAGTCTCTAGGCGCCCCTAGCCCAAGGCTATCTCAGATGAGCGGTTGGGATGTGCCTGATGACCACAGAACGCCCAAATGCCGATTCTAACTCCTCAACACGCCTCTCTGCGCTTGCTGCCAGCCGCTGCCATTGTCAGGAACCCTCAGTTTTGCGTATAGTGCCCGGGGTCTGCCTTCATAATTCCAGGAAACAAAGGTCCTAAGCAATTTCAAAGATATAAACAAATTAAATGTAGAACACAATAAGTTACTATATATTTTTCCATGTCCAGCCGGACCAGGAATTTATTTTTAAATTGAATCAAACAATAAGATTGAATACAAAGACAGCAATTCTTAAAGTAGGGCACATTCCTGTGCCGTGCTAGTGAAGGAAACACAGTGGAAGGAAAGGAAGTAATACAGAGGGAGAATTTTCACAGGCAAAGAAAGTGAGCAAACTGGACACTTTTTAAATCAGTGTTGGGAGTGTTCTCCAGAGTAGAACATACACAATGATACACAGTGGTTGAATGTATGTCTACTTAAAAGAGTCAACGTTTCGATCCATTGCTCTGATTAGAAAGGATCATCATCAGGACTAAACAAAGTTATATTGCCTGGTATTAATAATACGCCTGTTTAGGGAGAGAACAGGGAAGGAAAAAGGACAATAAGGTATTTAAAAAACAGGATTTGAGAAGTTAGCATTTCAAATGGTTTGTACACATTTACATTAATCGGAACCGCAGTGAACCAATTGGTGTTTTTCCTCGTAGAAGACGTGTGCACGGGTGAGTCAGATCGTGCATCCTACATGGATCAAAATCGCAAGAAGCAGCACATTGTGAGATGAATAGCAATCGGTGTTTAACCCCGTGAACGGCGTAAAAACGAGTCACGGCACTTAACATTCAATCAATCAATCAGGAGTTTGTTAAAGCGCGATTACTCACCCGTAAGGGTCTCAAGGCGCTATGGGTGGGGAGGGGGGTGGGACGGGGGGTGCAGGTTCCATTCCATCAAGGAGGGGGTCTGTCGAAGAGCCAGGTTTTAAGGTTTCTTGCGAAGATGGGGAGCGATGTTGTCTGTCTGAGGTGGAGCGGAAGGGCGTTCCATGCTTTGGCCGCGAGGAAGGAGAAGGAGCGGCCTCCTGATCTGGTCTTTCTGGTGCGGGGGACCACGGCGTAGGAAAGCTGGGCTGATCGTAGGGTCCTTTGGGGTGCGTGGAATTTGAGTCGGCTGTTCAGGTATGCTGGTCCGGTGCCGTGGAGGGCCTTGTGTGCGTGGGTGAGCATCTTAAAGGTGATTCTCGCCTCGACGGGGAGCCAGTGGAGTGTGCGCAGGTGCTGGGAAATGTGGCAGTGTTTTGGCAGGTTGAGGACCAGTCTTGCGGCGGCGTTCTGGATGTTCTGTAGCTTGCGGATGAGGTTTTTGTTTATTCCGGCGTAGAGTGCGTTGCCGTAGTCGAGTCTGCTGGTGACCAGGGCGTGAGTGACTGTCTTTCGGTGTTCGAGAGGGATCCATTTGAAGGTCTTACGAAGGAGGCGGAGGGTGTGGAAGCAGGAAGATGAGACAGAGTTGATCTGGCGGTCCATTTTGAGCTCGGAGTCCAGGATGATTCCCAGGTTGCGTGCGTGGTCTGTGGGGGTTGGCGGGTTTCGAGGGCGACGGGCCACCAGGTGTCGCTCCAGGCGTCGGGGTTTGGGCCCATGATGAGTACTTCTGTTTTGTTGGTGTTTAGTTGTAGGCAGCTGTTTTTCATCCATTTGGCGACGGCTTCCATGCCTTCTCAAAAGTTGCGTCTGGCGGTGTTGGGCTCGTTGGATAGGGAGAGGATGAGCTGGGTGTCGTCTGCATATGACACGATGTTGAGTCCGTAGGTTCTGACGATGGGGGCAAGTGGAGCCATGTAGACGTTGAAGAGCGTTGGGCTGAGGGAGGAGCCCTGGGGGACTCCGCAGGTGATAGGTGTGGGGTCCGAGAGGAAAGGGGGAGTCTGACCCGCTGTGTCCTGCCGGAGAGGAAGGAGCAGATCCAGTCGAGGGCCTTGTCCTGGATTCCTGCATCGTAGAGTCTGCGTATTAGGGTGCGGTGGGAGACTGTGTCGAACGCCGCTGATAGGTCTAGGAGGATGAGGGCTACTGTTTCTCCTTTGTCCAGTAAGGTGCGGATGTCGTCTGTTGCGGCGAGGAGGGCGGTTTCCGTACTGTGGTTTTTTCTGAAGCCGGATTGGGAGGAGTCGAGGATGTTGTGTTCTTCAATGAATGTGGCGAGTTGGCTGTTGATGGCTTTCTCAATGACTTTCGCTGGGAACGGGAGCAGGGAGATGGGTCTGTAGTTTTTGAGGTCGGTGGGGTCCGCTGAGGGTTTCTTTAGGAGGGGGTTGACCTCGGCGTGTTTCCAGTCGTCGGGGAATGAGGGGGTCGCCAGGGAGCGGTTGATGGTTTGGCGGAGCATGGGTGCGATGGTGTAGGCGGCTCTGTTGAAGATGTGGTGGGGGCAGGGGTCCGTGGGGGCCCCTGAGTGGATTGACTTCATTGTCTTCGGTGTGTCTTCGGTGGTGAGGGCTGCCCAGTCATCAATCGCTGGTTTCCGGGTGTCGGGGGTGGTTGGTGAGGGTTCAGTGTGTTGATTGTCTTCGTCGAAGTTGTCGTAGATGCTCTTGATTTTGTGGTGGAAAAAGATGCTGAGTTTGTCGCAGAGGTCTTGTGAGGGAGGGATGTCGGTAGACTCACTGGTGGGTTGGGCGAACTCCTTGATGATGCTGAAGAGTTCCTTGCTGTTGTGTGCGTGGGTGGAGATTCTGTCTTCAATCGCTTTTTTCCTCGTTTCTCTGATGAGTTGATGGTGGGCGTTGGTGGCGGCTCTGAAGTTGTTGTGGGCTTCTGTGGATTTGGTGTTTCTCCAGGCCTTTTCGAGGCGGCGGCATGTGCGCCTGGACTCTCGAAGTTCGGTGGTAAACCATCTGGCTTTCTTGGCACGGGTATTGTTGTTTTTCTTGAGGGGGGCTAAGGTGTTGTTGCTGTCCGAGATCCATCTATGCAGGGTTCGGGCTGCGGTGTTGGGGTCGTCGTTTTCCGCGATGGTTGGGGTGGAGTTGTTGAGTGAGGAGGTGAGCTGGTCATCGGTGATTTTGGTCCAGTTTCTTTGTGGAAGCAGGTGCTGGTGTCTGTGGATGGTGGGTGTTCTGAAGGTGAAGTGGACGCAACGATGGTCGGTCCATGGGAGTTCGGTGGTGTGGCTGAAGGTGATGGAATTTCCTGTAGTGAAGAGGGGTCGAGGGTGTGTCCTGCTGAGTGCGTGGGCTCGGTCACGATCTGGCGGAGTCCAATGTTGTGGAGGTTGTCCAGGAGGGATGTGGTGTTGGGGTCCAGTTGATTGTCGAGGTGGAAGTTGAGGTCTCCCAGCAGGGTGTAGTTGGTGGATACGATGGCCTGCGGGGAGATAATGTCCGTGATGGAGTTGGCGAAGGGTCCGCGGGGTCCAGGGGGTCGGTAGATGAGGGTTCCTCGGAGGGCGGCGGTGGGGCTGGCCAGTATCTTGAAGTGAAGGTGTTCCATCAGTTCTGTGGACTCGTCAGGGAGTGTGCTCAGGCGGAGGCTGGATTTGTGGACGATGGCGATTCCTCCACCTGGGTGGATGGGGCGGTCCTTCCTGGAGATCTTGTATCCTTGGGGGATGGCGATGGCGATGTCCGGTCCCGAGGTGGTGTTGGTCCAGGTTTCGGTGAAGAATGCTACGTCTGGGGTTGTGCTGTCGAGGAGGTCCCAGATTTCTGTGGCGTGTTTGTGGAGGGATCGGACGTTGAGGAGGATGCATTGCAGGGTCTTCGGTTCGGTTGTGTTCTTGTGGGCGGGTTTTGCTGGATCCGTGTTCTTGGCGGTGCTGCAGGTGTGCCGGCAGCGGTGACAGCTGAAGGGTCCATGGGTGTCGGCTGGTGATGCTAGCTTGCAGTTGTTGTTGCAGCCTGGGTTGAGTGCGTGGAGTGCTGCTGGGTCGTAGCGTTGGCGGGGCGGAGGCCCAGGGTTCCTGCTGCTGGTCGCGGACTGGTCGCAGACTGGCGCAGACGTGCTTGCCTTTGACGCGCCTTCGGTGCACCAGTGGCGCGCCTGCAGCCGGCGGCCGCGCAGCGGCCGCGCACTGGCGCCATTAAATAGGGGTCGGGGAGGGCTGGACAGCTGGGAGGCGGGAGCGGGGAGGGGAGCTGGATTGGGCCGGTCGTGCTGGGGGGGGGGGGGGGCCACGGGGGCAGCAGCGGCGGGGAAAGGTAAAGGGAGGAAAGAAGGGATAAAGAAAAAAGGGAAAATAAGCAGAAATAAGGCACAAAAGAGCAGAGATGCAGAAAAGAACAGAAAGGTGAAAGATAGAAAGGGTAAAAAAACGAGTGAAAACGAGTGAAGGAGCAGAGGGAGAAAAAGAGAAAATGGGCAGAAATAAGGCACAAAAGAGCAGAGGTGCAGAAAGGTGAAAGATAGAAAGGGGGGAAAAAACGAGTGAAAACGAGTGAAGGAGCAGAGGGAGACAAAGGAAAAATGGGCAGAGATAAGGAGCAAAAGAGCAGAGGTGCAGAAAGGTGAAAGATAGAAAGGGGAGAAAAACGAGTGAAGGAGCAGAAAGAAAGAAAGGAGACAGAGGTCCACTGGACCACCAGGGATGAGGCGCGGGGAAACCTGCGGGTGGAGGAGGGCCTCGATCACCAACACTCAAGAGTGCAGGGGCAGGGGAACCTCACTTAATGGTGGAGCTGCGAGGGTGGGAGAGCAATTTCACTGACAATGAGTCATTGGCAGATGGGCAGCTAGTCCTGCGTGAGGGTGCGGTTCTTATTACTCCGTCAAAAGTGGTCCGTGATGAGCCGGTGGGTTGTGTGGCTAGCGGAGGAGGCTGTACGCATGCAGTGATGAGAGCTATGAAAAGAATCCTTTGTACCCAAAATCCGCCCCAACTTCATGGAATTACAGATGGAACTTTTGCGATTCTTTAGGCTAATCCGTCTTAAAGCCTTTTTCCACTTACACCCCTCACCTACTATCAACTCGAAAACACCCTTTCGCCCACCCTCCACATTTCTGCCTTCTGCAAGCATGATTCCTTCAGAAATCGTGACTTTTGAAAAACTAGTGCAAAAGGATCTTCAAGATCTAGAGAAGAAAAAGCTCTTTATCCCCTACAATATTTCTCACCAAGAGAAAGATGCCATAAGCACACTTAAGAACAATCCATCTCTAATAATAAAAAGTGCGTACAAGGGAGGAGGAATTGTCCTTCAGGACATTGACTCCTACAAAGATGAAATTGTGCGCCAACTAGCGAATACAGACCATTATCAAAGACTACCAGGGAACCCCACTAAAGACATCCAGGAGACTGTATTCAGACTCACTTCCGATGCCTGTGCCGAAAGTTACTTGAGCAAGAAGGAGTTTAACTTCCTTAATGTAAAAACTCCCCGTCTACCGGTCATATACACTCTCCCTAAAGTGCATAAGAACATGGACCATCCCCCAGTCAGACCAATCGTCTCCGCCTGTGGGTCAGTACTTAAACCATTGGGTGCCTTTGTCGACTTCTTTATCAAAGAATTCGTGCCGGGACCATCTGCTATGTAAGGGACAGTATGTTGATGATAAACCACAATGATTGCGATAACCACAATGAAAAAGGGCAGGACCATACAACCCCGCAAGGCCAAAAAACTGGTCCGAGACACAAAAGAGGCTAATATTGAACTATTGGTGGAAAGATGTGAGAAAGTCTTGAAGCCACCAAACAACAGACTGAATGTCAGCGAGTTAACGGAGCACTACTTAACATCAATAGGAAATATCGTCAATGACACCATGCCACAGACACTGAAAAGAGTATCCGAGAAACCTAAAAATCCTTGGTTCAGTGAGTCACTAAATGAGGATAGGCGCAAATTGAGAATGGTCGAAAGGAAATGGAGGCAACATCCCTCCTCTCCCGAGCTGATAGCCCTTAGGAATACCAGAAGCCAATATAACAAGAAGATAATTAAATCCAAAAAAGATTTTATAAAAGCCGAACTTGACAATGCATCAAACAGACCTCGGAAACTCTTTGAGATTTTAAAACAACAGTCGAATAAGCTAGCTAAAACAGTTCACGAGAATCCAAATACTCCCTTAAGTTGTGAGGAATTCTCTACATTTTTCACGGAGAAAACCAAACTGCTTGAAGTGGAACTCTCAACTGCTGCAACTAACATCTCAACCCTTACCTCACCTACAAAAGAGGCCAATGAGCCAACAGAGAGTCCCCAAACAAAAAATAAGGCACAGTGGGACACATTCGAACTTTATGACCAAGATAAGATCACCAAAATGCTAAGGGAAATCAGACCGAACAACCATTATCAAGACCCTCTACCGGCAAAGTGCGTAAGAGTAATTAGCCATACCCTGGTTCCGATCTGGACTGAGATAATAAATGCCTCACTTACACAAGGGACCCTGCCCGACTGCCTAAAAACAGGTCAGGTAGTGCCCATCATCAAAAAACCGACAGCGGATGCAACTGACCCGAACAACTATCGACCAGTGACCAACATACCTTTACTAGCCAAAACTATTGAGAAATGCGTACAAGGTCAACTGAGTCAACACATCGCTAAGTTCTCATTACTAGATGATTGCCAATCTGGATTCAGAGCTGGGCATAGTACTGAAACTGCGATCCTGCATATCGTGGACAACGCCCTACAAGCCCTAGACAGAAATCAAGCATGCCTGCTGATTCTCCTAGACCTGTCATCTGCATTTGACACGGTAAATCATGAAATGCTGATGACCAGGCTACAAGAAAGGATGGGCCTGTCGGGAAATGTGCTGAATTGGTTTAGATCTTTCCTGCAGAATAGGTCTCAACGTTTCCTGGTCAATCAAGCGACCTCTTCCCCTTGTCCTACTGCCGTCGGGGTCCCGCAAGGGTCAACATTATCCCCAGATCTATTCAACCTATATGTTGAACCTCTCACGGAGATTCTTCGGGGATCACAGATACCCTATCATATGTATGCAGATGACACGCAAATATACATAAAGATCGCCTCCCGTGTTGACATTGACCTAATGAACATGACACTAAAGAGAGCCCTACAGTGGTTAACCACGAACCATTTGAAACTAAATGCCCATAAAACGGAATTCCTGTTAATATCACCGACGAAGAACCGTCCCGAGGTAAAGGAATTGACGAAACTGGTGACAGCCCTGAACTGCACCCCGACCCTAGTTAAGTCAGCTAAATCACTTGGAATCACCTTGGATGAGAACCTGGACATGAAAGACCACATAAACTCAATGGCCAAGGGTGCCCGCTTCCATCTGAACTATCTAAGAAAATTGAAACCATACATCTCAAAGACGGACCTAAAACTGGCCGTACAATCCCTAGTTATTTCGAGGATTGAATACGGTTGCACTACGTTAGCGGGTCTACCCAAAACATCCATAGCTCCGCTAAAAGCCTGTCTCAATGCAGCGGCAAGACTGATCACGGGATCGAGGAAATTCGACCACATATCTCCTCACCTGAAAACACTAAACTGGCTACCCTATGAAGCCAGAATTCAAATGAAGATTGCTTGTATTACCCACAGAGCAGTTCACTTCAACATGCCGAGATACCTTGCCAAGAAAATTAAGCTATCGGGAAGCAACAGACCAACGAGAAGCGCTAAAGAACTGCTACTGAGACCAGCCTTTTTCCGTAAGAAAAAGACCTACAACCGAGCGTTCTCAGGAGCCGCCCCCAGAGTCTGGAATTCTTTACCTCCGAACATCAGGAAGATTAAAAACTTGATATCATTCAAACGCGAACTGAAGAACCACTTGATGAGCAAACACCTCTCTTAGGAAAGAGTATTGAGTACTGATGAGAATATCCCCACCTAAGAGAGATGGCCTCGACTGGAACTTCTTGAAGATCAATTATCTGTTAACTGATTGATTTCATGTTTATACATTGGCCACACACGTTACTACTACCTCAAATCAAGGGGATCCGATATCTGTAACTCTCAGACAATACGATATACCCTCTACCTCACTCTGTTTTATTGCCTAGGATACCGGCTACATAGCAGCACTTTTTCCTCCTTAATGCTATTTATACACGATATTTGCACTGTTATGTTACACAACCCTACCTCATTCACCTCCTAATACTAATTGGATAGGCTGAAGAACTATTACCTATAATCCCCTTTACAGCTTACCGCCTTAGACCTTACACTCATGTATGTCTGTTGATACAATTGCCTCCATAATGTTTGTAACTTTTCCTACATGTGAAGCGCTCTGATACCCACGGGTCTTGTCCGCGCTATACAAAACTTTATAAATAAAATAAATAAAATAAATAAACCTAGTTGAACACTGTCCCTTTGACCCAACAGAGAATACACTGTGTACAATGGATGTAGAGTCGTTATATACAAACATCCCTGAGACAGCGGCTCTACTAGTCATCCAGAAAAGACTTGACTCCCGCCCACGCCCACACAAAGTACCAACTCTCTTCATTCTTCAACTCCTTGAGTTATACCTAACTAGGAACTTCTTCATCTTTGATAATGTCTATTATCAACAGATCAAGGGCACTTCCATGGGGGCTATTTGTGCCCCCAACCTGGCAATTCTCTTTATGGACGAACTTGAAACTGGATCAATTTTGACAGACAGTAACCCCTTCCGATCAGGGATTGGGCTGTGGCGCCGTTACATCAATGGTATTTTCCTTATATGGAATCTTGACATCAGTGCGCTACACCAGTTCCTGCATTGGCTTAATAATAATTGCTCCGATCTAAAATTCACACTAGCGCATGATACAGCACAAATTGCTTTCCTGGACCTAACAATTTACCACAATGAAGGTGAACTACTTACATGCCTTTTTAGAAAGCCGACGGAGCGGAACACGCTCCTCAGCTATGACAGTAACCACCCTAGGGCACTAAAAGATTCTCTTCCTTATTCCCAATTTTTAAGGATAAGACACAACTGTTCTTGCAAAACAGACTACTTCAGGGAGGCCAATATCCTAACCAACAAGCTGAGAGACGGTGGCTACCCGAGAAGGCTAGTTAAGACTGCATCCAAAAGGGCATGGTATTGCCCGAGAGAGGCCTTATTGACACCTAAAGCATGTGACAAATCAGAAAGGATATCCTGTGTCACTACTTTCTCGCCTGTGTCGCACAAAATCAGAAAATCTATCCTCAAAAACTGGCCCACAATTAATGCAGGCCCCATTAGTCTAGAGAGACCCCTCTTTGCCTTTCGAAAGAGTAAGAACCTTAAAGACCAACTAGTCAGAGCGGCCCTACCTGCCCCCGCACCTAGATCAACCATTGAATCGAACTGGGGCCTTCCACCACTGCTGGGACATGTAAAGTGTGGTGGCTGTAATGTTTGTGGTTACTCAATTGAGGCACGCAATTTCAGTCACAATGGTGTCACTGTTGAAATGAAATCTCTTTCCAACAGTAATACTAATAATGTTATTTACACGATACTCTGCCCTTGCCCTAAAATGTATGTGGGACAGACAACTCAGAAAGCCAAGACCCGTATTTGTCAACATAGGTGCAGGACTCTCAATGCACCACTGGTCGAGCACTTCTCTGAAAAGAATCATACAGAGGACGACATTCGCTGGAGAATCCTAAAGGTTGTCAAATTGCCACAAAGGGGTGGCAACCTAGCTCAACTCCTGAACCGCGAGGAACTTAAGAGCATAATCCAATTTGACACCATACGGACCGGGCTGAACAAAAGCGAGGACTGGACTACCTTGCTTTAGTCTGCAACCCACAGTGAACTTTACAACATAGACTGAACTCTACACCTCTGTGGTGACACTATGATAAGTGACCAGGATCTTATCTCCATTTGGACAATTTAAATTGTACAATCACCAACTGCCGCACTGTTTAAAATGTAATGTGCAAAATTGGTCCTAATTTGTGTATACTTCAAAAGTTTTTAATTAAATGTCACTAGGGCATGTTGGTCACCTGCGCCGTTTTTTAATCCACACTGGTGTTTACTCACTTTCAAATTCCCGGTCCGCTCTCACCATTCTAAGATGGCCGCCATACTCGTGCGCTCACTTAGTAATGCCTCACACACCCCTCCTAGGCCCGTGATCCGGGCCCGCGATCACCTGATTCCAGAACCAAGGCTTAAACAGTATGGCTGCGCTTGGATCACTAGGCTAACCTGGCAGCAAGAGAAGAACAGCGTATCTACGCCCCCTCTGTGCCCGTAAATCCTGACATAATTCAGATCCCCGGTAAGTGCCTTCTCCGTCACGACCGTGGCTTCCCGCTATTTATTCACTCACGGCCATCCTTTCTGGTAACCATAACCCCGGAATTCTCTCTTTTTTTACAGCGTATCTCCCATAACTCAAGACCGCATGCAGCATCGAGTACTCTCACACCGAGCAGCCACACGACCTCAACGCGCTGATGACCGCCTATCGTCCTGGTAGGTCTTCCCTTACCACTATTGTCGGCGACCACCGCAGGAATTGTCCTCACTGGGCTAACAAACCCCTTTTTTGCCCCAACAGCGCAAGCCTCCGCATAGTGTACTGGGCCTTGTTACCCGAGCTCTCCTATTTGATTGTAGCTCCGCATACTATCCCTAGCACTGGGAACCCTCTGATTCGAGGTAAGCTACACAGTCCCCAAGGAACTCACATCGCCTGATACCATCATCACCGTCCGCACATAAATTCACGCCCATGATCCCTTGGTTTTCTCATAGTTCTGCGGGCACAATATCTTTTCATAGCTCTCGTCACTGCATGCGTACAGCCTCCTCCGCTAGCCACACAACCCACCGGCTCATCACGGACCACTTTTGACGGAGTAATAAGAACCGCACCCTCACGCAGGACTAGCTGCCCATCTGCCAATGTTAAGTGCCGTGACTCGTTTTTACGCCGTTCAGGGGGTTAAACACCGATTGCTATTCATCTCACAATGTGCTACTCCTTGCGATTTTGATCCATGTAGAATGCACGATCTGACTCACCCGTGCACGTATTCTACGAGGTAAAACACCAATTGGTTCACTGCGGTTCCGATTAATGTAAATGTGTACAAACCATTTGAAATGCTGACTTCTCAAATCCTGGTTTTTGAAAACCTTATTGTCCTTTTTCCTTCCCTGTTCTCGCCCTAAACAGGAGTATTATTTACACCAGGCAATATAACTTTGTTTAGTCCTGATGATGATCCTTTCTAATCAGAGCAATGGATCGAAACGTCGACTCTTTTAAGTAGACATACATTCAGCCACTGTGTATCATTGCGTATGTTCTACTCTGGAGAACACTCCCAACACTGATTTAAAAAGTGTCCAGTTTGCTCACTTTCTTTGACTGTGAAAATTCTCCCTCTGTATTCCTTCCACTGTGTTTCCTTCACTAGTACGGCACAGGACTGTGCCCTACTTTAAGAATTGCTGTCTTTGTATTCTCTTATCGTTTGATTCAATTTAAAAATAAATTCCTGGTCAGGCTGGACATGGAAAAATATATAGTAACTTATTGTGTTCTATATTTAATTTGTTTATATCTTTGAAATTGCTTAGGACCTTTGTTTCCTTCAATTGACATATACCCTTGGTCCTTAGCTACCTTTTGGGTCCCCCTTGTTTCTATAAAAAAAATTCATAATCCCAGGGTCACATCACTCATGCGGTTATACTTCAGGCAGGGGGGATCGTTCTCGCTTTACGCCGCCCACCACTGTCCCCCACAAGCGCAAATTCCCCTTATCAGCGGAGTATTCTAGTCCACAGATCTGGCGCAGTCACGCCGCTTGTATGGCAGTGCCAAACTCAACCTCCCGGCTCAGCCAATTCTCATTGCAGCAGGCCCTGTACAATGTGAAGTTCACTGTTCCGCTCTCCCGCTTGTTCTCAGGCAACCATGCATCTCAGTGTGCTTCGCTTTTCACAGTGTCCGATTCGGTCGGGGCAGTGGTGCCGCGATGTAGTGTCTGACAATGCTATGGCTCAGGAACACTGCCAGCGCTATGTCCCGTCCGGTCTCGGGGCACCCCAGTCCCGAGATCGTCTCCGATGAGCTGGTGTATTATGCCTGTTTTAAGCCCAGTGCACCCAGAGGCCGACTCTTGTCTCGCTGTATGCCTCTCACCACTTTCTGCCATCCGCCGCCATTTCAGAGTCGCTCAGTTTCACTCGCAAGGCCAGGGGTCCGCCATCACATTCCCCGGACCACAGCACACACATGTCCACACTTCAGGACGGAATGAAGGGCTCAGGTATGTCACCTCCTACCACAGTCGTCCACCGCCGAGGATTTCACTTTCCGGCGGATTTCCACGAGTCTCCGAGTCAGCGCAGCCCCTGCTTCATGTCCGGAGGCACCTAACTTTATCTCTCGGCTCAGACTTGCCGCGGCGTGGAAGGCCCCAATCAGCCCGCAGTGCGCTGCTCCGCTCTCATGCGCCTGATCTTGCTGCTTCTTACATCGCTGTACTCCTCTTCCTTAGCAGTTTCTGTGCCTGCGTAATTTACCCCGTTTTGAGGCAGTAGGCAAAGGATATTGAGAGGATATTGCACTTGGCCGGCAGAGCCCTCAATTAAGAGGCCATCTTGCTGCCTGGCTTGGCCACGCCCCCTTCTCCACTGTATGTTGCTGGGGGCACTGTGACGTCTCAGCTGGAATCTAATACATTATTACAGTAGAGTAGATCTGTTGTTTTCTTATTGCGGTTGGCCACAATTAGACATTAATAACTTATTACAGTTGAGTTGTGACATGGTGTCTGCTGCCAGAGCCAACAGCCAGGTGAAAAGGCAGGTCAAAGAGCACCATAGCAGGTACAGTTTAAACAAAGAAAAGGAGAACTGCCTTTTTAGGTCGAACTTGGGGAGTGCATGTGCTGCTCTGTGAGACATGCTGTATTCGAGAATAGACGTGAAGCCCTGCCCACTGTCTGCCCATATTTGTCATTGGCTTGTGTCAATGTTCTTCGTACATGCTGACTTCTGATTCGTTAACAGGCTTGTTTGGGCCTCTTTAGTACCGCCTTGTCTTCGTTTGTAACCTCCCAGGACTTACACTTTTACTTCTGTTGTTACATGGTATGTCTTATTTAGTCTGTAAACACTACTTTAATGAGTTTATCATACTACAGCCACGACATGCTTTCCTGCAACATTCAGTGCACCATGCGCTCTTCCACTTTCCAAGCAGCCCGGGATAATGGCTGACGCTGCTTTGAAATGAAATAGGTCTCGCATTTACAAGAGTTTGAGCTATTGGCATTTTAAATGACAATGCCTTTTATTTATCTGTTAAATATCAAAACAGATAAATAAAAGGCACTGTCATTTACAATGCTAATAGCTTAAACGCTGTAAAAAATGCATGCTAAAAAATTTTGGGGCAAATGCATGCCATTTATTTACCTCGTTGTAAAGGCGGCTTCCCATTGCATTGCAAATGCTTATTTAATTTGAGCAGCACCGCTGCTTCAGCTAAGATAACAGCAGAGTTGTGCAAACCCAGTGAGTGTTACGCATGCAGGTTCAAGGAGGAGCGTGAGTAAACATTGAATGAGTCTCGGCTAGAGAGCTATGGCAGGGAAGGAACCTTGTGAGTAAACATTGAATGAGCCTCGGCCATAGAGCTACAGCAGGGATAAACCTTGCTCCAACTCCCCAGTGAGGCAGCGGCAGGTCGAAGAGACGTCTAGACATCAGCTGCTCCTGCAGGACCGATGGACAGCAGATGAGTAAACTGTGTGGGCTCTGTCTGCCTGCACTGACTTACCACTGGGCTCGTCTGGCTGCAGTTTGGGGGCCAGGGCTTCAGGCACATGGTCCCCTCTTCAGTCCCCGCCCATCAAAGGCTGGGATGTGCTCGCATCCCCTCCCCTGAGTCGTGCAGTTATCTGGAGGCCGTGAACAGCTGTTAAAAGCCTGACTGGCTGGGGCAGTCAAGTGTGAAAATACCAAGCGCTGTTCCAAAAAAATGTCATTTCCCTTGGCATAAAAAGCACAGGAGAAATGGCGAGATTGAACCGCAAATAAATGCAGGGTGGCATCGGAACACAATCCATGTGTTTTTTTGTACTTAATTTGAAAAACCTTGGGGACTTTCGAAAAATTGTCCCCTTTTGAATGCACGCGCAGATGTGGCTTTTTCTATTGCAGAAAAAAAACCTCAGCACAACATATGTTTGAATTTACAGACCATTTTCCGCATGTTCTTACGTTTAAATTTTTTTTCCATTTGCTCTCATTGTGTGATTACGCCCTTACTCATTCCTTAATCTGTCCATCTGAGAATAAAAAACAAACATGACGTCTTTAATTCTCAGTCATATGATGAACGTACATTCTCCCACAAGCATAAAAACTATCATGAAATCTTTATTTTACGGCAAGGACTTCTGTGGATTTGGCTAATGTAAATTATGGTTAGCTAAAAGATAACAGATACCGAGTTTACTCGCATATCTATTTTGTATAATGTGCATAGAATGTAATTATCTTTTGTAAAATAAGTGTTATTCTCAAACAGTTGAATTCCTATTTCAGACTTTGAATTAACAAGTTGCCCGCGCTCCGAGACTGAGGAATTCTCTTGACTGGGGGGGAATGTTTTGATTTGTTCTGCATTCCGTCCATCAATTGTGTGTCTTTTGCCATTCTCTGAAGTGGGCTCTTATACCTGACTGGTTTGTTAAAAACTCAACTTTGTAAAATGAACCCTCTGTAGAGTTGTCATATGCTAAATCCCTTCCAGTTCCTGGAGTCAGGTACTTTTCTATTAGTGGCAAGCCATGTGTGACACTTGAGGAAGAAGGAATAACCAGCACTCTTGGCCGGCAGCTTGCCTTCTCAAAATGCTTGTATTTTTAATAAGGCAATAATCTAGTCATTCAATACATATCAATAACACATGCCTTCCTAGCTAGAGCATTTTTTTTATAAGAGTGAGTTTAAGTTTGGATATGATTATTATTATCAAAAAGATGCCTGCTCTTCTTGGGGAAGCATAGTGATAATGCTTTCTAATTGTTTATAAATTAGGGTCATCCAACGCAGGTTGATGAGGGCCAGATTACACACCCATTCTGGTTCCCATTTTCATTATCGCATGTAAATAAGATTCAGGTGGCTATTGTGAAATCCTGACATGGCTCTACCCTCAAAGGCTTTACTGACCTGGTAGGTTTACATGCTGACTCCATGTCATTGAGAAGGCGACTCACTAGCGCTGGGTTTTTCTTTTACAATGTCCTACCTTTGAAGCAATCCTCACTGCCCCTTCTCCCCGGAGCACTTTCTTTGTCTTCTTCACCTAAAGCACTCTGCTTGCCTTGCCTTTACCTCCTCTCAGGCACTAGCCTTTGCCCCCTCTCCTAGACTCACCACGGTGCTCTGGCATTGGTGTAAATTTAGGACGATGAGAGTAAAAATTTGGGGCACTTCTTTGCTACCTCCTAATGGGTTCACACAGAGATACATCACTTTGGTTTTTCCACAGCTGAATGTGCTCACTGTATCCCTGCCTCCCTGCAATATGCTAGCTCTCACCAGTCCTCGTCGCTCCCACTGTGTATCCATTGCTTGCACCCCAAGTCTCTGTGCCTTGACGGGTTTACCTCATCCTCTTATTATACCTTGTGATACCCCGTGCTCCAATGTTTGTCCACCCCTCAAATGCACCCCCTTTTGGTTTATGCATCTCTACCTTCATAACCTGTAATTCCTGTGTCTGCTTCAGCTCACATTGTCTCACTGTAGCCCTGCTCATCGTGTCTCTGATCCCCATGCCTATGCATCCTGTGCGTCCCCAGTCTGTCTCCATGTTCATCCTATCATTACAACCTCTGGCTATGTTTCATTAGTCTGTGCACAAACCTACTAGTTACAACCTGGAATTTTCTCTTTATTCTGCTTGTGGGTCCCTTGGGATAATTGCGCCAGATTCATAGCAGCCACCCAACAGGGTGTTAAAAATCAGGTAAAATTAGCACCATCATACTGCTTAACGTTATTAAATACCCACAAATAAAATAATCAGGTGACTCTTATTCTCTTGGGTTCAATATGTTCCTACCCAGCATTTCCCTTTATGTAATAAAGCATTCTCGTTGTGTCCTTAATAACTGCATAGTATTCATTTGCTAATACAAGTCCAGGATTGCTTTGAAATGTATCCCAGTAAGCCCCATATACCAGAGACACAATCAATACGCTTGCTTGTAAATTAATTGTAAATCACATAATTGCCATCACATCCATCCACTACTAAACGCATAAGAAAAACATTTATATTTACACTTATAGCTCCAACAAATGCGAGACCCATTGCATTGCAAATGCCTGTTCTTTCTTGATGTTGTGCGGCATTGGGAAAGCTTATGTCTAAAAAGGTGAGACTTCTTGACTTTGCTAATGTGTGTTTATTATGGTTGTAAACCTCCTGTTCCTTGTGTAGCTCTGGCCAGAGCCTCTGATCTCTGGAGTTACACTATGTGAAAGATGCTCAGAATATTGCCTGGGTCCTATCACGGGCTCTTATAGTATAAAGGACTCCCTTGCAGCAATTAATTATATTTCCCGCTGTTATTGTGAGGCTCTTTGTTGTGTGGTCCATTCACTGGAAAAGGCTTTGTTAAACCTGAGAGCCTTAGGGTGGTCTTTCCCCAACTTTTTTCCTGCCTCCCTCCATTTTCTGTGCTAGTTTTTGCTGGCCTTAGGACGCGGCACCTGTTACCACTGCTAATCAGTGCTAACATGTTTGTGCTCTCTCCCCTAAACATGGTAGCAGGGGCTCATACTCAGTTGGCATATTTAATTTGCTTATGTCCCTAATAAAGTTCATTACATGTGCCCAGGGCTTGCTAATTATTGCTACTAGTGGGCTGCAGCACTGACCGTGCCACCCACGGTATTGCACCGTTACATCGCAACTTTTACAACGGGAGTCTATTACAACGCAACTTTTACAACGCTGGTTCCATGACATCGCATGCCTTTACAACGCATGTCATTACATAGCAGATGCTATTACAACGCATGCCATTACATCGTAAGTATAGGTAAGTATTTAATTTTTATTTTTATTTTATTTAATAATATTAATTTAATTTAATTAATATTAATTATAAATATATTTATTTATGTTTTTTAATATGATTAATTAAATATATTAATTAAAGTAATTTTTAAAATAAGAACAGGTGTATTTTTAGGTTTTAGGGCTGAGTTTGGGTTTTGGGGTACAGGTGTATTTTTAGGTTTTAGGGCTGAGTTTGGGTTTTGGGGTACAGGTGTATTTTTAGGTTTTAGGGCTGAGTTTGGGTTTTGGGGTACAGGTGTATTTTTAGGTTTTAGGGCTGAGTTTGGGTTTTGGGGTACAGGGGTATTTTTAGGTTTTAGGGCTGAGTTTGGGTTTTGGGGTACAGGTGTATTTTTAGGTTTTAGGGCTGAGTTTGGGTTTTGGGGTACAGGGTTATTTTTAGGTTTTAGGGCTTGGTTTGGGTTTTGGGGTACAGGGGTATTTGTAGGTTTTAGGGTTGGGTTTGGGTTTTGGGGTACAGGGGTATTTGTAGGTTTTAGGGTTGGGTTTGGGTTTTGGGGTACAGGGGTATTTTTAGGTTTTAGGGTTGGGTTTGGGGTACAGGGGTATTTTTAGGTTTTAGGGCTGAGTTTGGGTTTTGGGGTACAGGGGTATTTTTAGGTTTTAGGGCTGAGTTTGGGTTTTGGGGTACAGGGGTATTTGTAGGTTTTAGGGTTGGGTTTTGGGGTACAGGGGTATTTTTAGGTTTTAGGGTTGGGTTTGGGTTTTGGGGTACAGGGGTATTTTTAGGTTTAAGGGCTGAGCTTGGGTTTTGGGGTAGAGGGGTATTTTTAGGGCTGAGTTTGGGTTTTGGGGTACAGGGTCATTTTTAGGTTTTAGGGCTGAGTTTGGGTTTTGGGGTACAGGGGTATTTTTAGGTTTTAGGGCTGAGTTTGGGTTTTGGGGTACAGGGATATTTTTAGGTTTTAGGGTTGGGTTTGGGTTTTGGGGTACAGGGGTATTTTTAGGTTTTAGTGTTGGGTTTGGGTTTTGGGGTACAGGGGTATTTTTAGGTTTTGGGGTTGGGGTTGGGTTTTGGGGTACAGGGGTATTTTTAGGTTTTAGGGTTGGGTTTGGGTTTTGGGGTACAGGGGTATTTTTAGGTTTTAGGGCTGGGTTTGGGTTTTGGGGTACAGGGGTATTTTTAGGGTTCCGTTTTTTAAATAAACGACTTTAAATTAATTAAATTAATTATATTAAATAAATTAAATAAAAATAATTAAATTATATTATTTACCATTTATAAATTAATTTAAATACATTATTTAAATTAAATTAATTACTATTTTAAAATGTATTTTAATTAAATTAATAAAATTAAATTAATTAAATTAACTTAATTAATTTTTTTTTAAAAAGGTATACTTACCTATACTTACGTTGTAATGGCCTGCGTTGTAATAGTATCTGCTATGTAATGACATGCGTTGTAAAGGCATGCGATGTTATGGAACCTGCGTTGTAAAAATTCCGATGTAACGGTCTGCGTTGTAAAATAACGCGTTGTAATGTCATAGATCCACCACCCACATATGCAGCCTGAAATCATGTCTGAGGCCTTCCACTGCAGTGCCTGTGTGTGAAGTTTACTGCCACACCAACTTGACATTTAAAGCTACTTGCCAAGCCAAAAACTCCCCTTTTTTACATATGTCTCCCCTAAGGAAGGCCCTTGGTAACCCAAAGGGCAGAACGCTATACTATGTTTTACATGTCCTGGTTGTGACAAAAAGCTAAATTATTTTTTCAGTGCTGTAAGTCCTACTCCTCTCATTGGCTAGAACTGGGAATTCCTCAGAATACCTTTAAGCTGTAATTCCTGATTGGAAAGGAGTAGCCTTTTCATGTTTTATATCTTTGCAATGGTAATGAGAAATCCTCTTTACTGGTAAAGTCGGATTTAACATTACTATTTTAGAAAAGCTACTTTTCTCTGCTTGTACTGCTCTTTGTGCCTTACAGCCTGACTCTAGTACACGTCTGGGCTAGGAGACCAACCCTTTTGTGTATTCCTTCTAGAGAGCCACAGACACTGCAAGTGTTGGGTGTGATTTAGCACTTATCTGCATCCCGATGGGTCTTTCTGGGCAGAGGGGAGGAAGGGGCCCACTCTTACCCTTCAGAGGGTAGTAGACTGACCGCATACAAACGAATGATAACTCACTTTGGTAGTCTGGAGTGAGTGCTGGGAGTGAAAGAGATACTGGTGCACGTCAAAACCACTCTATTGCATCTTTACATTGAAAGTGTAATCTAGAATTTCTTCAGTGCACTTGTCTATGTGGTCCATTAAATGTCTCATTAAATGCCAATAGATTTTTGTGATGGACCTACCATTTAAGCTTATCCAGTGTTTTTTTAAATATATTTTTCCAACAGGTGAAATAAAGTAATGAACAAAAAAGGTGAAAGCATTAAACATCACTTGTGTAGGAAGTGATGTAAAAACTGTATACCTCGAAATTTCTTCCCTTGAAGGCTAATGCCTCGCCAAAGTCTTTTTCTACAGCAGAAAACCCAAACTACCCAATGTGGTCTGTACTTGGCTCCTAGGGTTCACCTGATATACATTGACGAAATAACACACTGACATACTGAAGCAAGTCTGATAAGGTTCTCACTACGAACGAAGAGCTAACCTGGATCAGAAAGAACACACAGAAGAGAAACCGTATGAATATCTAGAAAGTGACAACACATTTATTAGGGAGAGAAAGAGCAAGTGCAACATCAGAAAATAATACTGGAGAAGAAACATATTGATGGACTGACTGCGGAAAAGCTTTCTTTGCAATGAAAGACCCAATGCAGCATCAGAGTGTTCACGTAGAGGAGAAACCATATAAATGTACAGAGTGTGACAAAGCATTTATAATAAATAGAAAGCTAAAGCGACATCAGAAAATCCACACTGGAGAAAGATCATATCAATGTACAGAATGTGACAAATCATTTAAAACAAATGGAGAGCTAAAGCAACATCAGAAAGTCCACACTGGGGAGAAAGCATATCAATGTACAGAGTGTGACAAATCATTTAAAAGAAATGGAGAACTAAAACGACATCAGAAAATCCACACTGGAGAGAGATCATGTCAATGTACAGAATATGACAAATCATTTAAAACAAATGGAGAGCTAAAGGTACATCAGAAAATCCACACTGGGGAGAGATCATATCAATGTACAGAGTGTGACAAATCATTTAAAAGAAATGGAGAGCTAAAGCAACATCAGAAAATCCACACTGGAGAGAAACCATATACATGTACAGAATGTGACAAAGCATTTATAAGAAAGTCACAGCTAATGGAACATCAGAAAGTCCACACTGGGGAGAAAGCATATCAATGTACAGAGTGTGACAAATCATTTAAAAGAAATGGAGTGCTAAAGCTACATCAGAAAATCCACACTGGGGAGAAACCATATCAATGTACAGAGTGTGACAAAGCATTTATTGAAAAGTCAAATCTAATGAGACATCAGAAAATCCACACTGGGGAGAAAGCATATCAATGTACAGAATGTGAAAAAGCATTTATAACAATTGTAGCGCTAAAGCGACATCATAAAATCCACACTGGGGAGAAACCATATCAATGTACAGAATGTGACAAAGCATTTATAACAAATGGAGAACTAAAGCGACATCATAAAATCCACACTGGGGAGAAACCATATCAATGTACAGAATGTGACAAATCATTTATAACAAATGGAGAGCTAAAGGTACATCAGAAAACCCATACTGGGGAGAAACCATATCAATGTACAGAATGTGACAAAGCATATGTAACAAATGGAAATCTAAAGCTACACCATAAAATCCACACTGGAGAGAAACCATATACATGTACAGAATGTGACAAAGCATATGTAACAAATGGAAATCTAAAGCTACACCATAAAATCCACACTGGAGAGAAACCATATACATGTACAGAATGTGACAAAGCATATGTAACAAATGGAAATCTAAAGCTACACCATAAAATCCACACTGGGGAGAAACCATATCAATGTACAGAATGTGACAAATCATTTAAAAGAAATGAAGAGCTAAAGCTACATCAGAAAATCCACACTGGGGAGAAACCATATAAATGTACAGAGTGTGACAAATCATTTAAAAGAAATGGAGACCTAAAACGACATCAGAAAATCCACACTTGAGAGAGATCATATCAATGTACAGAATGTGACAAATCATTTATAACAAATGGAGAGCTAAAGGTACATCAGAAAAAACACACTGGGGAGAAACCATATCAATGTACAGAGTGTGACAAATCATTTAAAAGAAATGGAGAACTAAAGCTACATCAGAAAATCCACACTAGAGAGAAACCATATACATGTACAGAATGTGACAAAGCATATGTAACAAATGGAGATCTAAAGCTACACCATAAAATCCACACTGGGGAGAAACCATATCAATGTACAGAATGTGACAAAGCATTCATTAAAAAGTCAAGTCTAATGGAACTTCAGAAAGTCCACACTGGGGAGAAAGCATATCAATGTACAGAGTGTGACAAATCATTTAAAAGAAATGGAGAGCTAAAGCTACATCAGAAAATCCACACTGGGGAGAAACCATATAAATGTACAGAGTGTGACAAATCATTTAAAAGAAATGGAGACCTAAAATCCACACTTGAGAGAGATCATATCAATGTACAGAATGTGACAAATCATTTATAACAAATGGAGAGCTAAAGGTACATCAGAAAAACCACACTGGGGAGAAACCATATCAATGTACATAGTGTGACAAATCATTTAATAGAAATGGAGAGCTAAAGCTACATCAGAAAATCCACACTGGAGAGAAACCATATACATGTACAGAATGTGACAAAGCATATGTAACAAATGGAGATCTAAAGCTACACCATAAAATCCACACTGGGGAGAAACCATATCAATGTACAGAATGTGACAAAGCATTCATTAAAAAGTCAAGTCTAATGGAACTTCAGAAAGTCCACACTGGGGAGAAAGCATATCAATGTACAGAGTGTGACAAATCATTTAAAAGAAATGGAGAGCTAAAGCTACATCAGAAAATCCACACTGGGGAGAAACCATATAAATGTACAGAGTGTGACAAATCATTTAAAAGAAATGGAGACCTAAAATCCACACTTGAGAGAGATCATATCAATGTACAGAATGTGACAAATCATTTATAACAAATGGAGAGCTAAAGGTACATCAGAAAAACCACACTGGGGAGAAACCATATCAATGTACATAGTGTGACAAATCATTTAATAGAAATGGAGAGCTAAAGCTACATCAGAAAATCCACACTGGAGAGAAACCATATAAATGTGCAGAATGTGACAAAGCATTCATTAGAAAGTCACATCTAATGAAACATCAGAAAGTCCACACTGGGAAGAAAGCATATCGATGTACAGAATGTGAAAAAGCATTTAGAACAATTGTACAGCTAAAGTGACATCATAAAATCCACACTGGGGAGAAACCATATCAATGTACAGAATGTGACAAGGCATTTATAATCAATGGAGAGGTGAAGTAACATTAATCCCCAACATCAGATAGTCCACTTAAGAGAGAAACCCTATGAACGTGCATATTACAACAAGACATGTATTACTAGGCAAAGATAAATACTTCATCAGAAATTCCACTCTGGTGAGAAACAGTATGGTTGTACTGATTGTTACTTAGCAATTATTACAAAGCATATTTTAAAAATACATCAGTATGTTCACACATGAAAGAACCCATATAATTGTACAAAATGTGGCATAGTATTTATTCCAAATGGAGCGTGACCATTCAACTGCACCGCATGTGACATGGTATTTATTATAAAGGGAGAGTCAAAGCAATATCAGCATCCACACTGGGCAAAAACCACATGAATTTATAGAATGTAACAAGGGATTTATTACAAAGCAAAATGTAATACAAGATCAGGAAGTTAACACAGGGGAGAAAACATATGTACGTACTGAATACCACAATGCATTCATTATAAATGGAAAACTTAAGCGACATCCGAAAATCTACATGGCAAGAAAGCCAATGTATGTACAGAGTTTAATAAAGTCTTCCACAGGAAGAATAAGCTAATGCAGCATAAACAAATCCACAATAGAGAGAAACCCTATTAATGAATAGAATGTGATAAGGGATCGATTACAAAACAAAATGTAATATAGCAGAATGTTCACACAGGAGAGAAACTCAATAAATGTATTGAATGTGACCATGCATTCATAAATGGAGAGCTAACACGGCATCAAAAGTCAACCCTGAAGACCGCACTGAATTTCGCCAGGCATTTATTGACAAGGGAGAGTTAAAACCGCATCAGAAAGTCCCCACTGAGAAAAATCTATATGAATCTACAGACTCAATCAATCAATGGGTATTGAGCGTGGCAAATCATCAGTGAAGTTCTCAAGGTGCTGGGTGAGGAGTTGTTGTCCTGAGTGGCCGATCAATTGAACAGCCAGTTCTTGACCTTTCCAGATTCAGTGGTGAGGCAGATCTCAGGCGCAGGGTGGGTTCATTCCAGGTCTTTGCAGCCAGGTGGGAGTAAGAGCGACCTCTGTTCCTTGTGCCTTAGACTCTGGGAGTTTAAGCTAGGAAGAGGGAGGCGGAATGCATGTGTCTGGCGGGAGCCATCAAAAGATCTTGCAGCGCATGCGCATTGTGAGGAAACAGATGGCGGAGATCATGTTGATTTGCTTCTTCATAGAGAGCTTGTTGTCCAGGACAGTGCTCGAGTCACAGGCATGGTCAGTAAGGGAGAGGAAGAAGCCAGGTTCTGCTCACTACCATGCGTTGCTTCAAGGAGATGCATGGTTACTGAAGATGAGGACTTCTGTCTTGTCCGTGTTCAATTTTAGGCAGTTGTGCTTCATCATGAGCATCCAGTCAGGATCCCCTACGGACGTGGCTCCTCCTAAAATTCTTAGGAACCATGTTCACCTCCTATGGAACTAGATAGGCAATCTGGCTTCCCTTTCCTTCCAAGAAAGACAGGTGCCCGAGGAATGGAAACTCGCTCAGGTAGTCCCGATTAAAAAGAAGGCTAACCTGAGTATCTCCCACCTGGATAACCTTAGGCCCATTTCCCTTCTACCGTTCTTTGCCAAAGTGGTGGAAAAATTGGTCAATAACCAGTTGGTTAAATTTGTGGAGGATAACTATCTTCTACACCCCTCCCAATCTGGTTTTAGGGCGAAGCATTCTACAGAAACTGCGCTCCTTTTCTCCACAGAATTGCTCCGCCAGAAAGTGGAAGAAGGACAGACCGCCGCCCTGATATTGCTGGACTTGAGTGCGGCATTTGATACTGTATCGCACTCTAGACTTCTTGCCCGTCTGAGCGAGATGGGAGTTACCGGGCTGGCGCACGAATGGTTAGTCTCCTTCCTGGCGGATAGAAAATTCCAAATACACTGTCCCCCCTTCAGATCTACGCCGCAAACTTTAAAACAAGGGGTCCCGCAGGGTTCCATTCTCAGCCCTGTGCTGTTTAATCTGTATATGGAACCCTTGGCCAGGATGGTGGAATCTTATAGGGTGGACATCGTATCATATGCGGATGATACGCAACTGGTGGTTACTCTATCTCACAACCCAGTTGAGACGGCAGATAATTTTGTGCCTGTCTTGTGGCACTGATTCAGAAAAGGGGGTGGTGATGGACAGAGTTTCTGAATTAAGCAGAATACTCCTACCCAGTCAACAGATCAGGGCTTGATCCATCACCGTTTTTTAGCTCACTGCACCATCCCAGCTCAGAACCTGGCTCCATGCAAATTAGTCTGTCCCTGTCCCAGTACATCATGGGAACAGGGCAAACCAAACTACCAAGCCAATTCTTATACTGGGAAGGAAACAAGCTTCCGGGTACCGGTTTCTGGCATTACAGCCGTCATCGGCCCGGCTTGCTTGAATCCTGATGGTGCAATGAGCAAGGGACTCACATCTGAGTATACCCTTCCACGCTAATGGTGGACAAAATGATTCAGTAAAGGGGGTGGTGATGGACAGAGTTTCTGAATTAAGCAGAATACTCCTACCCAGTCAACAGATCAGGGCTTGATCCATCACCGTTTTTTAGCTCACTGCACCATCCCAGCTCAGAACCTGGCTACATGCAAATTAGTCTGTCCCTGTCCCAGTGCATCATGGGAACAGGGCAAACCAAATACCAAGCCAATCTTGTGGCACTGGCAGCTTGGATGAAGTACAATTGCCTCCGCCTGAACGGGAATAAGACCGAACTTCTTGTGATTGGTTCCTCCCCTTCAATCTGGACATCAGCCTGGTGGCCCATTGACTTGGGTCCTACACCCACCCCTTCTGATACTGTGAAGAACTTGGATGTTCTCCTGGATCCCAATCTCTCATACTCCCAACACATAGGCAAGATGGCGGGGAAATGCTATGGCATACTGAAGGTCCTGCACAAAATCTTGGATCTCTTACCTATTACAGAAAGGAAAACCTTAGTCCATGCCCTGGTCACGTCCCATCTTGATTATGGGAATGCCCTGTTCTGTGGCCTCAGTAAAAAGGGACTGAACCAGCTGCAATGTGTCCAAAATGCGGCGGCCAGGCTTGTCCTAAAGTTGACGAGGAAGTCCTCGGGAAAATTCGCGTTACAGATCTTGCACTGGCTCCCCATGCGGGAACGCATCCGGTTCAAGGCCATGTGCATTAGTCATCGTATTGCACACGGCAAGTGCCCGGCCTATCTCCATAGGATGTTAACTATTTATCGTCCAAAGCGCCTTTTGAGATCTATGGGCAGTATGCAGTTTTCGATACCCCGCATTTATAAAGCACGGATGGGTGGGCGTTCCTTCAGGTTTTTGGCCAGCAAACATTGGAACGAACTCCCTATTGAGTTGCGGATGGAACCGTCGGAAACCAGGTTCCGGCAGAAACTGAAGACCTACCTGTTTCCTGAAGTTTAGTATTAATTCAGGGTTTCTCCTCCTCTTCCCTTCTCCTTTTCATGGTCTGATTTTTGTTTGGAGTCGTGTTGGAAGGCATCCTAGCGCGGAGACGCACTGTCCTTAGTGTATTCAGGCGCTTAATAAATGTTTTTATTATTATTATTATTATTATTATCCAGTCGGTGATGTTGGCCGTGCACCTATGTAAGTTGTCTCTGGAGGTAGTGAGGTGGGTCTAGTCGGTATAGATCACCTTCAGCCCATGCAAACTGACAATGTTGACTAGGGGTGTCATGTAAGTGTAGGAGAAGGGGGGCTAGGCTAACGGAGGATCCTAGTGAGGTACTGCAAATGATGTCCTTGGGTTCAGGAGTTGGGCGGGAGTCTGAGTTTTTCTAGTGAGGTAGGAGGTGATCCATTTGAGGGCATTTCCTTGGATTCCGATGTGGTGGAGCTTGTCGATCAGGATTTGGTGCGAGACCATGTTTAAGGCAGCTGAGAGGCCAAGGAAGATGAGGGCTGCAGTCTCACTGAGGTCCAGGAGGGCTCTGATGTCATCTATGGCTGCTATCAGGGCGGTCTCTGTGCTTTGATTGGCTCGGAAGCCAAACTGGGAGGAGTTCAGGAGGTTGTTGTGCTCCAGGTGTCTGGTCAGCTGCCTCTTGATCAACCCCACGAAGACTTTGGCTGGGAATGAGAGCAGGGGTATCAGTCAGGAAATCTTCAGCTGCTCTAGGTCTGCTGAAGGTTTTTTCAGGAGGGGTTTCACTTCTGCGTGTTACCAATCTTCCGGGAAGGAGGCCATCGTGATGGATCTGTTCAGTGGATTTGTGAGCTCTAAGCTTATCGCCTTGCTCCGGAGGTTAAAGATAACGTGGGGGCATGAATCAGTGGGTACACCAGAGTGTAGTGACTTCATTGTGGAGGTGGTGTCTTGTGCGATGAGGAGGTCCCAGGAAGTGGCCGGAGGTCGGAGTTAGTGTCAGTGGGTGTGAGGAGGTCGAGGCTGTCACTTGCGGAGAGCTGAGATTCAAAGTCCCTGTAGATGACGGCGATCTTCTAATGGAAGTAATCAGCAAGCATGTCGCACAGATCCCAGAAGGGAGTTATGGTATTCTCAGTGGACGCATGGTTGCTGAATTCCCTAACGATGGTGAAGAGCTCATTGCTGTGGTTTGAGCTGAGCTCTATGCAGCATGTGACGGCACTCTTCTTCGTTTCTTTAAGGAGAAGGTGGTAGTGGTTGATCGATGTCCTGAAGGTGGTGTAGTGCACTGGATTCTTACTGGTAATCTATCTTCTTTCTAGCCAACAACAGTCTCATTGAGAGGTCTGAAGTTACGGGGTAAACAAGTTGACACACTTTGCAGATTCTCTGATCTTGTTCAGCTCGGTGGGGGTGACATAGTCGGTGATCCAGTCTGTGAAGTTCTTGATGGCCTGTTTAAGGTTTGGAGCTGTGTCCGGTCAGTTGGCATGGAGAGTGTTGTTCCAGTTCTCGTCTGAGACAGTTTTCAAGCTACGCTGAGATGTGCTGGGGGTTTTGTTTTGGTTTCTGTAGCGTTGTGCCCTGTGATGATGAATTGGACAATGGAGTGGTCGGTCCAGGTGAGTTCTGTGACATGGTGGTACTTGATTGTTTCGCTGGAGATGAAGATGAAGATGGAGTCAAGTGTGTGCCCTACGATGTGTGCTGGGTTGATGATGAGTTGGATGAGCCAGATGTTGTTCATGCTTTCTATTAGGTTGTCAGTGCTGGCATCGCTGAGGTCTTCCATGTGGAAGTTGAGATCTGCTAAGAATATATAATATTCGGGGGCAATGGCGAGTTGGGTGATGAAGCAAGGGATGGCTTTGCAAAGCTCGGGGCGAGTTCCTGGAGAATGTGTCAAAGTGTTCTTAATGAAGTAACCGTATGAATGTACAGAAAGTGACAAGGCATTTATTAGAAGGGCACTGCACAGCCAATGTACCATAGGAAAGCCCACCCTGGGGAGAAACCATATAAAGGGCCAAGGGTATGCCCAGACGTGGGTACCGAGCTCACTGTGCACTGGATTCAAGCTGACTGATGAGGGGTGATACCCCAAAACCGGTCCCAGGATGCTTGTTTCAGGTCCAGGGAGGACCTGGCTTTGCAGTTCGAGCTGGACTGTTCCCATGAGGAACAGGGCCAATGGTTTGCATATGGCAAGGTCTAAACTGGCGTGGCATGGGGAGCAAAAGAACAGTGGATTTAAACAAGATCTCTTGACTGGGGGTGAATGTTTGATTTATTCCGAATTCCGTCTATCATTTGTGCTTCTTTTGGTTATGTATATAAGCACAATACAAATTTTAAACCAGCAACAAAACGCAAGAGACATTGTATCAATGTTAACAACTCTATGCCCGCATACTTAGATTGAGGTGGTCTGCAATGTCACTGCTGGTTGTGGTGACGGGATAACACATCCAGTGTTGTGTCCTGTTTACAAAGCTGACTCATGGCCACTAAGCAGCTTGACAAAGCCAGTTTCCTGATCCAGAGTTTACTATAATATTGTCTTGACAAAGGCAATCGCTCTATACCACGCTCCTCTCCGACTGGGCTACCACCCAGTAACTACGATAAAAAACATAATACTACTGAACTGTATGGGCCCATGTGGTGACCGAAGAGCCACATTGGGAAGTATACAAAAATAAATCCTCAGTCCTTGAATGGACAGAAGGGGCAATTGATAGGTCAGTGTTTCACCATTCTGAAGACATCGATACTTGGATAGAGGCTATAAAAAAACTGGTCGCTTCGCTTTACTTGTTTATGAAAGGCTAACTGTTAATTCCACAGTGATCAAGGCTTCAATCAAGCAGGATTTATAAAGCACGGCTAATCGCCCAATAGGTTATCCTGGTGATTGCAGGTCCTGTAGGCTTATTCGAACAGCCAGGTCTTGAGGGCTGTTTGACTTGGCCCCTTTCGCAGGGTTATCCTCAAACTTTTTGCTTCTTCCTCCTATTTTTTCCTGACCTGTTGTTGATTTTAGGACTGTGGGCACTTTACCACTGCTAATCAGTGCAAAAGTTCTTATGCTCGCTGTGTAAATTGTTATTATGATTGGTTCTCCCTTATTGGCATATTTTTATTTACTGGTCAGTCCCTAGTAAAGTGCACTGGGTGTGCCGGGGCTGGTAAATCAAATACTACTAGAGGGCATGCAGCACTGATTGTGCCACCCACATGAGTGGCCCTAAAAAGATGTCTCGGCCTGCCACTGCGTAGCCTGTGTGCAGTTTGCTAACTGCCATGTCGATTTGGCAAGTGCACCCACTTTCCAAGTCCTAACCTTCCTTTTTCTTACATATAGGACACTCTTATGGTATGCCCAAAGTACCCCCATGGGCAGGGTGCAGTGTATGCGAAAGGTAGGACATGTTCTGATGTGTGCAACATATCCTGATAGTGAAATACTGCCAATTTAGTTTTTCTCTATTGAAAGGCTATCTTGCTCCTTAGGACAGAATGGGGAATGCTCTGTAGCATTTTACAAGCATGTCTTCCCATAGGATAAGATGGAAAAATAACGTTTAGGCTCTATGAACTTAGAATTTAATAACACATCTTTTTACTAAAGATGGTTTTTAAATTGTGTATTGACTGTCTGGTTTTGGCGTGGCAAGGACTGGGGAAGTGCATTCTCTCAGACGGCCACCAGGGGGGGGAGGGGCCTGATGTGTGTCCTGCCTTTCCTGAATGAGTCAGGGGTGGGCTGAATAGACCTGGGCTGCATTCAGAGTAGGGGGGAGTAGTTCTCACTAGCACCCGAGTAGGCCCGGTCTACATTTAGAGTGGTGGGAGAATATTCCCCTTACACCTGAAAAGGACCTGTCTGCCTTACACAATGCTGTCTCCACCTCCTGCCGGGTAGCTGCACCAGAGAGGACAGAACTGGTTTGGCCTGGGCTCAGAGACCCTTGTGCAAAGAGGACAAAGACATTTCGGAGTATAAGTATTAGACCTAAAACCCCTGAACTTTAGACTACTTCTAGAATAAAGAGGAACCTTTGCCAAGGAGAAGAGCTGGAGAAACTGAGGGCGAAGTACTGCCCTTACTGTGGGTTGGCCTGCAGCTACTGTTTTCTGCCAAGGAAAGGAAAAAGAATTTGCTGTGTGCGGTATCCCCTGCTTGAGGAAATTCTCCAAGGGCTTGAGTAGAGCTTGCCTCTTGTTTTGTAGTCTCAGGAACACAAAGACTTCACCCCCAGTTCCCCTGAACATCCTTGCTGGGAGTTCTGACCAGCCAAGAGGTGCCTGAGGGTCTTGGGCTTCTGGAGGTTGTTTCTGCTTGGGAGCTGGAAAAGCAGCGCTACGACAAGGAAATCGATGCATTGCTCTTTTTGTGATAGTTTTTCTAACGCAACTCTGTGGTGCGCGAAGAATCTCCCCACATGGCCATGCCACTGCCGAAACCAAGGCAGCACTTGTCACGCGGCAAGAACCGACGCATCGAGGGATCGCAGCTGAAAAGGTCAATGCAGCGCCTCACTGCTGCTGCATTGTTCGCCAACGCATCCCGAATTTCCACGCATCGCCCCTGTGTGGCAAGCTTCCCCCACGCATCACCCGCAGATCGGAGTCACCTCAGAATCGCTGCATCACTTCCCCCTACAGACTGGACCCGACGCATTGCTCCCCTGTGTACAGCGGAACTGTCGCATCGCATCCAAGAAGGATGTATGACGTTACAACGCATTCTTTTACAACGCATTTTTTACAACGCAACATCCATTACAACGCATTCCATTACAACGCATGCCATTACAACAAATTTTTTAAAACTAACTTTACAACGCATTCCATTACATCTCATACTACCTTTACAACGCATACCATTACAACGCATAACATTACATTGCATGTAAGGTAAGTATTGGATAGTGTAGGGGTGAAAATTACTATTCTAACTCCAGGGGGTGCAACAGTAGGGTAAGTGTTGGATAGTGTAGGGGTAAACATTACTATTCTAACTCTAGGGGATGCAACAGTAGGGTTAGTGTTGGATAGTGTAGGGGTAAAAATTACTATTCTAACTCCAGGGGTTGCAACAGTAGGGTAAGTGTTGGATAGTGTAGGGGTAAAAATTACTATTCTAACTCCAGGGGGTGCAACAGTAGGGTAAGTGTTGGATAGTGTAAGGGTACTATGTGTTGTAATGCTATGCGTTGTAATGGTATGCATTGTAATGACTGAGTTGTAATGACATGCGTTGTAGTGGTATGCGTTGTAGTGTCATGCGTTGTAATGGTTGCGTTGTAATGGCATGCGTTGTAATGGATGTTGCGTTGTAAAAGTTTCGTTGTAATGGTAGTGCGTTGTAAAAGTTGTGTTGTAAAGGTTGTTTCCCATCCACAAAGGTCTCAGGACCTACGCATCACTTTGCTTTATGACGCTTCTCATCGCTGAGGCTGTTTGGCTTGTTGAATTTTGTCGCAACAACAGGTACTTTGCAAGAAATCACAAATCCATAGTTTTCTATGGACTCAGTTGCTAAAACCTTTTGAAAGTCATTTTTCTTAATACTTGTATGTTGGATTTTTGTCATTTTGGTCTTGTAAAGTTTAGATAAAGGTGCTTTATTTTTCTAAACTAAACCGGTGTGATGTCCATTTGTGGTGTTATCACTGTGTTACTGTGAGTGTTGGTACAAATACTTTACACATTGCCTTTGGGATAAGCCTGTCTGCTCGTGCCAAGCTACCATGGGGGTGAGCAAGGGTTATCTGAAGTGTATATCCCCTTACCCTGACTAGAAGTAAGGGTCCCTATTTGGACAAAGGTACCTACCTTTGCCAACTAGAGACCCCCATTTCTAACAAGGACGATTCTGAATTCCAGAGTAATAATAATACATTTTGTTTGTAGAGCGCACGGCTACTTCAACAGAGGTGCCCTGGCGCTAGATTTCAGATTTGCGGTGATGGTAACAAGTGGGGCAATCTAAGTCAGGTTAAAGAGCCACGTTTTTAGTGCCTTCCTAAAGGCCTGTTCTGACTCCATCTTGCGGAGGTGAAGGGGCATAGCTTTCCAGAGTTTCTCAGTTTTCACTGTGAATGCTCTGCCAACTATCCTGGCCTTAAGGGAGCGAGGAACCCTCAGCAGTCGCAGGTGGTTTGATCTCAGGGCCTGGTCTTGCTGGTATAATTGCAATCTCTGCCTCAGATAACCAGGGCCCTTATATCTGGTGGCTCTGTAGGCCAAAGTGAGCGCCTTGAACTCTATCCTCCTTATAAGAGGAAGACAAAGGAGGTGCCACTAATGTGGGGAAATGTGATGGCAAAGCGGCACGTTCCTAATTAGTCTGGCCACGGCGTTTTGAATTATCTGCAGCCTGAGGACCAGATAAGCTGGCAGCCCTAGATAAAGGGAGAAGTGTGGCTCACTGGTTAGAGCAATTCATCACAGTGGGGGATGCACACCAATTTTAACCAACATTTTTAATTCATCCTGTTAATCCATCCTTCGTTTGGAATTGCGTGCAAATGAGATTTATAGGCATGCCCTGTTGCCATCAGTTAAGAAACATATGAGAAGAGGGACTACGCAGCCCCATATCCAAATGCACAGCTCTGTGCCGCTGAATTAGCGTGCACTTAATGTTCACACTCCTTAGTTCATTTTAATTTTTTAACCATTTTCATCCATATCTTGACTCTTTTACATGACATTTTGATTCATTGTTTCAATCCACCAATCGGGTAAGGTACAACATTTTCAATCTTTGAACATTCAAACTGTGCCGTTCCAGGCCTTCATGAAAGAATGCGATGGATGCAAGAAGTCCTTCACAAGTGGTCGTTTATTATGCAGTTAAAAAACCCAATGTATTTCGGGCCTCCAGGTGCCCTTCTTCGGGGGTCACTACAAATCAATAATAATACAGACAAATTAATCACATACTGTATCTACAATGCTCCATGTTACAACGCACTTTTAACACTGCGCTCAACTCACAATAATTGTAACATTTCTCCCTAATGCGCTGCGGTCATGTGTTTACCCATCTTCTACCTTAATCAACATGTGCTTCATCATCAATGTGCAGGGTATGAGACCAAATGTTCACCGTAATAGTTCTCTTGCTAGTTATACCAATTCTTTTCTCTCACATCTGATGTGCGCACAAACAGAAACCCTCCTGTGCCTCTCCGTTTACAAAAGAGATGCCTCCGTTAAAAAAAGTTTACGCGCTGCTTTGTGCCAAGGTTTTCACTGTTCAACGAGAGCTGTGCTTCACTAACAACAACATGCTGCTGATTGTAAAGTCGATTTTTCTGTTGCTTATTGCTCAGATTAACAAGTAAAAAATACTCTTTCTCTCTTTTACTTACTCATTTCTACGAACTGCTAACGTCTCCCGTCCTCATCCTGATTACTCGAACCGGTATAGCAGATAGTTTCCCGCCCACGTTATTTAAAATCCTCCACCCCTGTGTTTTCCCTCCCATCCCCCATGGTCCTAACGCCTTCCATTGCATGAAAAGTAATTCCTCTAGGTAAACCACATATCCCAAAATGCAACATTTTTGAAAAAAGGCTAACGTTGTACATAAACATGCAAGATTAAAAAGTCACTTAGGTGTATCAGCTTATTTCTCAGATCTTGCTAAGTCGAAATGTGTGATTGATTCTCTTGCGAGGGACTTCGGTGTAAACTCCGATTATGTGTTTCATCAAATTGTATTTCACCATACGTCATAAGTTCCTCTGTGCGGGTGCAATCCCTTTTTTTTGGGCTTTAGTTAAGACAATTCATCACAGTGGGGGATGCACACCAATTTTAACCAACATTTTTAATTCATCCTGTTAATCCATCCTTCGTTTGAATTGCGTGCAAATGAGATTTATAGGCATGCCCTGTTGCCATCAGTTAAGAAACATATGAGAAGAGGGACTACGCAGCCCCATATCCAAATGCACAGCTCTGTGCCGCTGAATTAGCGTGCACTTAATGTTCACACTCCTTAGTTCATTTTAATTTTTTAACCATTTTCATCCATATCTTGACTCTTTTACATGACATTTTGATTCATTGTTTCAATCCACCAATCGGGTAAGGTACAAAATTTTCAATCTTTGAACATTCAAACTGTGCCGTTCCAGGCCTCCATGAAAGAATGCGATGGATGCAAGAAGTCCTTCACAAGTGGTCGTTTATTATGCAGTTAAAAAACCCAATGCATTTCGGGCCTCCAGGTGCCCTTCTTCGGGGGTCACTACAAATCAATAATAATACAGACAAATTAATCACATACTGTATCTACAATGCTCCATGTTACAACGCACTTTTAACACTGCGCTCAACTCACGATAATTGTAACATTTCTCCCTAATGCGCTGCGGTCATGTGTTTACCCATCTTCTACCTTAATCAACATGTGCTTCATCATCAATGTGCGGGGTATGAGACCAAATGTTCACCGTAATAGTTCTCTTGCTAGTTATACCAATTCTTTTCTCTCCCATCTGACGTGCGCACAAACAGAAACCCTCCTGTGCCTCTCCGTTTACAAAAGAGATGCCTCCGTTAAAAAAAGTTTACGCGCTGCTTTGTGCCAAGGTTTTCACTGTTCAACGAGAGCTGTGCTTCACTAACAACAACATGCTGCTGATTGTAAAGTCGATTTTTCTGTTGCTTATTGCTCAGATTAACAAGTAAAAAATACTCTTTCTCTATGACACTTACTCATTTCTACGAACTGCTAACGTCTCCCGTCCTCATCCTGATTACTCGAACCGGTATAGCAGATAGTTTCCCGCCCACGTTATTTAAAATCCTCCACCCCTGTGTTTTCCCTCCCATCCCCCATGGTCCTAACGCCTTGCATTGCATGAAAATTAATTCCTCTAGGTAAACCACATATCCCAAAATGCAACATTTTTGAAAAAAGGCTAACGTTGTACATAAACATGCAAGATTAAAAAGTCACTTAGGTGTATCAGCTTATTTCTCAGATCTTGCTAAGTCGAAATGTGTGATTGATTCTCTTGCGAAGAGTCAAGATATGGATGAAAATGGTTAAAAAATTAAAATGAACTAAGGAGTGTGAACATTAAGTGCACGCTAATTCAGCGGCACAGAGCTGTGCATTTGGATATGGGGCTGCGTAGTCCCTCTTCTCACTGGTTAGAGCGGCATACTCTGAAGCAGAGATCAGGCCCGGGACCAGGGTTCAAGTCCCGACGCGGCAGGGTCTTGGGCTCAATGTCCGCGGACTCGATAATTCTCGCCTCGGTACCTATTCTAATCATGGGTCCCACGCTGCAACTCTGGGCAATAGCTTGCTTAATCTCCACAACTGCCCCAACAACACTGGGATGCCTGGCTTCACCTTGGGGGTGCCCAGGAGGGGTATCTCACAGGGAGAGCTAGGAAGGGTTCCACAGCGTTATACAGCGCCGAGACGCCCCGTTGCTGGGGCAGCTGTGCGCTTTTACAAGTATACTACATTTACATTTAAAGACTTCGATAATCCAGCTGGGAGGTCACCAGTGCATGGACTGTAGTCTTCCTGCAGTCATCCACAGGAAGTGTAAGAATGTTCTCAAAGCACCTAACTTCCAGAAGCATATAGAGGAGACATGGCACACCTGGGTCTTGAAAGAGAGGTCGTTGTCAAATTTAAACCCCAGATTTCTGGCCAAATCACGTGGTCAGTCCGACGCGGTCAGAGTGTCCAGATGGTTAAAGTTGAAATGGAGCTTGATCTGAATTGAATCCCACGATGAATCCAGGGACCCACCCACAAGTAAGCCCATAAGTACCCAAAGGTGAGGGTTGGGATGATTCAAGGGTCCCTCCAGAGGAGGGATCGGACAATGGGGAGGATACTACCATGTCCATGTGCAGTTTTGAGCCAGAGCGGGGAGCCAACGGCTCTGTGATCTGAATTGAACTGGAGTATGAAAGGAGGGCACCAAATGTGCCCTTCCTGCAGATTATGTGGTGCTGGCAAGCACTGCCACTCCAGCCCAATACACTAAATCCTATCTGGGAGGTGGTCACACCTCCCTGTGACAGGTAACCTATTGTACTACCTTTCCCTGCTTGGCCCAGCAGCAGGAGGGCAGAATTGTGTCTGTGGTCGGCAGCAGCCAGGGTGTTGCTCTCAGGCTCTGTAAGATTGGTGTTTTGCGCATGGGGGACTCCCCGGAGGAGCCCTACTGTGGATGGAATCATACCTTCAACACCAGATACCGTGTTGGGGTATGATTCCAACATGTTTGACACCAAACATGCTGAGATTCGTTCCAGTCAGTGTAGAGATGGTCATCGGGTAATGACGCATGACCCCTCTATGTATCGTAATGGCTGATCTACTTACAAAGCCTGGAGATTGTACTCCGGGGTTTGTAGGGGTATCCGGCTCATGCAGGGGCACCCTCACACTGATAACCGAGGTCCCTGCCTTTAGGGACTGAAAGGCATACTAGAGGCGTGACTTATAGGTTCTAGGTGCAGTGCTGCTAGATATAAGGAAACATATATCTTTTGTGAGAGGTGCAAGCACCAGCTCACACAGGCTGCAATGGCAGGCCTGTAGTCAGGGCTTGGAGGGTCCCTCATGGGTGGCATGGTATTAACAATAAGAAATACAATACCTAAGTTGTCATGAGCCTCTCCATGTCTCACCCTACCTTGGTGCTGTCCCCTCAACTACTCGTCTCTGTATTTCATGGGGAGACCCAAGAGAGCTGCACTGGGGGACACCCACCCCCCCTGGCTCACCCTGCCCTGGTGCAGTCCCCTCAACTCCTTGTCGTGTGGCTGAGCCTTGCATTCATACAGTGTTAAGTTGACATGAGCTTATTAGAAGTTTAAACACCATATTTCCTTTCTGCTGCCTTTTGCACACGGCACACACTTTATTAAATGTTTAGAGTTTAGCAGAGTGTTTTCATTTTAAACCTGTTTCCATTTAGCATTATAACATGCTTTATCCCTTTGTGTTTTATGGAATAGTAACTATGCTGACAATCTTGTTACTGATGATATGTCTGCTTGTATTAGCTAAGATGCTGTGCATGAGAACACGGTGTTAGAAATAAATATTTCAAACTTGCACGTGTCTTCTTTTACTCCCTGTTTTGGACTGGTATGAGAGTATAACGAAAGAGTGTTCATGTTTTCCACATTGCCTGAGGTAACCTAAGTCACATGTTCTTGGTTGTCTAATTACTGGTATTTTGGAAGAGCCAATGAGACACTGATGCTAGTCTGGTAGGGGATTTTGGGTACTAAGGTGAGTTTTGGCACACCTTAATTCACTGAGGTCCCAAGTCTCTATGCACAGTTCTGTATAGGAGCAGAATCCCTGCAACATCCTCTTCTCTAAACTTCATGGGGAGACCCAAGAGAGCTGCACTGAGGGACACCCCCATCCCAGGGAAAATACCACTAGCAGGTTCTGCCTTCCTCTTCCTAGTCTGAATATTCAGCAGTATTTGCAGCGCTGGAGTCGGCTCCATGAAGCGACTCAATGAGGATGACCCTCTGCAAGGCCAGACACAGTCAGGGAGCATCGTCCATCTTTGGGATTTGAGAGGCTGCTTTCTTGGAGTAGGAAAGAGACAAATCCTGCCTGTGTCAGAGCACTGAGTTCACAAGTGCACCCAGGGAAGTTCATGTAGTGATAACCTTCAGTTGTTGTTTATTTATTGTGGGTGCTGTGCTCCGTTAAGTTTCAGCGTCCCTGGTTGGGCTGCTGTCCATGAGACCCAGTACGTATTCACCAAGGATACGTACTGTACCAGATTGTGTAACAAAGAGGCTGTCAATGGACCTCACTCAACTACTTTTCTCACTTCTAAAGGAGAAAGTTTGACAGCCCCTGACTTACCAGCCAGGTGACAGTGAGAGGAGTTCAATCAATCAATTAATACATTCTTTATTCGACCTTAATTGGCTATAAAAGTTCATTAAGAAATGAAACATCCACAAATCATCTTGTACCTTAATTTCACTCGCAGACATATCTAAAGTAAAATACAGCACATTTGTAAAGTGCAACCTTTGAAAAAATAAAAATGTATTGCTAAACATACCTACGTACAGGAAAAAACATGTTAAAAAATACTGTATAAAAGGGCACCAGGGCTTATCCTAATAAAACCTAACAAACAAAAACCTCCATATAAAGGACTGTTATGTAAGTATGGAATAATAAGGACCACCTAAAACCAATAATTCAATCGAATTTTAACCAAGTTACACGAACAGTACATTTAGAAAATAGCTGTCACAGTTAATTTCTCAAGTTAGCAAGATACACCCCTGACAAAAAACCGGGATAAAAAGCAACAAGTGTTCAGTGAATCCAAAAGTTGCAAGTAAAGTTGGTCTGATCTCGCTTGATAATAATTCAGAGGAGCAAACAGGCCACCAATATACTTTTATCTTAAGGCTGACCAGTTAGGGCAAATAAAAACACTATGCAAAGAGTTCGGTGCAGAAATCCTGTCACTTGTGCAAAAAGGACAGTCTAATTGCTTATGCCACCCATCAACAGCTGTGGAAACAGATTTAAATGGAAGTAAGTTAGCAGTTGTAGGAAGGTAGGATCCTTCTAGAATAGTCACTCCCACTTTTGCCTGGTGTCAGTGTGTTTTGGACTAATCTGACTGGGACCCTGCTAATCAGGACCCCAGTCTCTGTGCTTCCCCCCTAAATTGGACCATGGTGAGTACTCAGGTACTCCCCAGATTGGCTACTGGTGTACCCTTGTCAGTCCTTAGTATATGATACTAAGGTACCCAGGGCATAGGTACCCAGAGGTCCCCCATCGGCTGAAGCATGTATTATGCCACCCATGGGAGACCACCCACATTGTGACTACAGACCTGCCATTGCAGCCTGTGTACGCTGGTGCTAGCTCCACTTACAACAGATGAAGTTTCCTTATATCTGAGGTCACTACACTTAGAACCTATAACTCACCCCTAAGGCAGGCCTTTTAACCCTGAAGGCAGGGTCCTCGGTTATAAGTGTTAGGGTGCCCCTGCATGAGTCAGACATCCCTACAATTCCCGAAGTCCATTTTCCAGGCATTGTAAGTGCATCACCCATTACGATATGTAGAGTGGCATCCGCCATTACGATATGTAGAGATACATACCTCCAACACCATGAACGGTGTTGGAGGTATGATTCTATGCCCTGTGGGGCTCCTCCTGGAAGCCCTCAGAGCTCCCGGTACCAGTCTTTCAGAGTCTGACAGCAAGCTATTGCTGCTGCAGACCACAGGCACAATCCTGCCCTCCTGCTGCTGAGCCAAGCTCAAGCAGGGGATGGTAAAACTATAGGTTTCCTGTCACAGGGAGGTGTAACCACCACTCAGACATGACTTGGTGTATTGAGCTGGGGTGAGGCATTGGTAAGTACCACCAGACTGCTGTGAAAGGCACATTTGATGCCCTCCTTGCATACTCCAGTTGGAACCAGTTCTGAGAGGCGCTGGCTGTCTCTCTGGTCCGAAACTGGACAAAGGACATGGGAGTATCCTTTCCTCTGCCCAGACCCAACTCTGAGAGGGACCCCTGAATCGTCCCAACCCTTTCCTTAGGGTACTTAAGGGCTTACCTGTGGGTGGCTCTTCATATTCGTCGTGGGATAAGATTCAGATCTGAAACCACTTCATCTTCAACAGTCCGGCCACATTGGACTTCACTTTGGGAACCTAGACTGCAACTGGGAATACTCCTGCTGCTCCAGGTCTCATTATCCTGCCGGACTTCTGCACCATCTAGGCTTGTGCTCCATACAGGTTCTTCACTGGCCTGTGGACATCCAAGACACCCAAAGGAATCTCCCTTGGAGTGAAGGAGTTACTCCCTTGCCTCTGCAGGCACCGCAACAAAGCTGACCTGTCTTCTGTTCCTAAGCTCCCACAGACTCCGAACGGTTCAGCAACAAAGGTGGTGGTTCTGCAACTCCCTCGAGGCATGCACTGTCTTCACAGCAAGTTTGAAGCCAGTATTCTTGTGGGCCTGCATCATTAGTGAGCTGCTAGAGGTCCTCTTGCAACTCCTGTGTCTCCGGTCTGGGGGTCTTTGAGGGTCTTCTTTGGCTCCAGTGGGCACACCGGTTTGCTCAGGGCCTACTCTGACTTACCTGCCCGTAATGAGTCCCTTGGCCCCTGCTGGTCTCGACACTGTACCTTTTTTGTCTTCTACATTTGTTTTCGCTGCCAAGGCTTGTTGGTGCTCCTGCCGGACACCAACCCCCTGGCTCTTGACATCCGACCTGGGACCTTTAGTAATGATGAGCGGTTCACTGTCAATGTTTGTGAACCGCTCATCATTACTAAAGGTTCAAACGAAGCCCCCAGGTGAAGAAAGAATAGCATTTCTCTCAAAATACTCCACAGAAAGTTCAAAAATCAAAAGAATTGTATTAAAACACTGGCCATTACTAACACTTGAAGAAGACTGGCATATACCGTAATCCTCCCAGATTCGCTTTCCAACGATCTAAAAACATCAAGGAATTGCTAAACAAAAAAATGACCCAGAAACCAGAATCCCACAAAGGCACTCTACCTTGTCATAATTGCGGCAATTGTAACGCCATTATAAAAGGAAAAGAATTCCAACACCCCAGTCGTGGAACCATGATCAAGTTAAGAGTAACAGCTACATGCGACAGTCGCAAAGTTATTTACTTGATTAAATGCCCATGTGGCCTGGCATATGTGGGGAAAACGGAAATAAAAATAAAAATGAGACTAACAGAACACAAAAGCAACATACGAACCAAAAATTCTAAATCTCCTTTGGCATCTCACTTTCTCACTCGTGGAGAAGTGTGGCTCACTGGTTAGAGCAGGCAGACCCTGAAACAAAGGTCAGACCCGGGACCAGGGTTCAATTCCCAACGCGGCAGGGTCTTGAGCTCAAAATGTCCACGGACTCGATAATTCTCGCTTCGGTGCCTGACCTAATCATAGGTTCACACTCTGCAACTCTGGGCATTAAGCTTGCTTAATCTCCACAACGGCCCCCCGCGGCGGGATGCCTGGCTTTCACCTTGGGGATGCCCTGTAGGGGCTATCTCACAGGGAAAAGCCAGGACGGGTTCCCAAGGCAACCGCTTAGAGACCCCTGGGTGATAAGCGCTATATAAATCCAATATACAATACAATACAATACAATACAATACTTTAACAGCCACAACCATGCCCCCAGCCAACTCAGGTTTCTTATTCTGGAGCAAGCATTGATCCTACCTGGGAGAGACATCACTCAACACCTCTTGAGAAGAGAGATATTTTGGATAACTTTTTTGCACACCATTCACCCAAAGGGTCTCAATGACCGGATTGATTTGAACTGTTTTTTATAAACGTGTATATTAGTCAATTGAACTGGTGACTTACCAATACAATAATGTTCATAATAATACAAATCACAATGTGTTATCTTTGACATGTTTAGAAGGTGATGTTTTAATATACGTCTTTCACCATTCTTCAATGTATTCAGAGGCTGATGTGTCACCTATACGTTGTTTACCCATCAATTCATATTCTTTGTCACTCTCCACCGCTCGACATTATTTTTTTCAAAATGTTTTTCACAATATTTTATATACACAAAACTTTTCGGTGAATCTTTCTTCGTTTCCCAAAGTTCCACATCTTATGTTGTATTTCTTTAATTTCCATTCCTCTGGGATGGAACCCATCACTTCCGGTTCCTTACGTGCCCGAAGTCTCTTTTTTAACAAGCGCGAGAACCACTTCCAAGTTACACACAGAAGTGACAGCAACCCGATCAACGTCGTGTTTGTGGACTCACACGGTAAGAGCGATGCTGTACGAACTTTGTTACCATCGTCACACATTCGTTTTAAGACTCTTGATGTTTATATGCAGGTTTTGTTCATTGCAGAAACCGGACAACGCAGCACGAAAATATTTAATTACGCCACTGTGGAAAGGTATGCTACCTCATTTAACCATCTAACAACTGCATTGAGCACTCGTTTGCGTTTACACTTGATTACATGACGAATGTTTTCCTTATCTCTTTTTTACTCTTTAAGGAGTCATAAGAATTTGAGAAACTTTGTGATATTTATTTAAATCAGTGTTGACACAGTACACGCTTTTGCTCTAAGGTATGATACCCCGATATCTTCCCAACCGTTTTTGCATGACAAATTCACCGCTCCGTAGGGAAAACACTCCTTCAACATTTTTGTTTTCCTATTAAAACAGCGCGCCAACTGTGTGCCCTATGATCTCACACACTTGAATTGAACCACACACTGACAATTTGTTACCTTTATATATGTTTTGATAATTTGATTTAAAACACCACTGGATTGGTTAACCTCACCAAAGTTTTTCTGAACACACAAACCTTCAGGGATATAAGGTTACTCGAACTAAGTAATTGTACAATTGCATCTAATGACTGAGATAATTGTTGATTTTACACTTGTGTATATTCTTCTTTGACAGTACAAAATGCCCCCGAAGAAGAGCTGAATGCCAGAAATGCATTGGGCCATGATTAATAATGAGTATCATGTATAAATGGATGTGAAATCAACATCTAGAAGAAAAGAAAATGCTTCTATGAACTTATCAATAAAACTTTATTTACAAGAACAAAAAAACTAAGGAAATCTGTTTTTGAGTGCATTTGGGGACGTTACTCTCGTTCAGAATAACGCTACATTGCTCATTTTTTCTCCCGCTACTCAGAGGGGAGTACTCAAATAGCACCACCATACCCACAAAAAAGTGGAATACTCTGAACCCACATAAGAGTATGTATGTATGTATTTGCATACTTATATAGCTCTACACTGTCACCCAGAGGGTATCCTGGCGCTTTGACTCAGCATAGCCGAAACCACCGATGCAGAAATCACACTGCTCTTGGAAACAGGTGGGTCTTCAAACCTCTCTTAAAGGTTAGAAATTCACCCTGACACCTCAGGAATATCGGGAGAGAATTCCAAAGTCTAGCAGCCGCAAAACTAAACGACCGACCTCCCATCCTTACCCTCTGTACTCTGGGAACCGTCACCAGACACGCAAAGGAAGAGCGTAGGCTCCGAGAGGTAGAGTACCATGAAAATAAGTTCTGCAGCAAAACTGGACCCTGTCCACGCAAGGCTCTAAAAACCAGACAGGATGCTTTAAAAAGGATCCGTTGATGAACAGGCAGCCGGTGTAGATCCAGTAGTGCCGTGGTGGAAGAGGCAGTGCGCGGGCGAGAAAGTGCCAGCTTTGCCGGCATATTTTGTACCCGCTGCAACTTGCCCACCAGCGCTCTAGGCGCCTCCAGAAGCAGTGCGTTGCAATAATCCAGTCTGCTTAGGATGATACCCCGCACTACCTCTGGCCTAGCCTGTGCTGGGAGCAATGGTAGGACTTTACGTAGCATCCGAAGCAGCATCATGCAGGTGGCTACAGTTTTATTAACGAAAATGTCCAGTTGCAGATTGGGGCCAAACATGACCCCCAGATTACGAGCAGACTCTGCTGCAGTCACTGCCCCAGAAAAAGGAAGGCCAGAAATCATCTGGCAGTGAGCGCGGGACACGATCATTGGAGCAGTGCAGCACCTCCGTTTTTGACCCATTAAACTGGAGGGAGTTGGAACTAAGCCAGTCCACTGTAGCTGTCATACAGCGGTGAAATGTCTCTAAGGAGACGGCGTCTTTGCCCTCCAGAGAAAAGACCAATTGGGTATCATCGGCGTAATTAAACACCGAAATACCGAAGGAGCTTATCAATTGGATCAGAGGGCGGAGGTACAGATTGAGTAATATAGGACTGATGGCCGAGCCCTGGGGCACCCCCTGCCCAACTTTCCGCACATCCGTCCTAAAAGGCGGCAATGCCACCACCTGCTGCCTGTTGTTGAGATACAAGACTAACCAGTCCCTTGCCAACCCCGTGACCCCGATCTCCTCCAGCCTCCCGATAAGGGTGTAGTGGCTGACCGTGTCGAACGCGGCCGACATGTCGAGCAGCACTAGAAAGGCTGCCCGACCCATGTCGACCCGCGAGCGACACGACCACCAGCGCAGACTCCGTCCCATGCGCTGGACGGAAACCAAACTGGGCCACATCCAACCAAGTGTTATCCTCTAAGAATCTGGATAGAGATCGGGTAACCAGCTTCTCCATGATCTTAACCGGGAAAGGGAGCAAGGAAATGGGCCTATAATTTGACAAGCACGTGGGATCGAGTGTGGGTTTCTTCAGGAGGGGTGAGACCACTGCCAACTTCCAACTCTCCGGGACAGTCGCAGTGGCAAACGACTGATGGCAGGTGGAATACAGTGGATGAAAAAGTTCTTTCTGGAACAGTTTCCAGAATTTATGCGGGAGTGGATCCAGCGGGGAGGCTGATGACACAGTCTGCGCCAGTTTGCAAAACTCATCAAAAGGAGGAAGAGAAAAACGACTCAGCTGGGGTTGACTGGGAGATTCATCCGGAGCTCCCAGACTGAGGGGGGAACAACTCAACTGGGGTCGACTGGAAGGTTCTTCCGGAGCTCCCAGACTGAGGGGGGAACAACTCAGCTGGGGTCGACTGGAAGATTCATCCGGAGCTCCCACACAAAGGGGGGAACAGCTCACCTGGGGTCGACTGGGAGGTTCTTCCGGAGCACCCGGACTGAGATGGGAGCAGCTCAGCTGGGGTCGACTGGAAGGTTCTTCCGGAACTCCCAAACTGAGAGAAGAGCAACTCAGCTGGGGTCGACTGGAAGGTGCTTCCGGAGCTCCCAGACTGGGAGGGGAGCAGCTCAGCTGGGGACGACTGGAAGGTGCTTCTGGAGCTCCCAGACTGGGAGGAAGACAACTCAGCTGGGGTCGGCTGGAAGATTCATCCGGAGCTCCCAACTGGGAACAGCATGGTGGATCCTCTGGAGCACCCGACTAAATAGATTATCCGATGAAGCTGACATAGGCGGGGCCGATCCAGCAAGTCCGCTCAGGATAGTGGCGATCTTGTCCTCAAAGGCGGCTGCCAGAGAGTCGCATAAGGCCTGTGAGACTAGAATATTATTTATGGCACCAGTCGGGTGGGAAAGATCGTTCACAATCTTAAACAAGGTCTGTGACTTGTTGGTCGCCTGATTCAGCATGTCCTCCAGGTAGACCGCTTTTGCACACTTGATCTGTGCTTTATATTCCTGTAGTGCCAGCCTAAAGGTAACTTTCGCTGCATCTAAATAGTGCTTCCTCCAGGCCCTCTCTGCCCGCTTGCATCTCAGCTTCAGTTGCAAGAGGTCGTTGGTGTACCAAGGCATAGCTCGGTTCTGTCTGTCCCTTGATCTGTGCAGTGGGGCCACCTTGTCCAAGGAGTTGGATATTTGACGACACAGGCCGGCGTAACTTTCATCAACACTATCTCCCAGTATAAATCCTTCAGGGAGTAGAGTAGGCAGAGCTGGAGATTTTAGGAGTCTAGACCAAGGTCTGCCCATTTTGGTGTGTCTCAGCCCTGTATCACTTGAAGAAATCGCCGGTAGATAGAGATAGAAGGAGACAAGTGCGTGATCCGTCCAGCATTGGGGCATGATGTCATTCACCACTACCTGCTGAGCGTCAGCAAAAACCAGGTCCAGGACGTGACCCTTCAAGTGGGTAGCAGAAAGGACCAGCTGTTGCAACTGGATATTGCTACAGGCCTGGCAGAGATCATTATAGGCAGTATCCAAAGGCCCATTCGGCCACAGATTAAAATCTCCCAGAACTAGCAATCTGGTATGGGAGTTAGAGAGGTCATAGATGAGATCAATAAATTCCGGCAGAGTTGATGGTACATTACCCGGCGGTCTATAACAGAGAACCCCTGAATGCAACGTTCTCTCCTGCCCTTTAAAGGAGAAGCCCATGAGCTCAAAGCCCGGTACCTCCTTGATCTCTAACTGCGAGAGGGCTAAGGTTTCCCTGAAGATTAATCCTATTCCGCCACCTCTGTTCTTCAAGCGAGGAGTATGCCTAATTTTATAACCCGAAGGGCAGGCCAAGCCCAGTTCTGCCTCAATGTCCGCCCGTGTCCAGGTTTCCGTGAGGAAAAGCACATCCAGTCCACAGGACTCAATGAGAAGAACAATCTCCGTATGGTGCTTGCAAAGGGACCGTACGTTGAGTAAGCCACATGACAGCTGCTCCGGCTTATCAGTAAGAATATCCTCCTGAGTACAGGGTGTCTGGTCCGGCCTAAACTGCAAAAGTTCTGCCCTAGTATAGACTATGCGTGGAATGGTCGGAAGGGCAGAATAGCAGGCCCTAGGCGCACCCGTTGCGCGAAAGGGCGCAAACGGGCTTACCTCTGGCGCACCTCCGGCACCCCTACGTCACGCCCGCTGCGCGCCAACGCTGCGCGCTTGGGAGGTGGCCATCTTAAGTACCAGAGTATCGCGGGAGTCCTGTGAGGGCAAGCCACTGGCCCCTCACACAAGATGGCGCCTAGAGATAGTGTAGACCTCCTAAAAGCCCAACCCAATATGGCGACCAAAAGTGGCACATTCCTAATGAGCCCCCAAGCTATCCCTCTGTCCCAACAAGTGTGGGTGCCAAAACTATTAACGTGCGGGTAAGTTCTATCTAACGATACCCCAGACACAAGAGATAGAGCGTCTGCGTTCTAAGCGCAAGCAGCGCGAGACGAATTAGTGCCAAATACAGTTGATGCCAAACAAGTTATTAAAATATATAAAACACAGCGGATAGTAGCAATATGCGTAGCGGGTCGCGTAGCAGGCTAGTAAGTCTACCTGACTGAGGAGAGACAGATTACTTAAATAGGCTCCTCCTCCAATGCGGGAGTCCTGTGAGGGCAAGCCACTGGCCCCTCACACAAAATGGCGCCTAGAGATAGTGTAGACCTCCTAAAAGCCCAACCCAATATGGTGGCCAAAAGCGGCGCGTTCCTAATGAGCCCCCAAGCTATCCCTCTGTCCCAACAAGTGTGGGTGCCAAAACTATAAGAGTGCGATCGTTCTTCTTGTTTCCAGTAATTAATTAATTTTGCCATGCAAGCAAGTTTACCTCGTGTATCATTTGTGTGTGGTGCACAATTGATTAGTAAAACATGCTAGATCAATAAGGTTACGGGGTTATGGGGTTTGTTGACTTCTGAGAGGGTACAAAAAATGTTTGGGTTTACCCGCTCCATCAGATGGGTTAAAGTGTTTTTTGTGCACCTCAGATCAGAGAGTACTGGGCAATAACAACTGCTGTTCTGATTATTTATACCTTGTTTATAATACTGTTAGTAATAAATCCTTAGAATTATTCATGTTTTAATCCCCCTCTCTCTCTTTCTCCCCTTCTTAGCCTCTGGGGCTGTGGGATAACCGGTGCTTCCTGTGCAGCTCTGGCCGCTTTTGTTCGCTCCAGCCACTCTTTGCTGGACCTGGACTTGAGTGAGAATGGCCTACTGGGTGACGATGGTGTGACCCTGATCTGTGACGCACTGAAGGAACCAGACACCCGGCTGCAGAAGATCCGGCTAGAAGCAGAGGCGGGGGAGGTTGAGGGGGCGCTTTTCTGTATCTTCTGCATTCTTTATTTTCCTTCTGTATTCATTGAATGTGAGTGCGCCAGCTCACCTCCATAAGTTTGCCTTTTTTATGCAGATTTCAAGGTTAGTTCTCAGAAGCCTGTTTAAGGTGCTATGAGGTTGGGGGGGGGGGAGGGGCAGATTAAGCCCAAGATGAAACATCACCATCAAAGCAGGTCAGTGTGAAATGAGGAGTGAGTGCTGCCCTGCGCTCCAACAACACCAGGACTGAAACAAGGTGACAGTGGGAGGGTTAAAGTGTTCCTTGTGCACCTCTGATCAGAGAATTCTGGGCCATGACAGCTGCTGTTCTTGCTATTTTTATCTTGTTTTGAATACTTTGATTAAATAATCCTTAGATTTATTCATGTTTTAATTCCTCTCTCTCTCTCTCTCTCCTTCTCCTTCTTAGCCTCAGTCGTTGTGGGATCACCGGTGCTTCCTGTGCAGCTCTGGCCGCCGCCCTTCGCTCCAGCTTCTCTTTGCTGGACCTGGACTTGGGTGGCAATGACCTGGGTGACGCTGGTGCGACCCTGATATGTGCCGCCCTGAAGGACCCGCACACCCGGCTGCGGAAGATCCGCTAAGGAGCCCAAAGGCGGAGAGGGGCTTTTCTGTACCATCTGCATTTTGTATTTCCCTCTGCATTCATTGACTGTGAGTGCAGCTTCTCTCCTCCACATGTTTCTTACGTGCAGGTTTCAAGGTTAGTTCTCGGAATCCTGTTTGAGGTACAGGTTGAGGGAGGTGAATTTAGCCCAAGTGAAACATTACTATCGAAACCATCGATCAAACAGGTCATTGTAAATTTAGGAATGAATGCTGGCAGTGCAATCCAACAACATCTGGATTGAAAGTAATGAGCTCTTAGTAAAACTAGGGTTGTAGATGTTATTCCTTCCTGAATTTGTAAAACCAATCCCCACTTTCATTTTTTTATTTGATTTTTATTTTGATATCGCAGACCAAGCTCCCTGGACGTCGGAAAAGCGTTCAGAAGCTTGATTACATTATCTGTTTACAGGAAGAGCTAGAATTCACAACAAGAAGGATTGTGGTCTAGACATGGAAGGAATAAAAACATGCATCGTTCACACAGGATGGAAACAGAGTAAAAGAAACAAAAAGTGGAAAGTTGGAATAATTAAAGCATGTTTGGGCAGGCAGGAGGGTGAAAAAACAATCATAATGTGATGACGGATATCAATTAATGAGTGACAAAGTGAGTGTCAAAAAGAATGAGTGCAACTCAAACAGCCTCTATTAATCCATCTCGGAATATTGAAGACCTCGGCCCACCTCCCCTCCCTTCATCGCTAGTACTTGGGGTCATCAGCTCAGCTCTGAAAGTGAAGTCCAAGTTTTTACCGAGGCTCATGGAAGTATCTGTGGAACAGAACGGGGAAGGCCTGATCCCTGTGGACGTCCACAAGTGATGTTCATGTATTGGCCACATCTGCTCTATCGTTACTGCTGGGCCACCTCTGTCACTTATATTGAGGATGCAGCAGGACCACCTCTGTCACTTATACTGAGGACGCAGCAGGACCACCTCTGTCACTTATACTGAGGACGCAGCAGGACCACCTCTGTCACTTATATTGAGGATGAAACAGGACCACCTCTGTCACTTATACTGAGGATGCAGCAGGACCACCTCTGTCACTTATACTGAGGATGCAGCAGAACCACCTCTGTCACTTATACTGAGGGTGCAGCAGGACCACCTCTGTCACTTATACTGAGGATGCAGCAGGACCACCTCTGTCACTTATATTGAGGATGCAGCAGGACCACCTCTGTCACTTATATTGAGGATGAAACAGGACCACCTCTGTCACTTATATTGAGGACGCAGCAGGACCACCTCTGTCACTTATACTGAGGATGCAGCAGGACCACCTCTGTCACTTATATTGAGGATGCAGGAGGACCACCTCTGTCACTTATATTGAGGATGCAGCAGGACCACCTCTGTCACTTATATTGAGGATGCAGCAGAACCACCTCTGTCACTTATACTGAGGGTGCAGCAGGACCACCTCTGTCACTTATACTGAGGACGCAGCAGGACCATCTGCGTCACTTATATTGAGGATGCAGCAGGACCACCTCTGTCACTTATATTGAGGATGAAACAGGACCATCTGCGTCACTTATATTGAGGATGCAGCAGGACCACCTCTGACACTTATATTGAGGATGAAACAGGACCATCTGCGTCACTTATATTGAGGATGCAGGAGGACCACCTCTGTCACTTATATTGAGGATGAAACAGGACCACCTCTGTCACTTATATTGAGGATGAAACAGGACCATCTGCGTCACTTATATTGAGGATGCAGCAGGACCACCTCTGACACTTATATTGAGGATGAAACAGGACCATCTGCGTCACTTATATTGAGGATGGACCAGGACCACCACTGAAACTTATATTGAAGAGGCAGCAGGACCACCTCTGTCACTTATACTGAGGACGCAGCAGGACCACCTCTGTCACTTATACTGAGGACGCAGCAGGACCACCTCTGTCACTTATATTGAGGACGCAGCAGGACCACCTCTGTCACTTATATTGAGGATGAAACAGGACCACCTCTGTCACTTATACTGAGGACGCAGCAGGACCACCTCTGTCACTTATATTGAGGATGAAACAGGACCATCTGCGTCACTTATATTGAGGATGCAGCAGGACCACCTCTGAAACTTATATTGAAGAGGCAGCAGGACCACCTCTGTCACTTATATTGAGGATGCAGCAGGACCACCTCTGTCACTTATACTGAGGATGCAGAAGGACCACCTCTGAAACTTATATTGAGGATGCAGCAGGACCACCTCTGTCACTTATATTGAGGATGCAGCAGGGCCACCTCTGTCACTTATACTGAGGATGGACCAGGACCACCTCTGAAACTTATATTGAAGAGGCAGCAGGACCACCTCTGTCATTTATATTAAGGATGCACCAGGACCACCTCTGTCACTTATATTGAGGATGCAGCAGGACCACCTCTGTCACTTATATTGAGGATGCAGCAGGACCACCTCTGTCACTTACACTGAGGATGCAGCAGGACCACCTCTGAAACTTATATTGAGGATGCGGCAGGACCACCTTTGTCACTTATATTGAGGATGCAGCAGAACCACCTCTGTCACTTATATTGAGGATACAGCAGGACCACCTCTGTCACTTATATTGAGGATGCAGCAGGACCACCTCTGTCACTTATATTGAAGATGCAGCAGGACCACCTCTGTCACTTATATTGAAGATGCAGCAGGACCACCTCTGTCACTTATATTGAGGATGCAGCTGGACCACCTCAGTCACTTATATTGAGGAAGCAACAGGACCACCTCTGTCACTTATGTTGAGGACGCAGCAGGACCACCTCTGTCACTTATATTGAGGATGCAGCAGACCACCTCTGTCACTTATACTGAGGATGCAGCAGGACCACCTCTGACACTTATATTGAGGAGGCAGCAGGACCACCTCTGTCATTTATATTGAGGATGCAGCAGCGCCACCTCTGTCACTTATATTGAGGATGCGGCAGGACCACCTCTGAAACTTATATTGAGGATGCGGCAGGGCCAACTCTGTCACTTATACTGAGGAAGGAGCAGTACCACCTCTGTCACTTATATTGAGGATGCAACAGGACCACCTCTGTCACTTATGTTGAGGATGCAGCAGGACCACCTCTGTCACTTATATTGAGGACGCAGCAGTACCACCTCTGTCACTTATATTGAGGACGCAGCAGTACCAACTCTGTCACTTATAGTGAGGATGCAGGAGGACCACCTCTGTCACTTATATTGAGGACGCAGCCGGACCACCTCTGTCACTTATATTGAGGACGCAGCAGTACCACCTCTGTCACTTATATTGAGGATGCAACAGGACCACCTCTGTCACTTATACTGAGGATGGAGCAGGACCACCTCTGTCACTTATATTGAGGATGCACCAGGACCACCTCTGTCACTTATATTGAGGATGCGGCAGGACCACCTCTGAAACTTATATTGAGGATGCGGCAGGGCCACCTCGGTCACTTATATTGAGGATGGAGCAGGACCACCTCTGTCACTTATATTGAGGATGCACCAGGGCCACCTCTGTCACTTATATTGAGGATGCGGCAGGACCACCTCTGAAACTTATATTGAGGATGCGGCAGGGCCAACTCTGTCACTTATACTGAGGAAGGAGCAGTACCACCTCTGTCACTTATATTGAGGATGCAACAGGACCACCTCTGTCACTTATATTGAGGATGCACCAGGACCACCTCTGTCACTTATATTGAGGATGCGGCAGGACCACCTCTGAAACTTATATTGAGGATGCGGCAGGGCCACCTCGGTCACTTATATTGAGGATGGAGCAGGACCACCTCTGTCACTTATATTGAGGATGCACCAGGACCACCTCTGTCACTTATATTGAGGATGCGGCAGGACCACCTCTGAAACTTATATTGAGGATGCGGCAGGGCCAACTCTGTCACTTATACTGAGGAAGGAGCAGTACCACCTCTGTCACTTATATTGAGGATGCAACAGGACCACCTCTGTCACTTATCTTGAGGATGCAACAGGACCACCTTTGTCACTTATATTGAGGACGCAGCAGGGCCACCGCTGTCACTTATATTGACGACGCAGCAGGACCACCTCTGTCAATTATATTGAGGACGAAGCAGGACCATCTCTGTCACTTATATTGAGGACGCAGCAGGACCACCTCTGTCAATTATATTGAGGACGCAGCAGGACCACCTCTGTCAATTATATTAAGGACCAAGCAGGACCACCTCTGTCACTTATATTGAGGATGCAGCAGGAACACATCTGTCACTTATATTGAGGACGCAGCAGGACCACCTGCGTCACTTATACTGAGGAAGGAGCAGTACCACCTCTGTCACTTATAGTGAGGATGCAACAGGACCACCTCTGTCACTTATAGTGAGGATGCAGCAGGACCACCTCTGTCACTTATATTGAGGACGCAGCAGGACCACCTGCGTCACTTATATTGAGGACGCAGCAGTACCAACTCTGTCACTTATATTGAGGATGCAACAGGACCACCTCTGTCACTTGTACTGAGGATGCAACAGGACCACCTTTGTCACTTATCTTGAGGATGCAGCTGGACCACCTCTGACACTTATATTGAGGATGCAGCAGGGCCACCTCTGTCACTTATACTGAGGATGCAGAAGGACCACCTCTGTCACTTATATTGAGGATGCAGGAGGACCACCTCTGTCACTTATATTGAGGATGCAGCAGGACCACCTCTGTCAATTCAAATAGTCTTTATTCTATATTTTTCAATCATAAAAGACATTTACAAATTAACCCCCCACACCCAGCAAAATACAAGATCCACAATAAATCATTTCAACTATATCTAAAAAATAACATACTAGCTCATCCATATTTACAAAGTTTAAATATATTACATTAAAAAGAATAAAACAGTTATTAAAAACGAAATTCATTCAATGCAAAATATATCAGTTTCTTAATACAATGTGCAAAATCGGATAGCAGCATGTAACAACTGGCCTTGGGATTATTCCAAACTTATTTTACGGGCCCGAATTATCCACATCCAATGAAGAAATTTCGCCATGGCTATAACAACTGGCTGAGAGGTATCAGTTCTTAAAATCCTAGCGGCCTCACTAGCAGTTTTGAAGCCTAACTCAACACAAATCGGTTTTAGCCACGATCGTCTGGGTGCGTTATATTCTGGGCAGGCAAACAATACATGCCCAATATTTTCCCTTTGATCAGGACAGAAAGGGCACACGAGATTTGGTTCCCATACCATTTCGCAGTTAAGGCATTTAGTGGTAGTGTCCCCACCCTTAATTGATGGTACTTCTTCCGGTCCCCTGGGATGGTAATCCAATCCCAATAAGGTTCTAGGGCCGGTGCATGCTTGAGTTCTAAGAAATCAGTAGTAAAGGATGGTTCGATACGACATCCAAAGCTCTTAGCCTCAACCATGTTCCAATACAGGTCACAAAGTATTTTCTTAGGTGGGAAAACATTCCTAACAGGGTCATCCCATAATGGAGATAGACCCATAGCCATATAAATTGCTTTCACCTCTCTCATCCATAAAATTTTATGAGCTTTATCCAAGGCTCTAACCTTGAGGAAACCCTGGGCATACTGGGAGAGATCCGGGGTTACCCATAATCTCCTCCAGTAGGCAACCGATCTATATTTGGCCATATCCTCGAAGCTATGAGCTCCTAGGTCATAGTGGAGAGGTTTCAAGGGAGTGGATAATGGTAAACCAGTGATGTTGCGAAATTTTTAATTTTGGGCAACCGTCAACTTTGTAAGGTTACTGGGCCCCCAGAGTTCAGCCCCATAAAGGACCGCTGCTCCAACCTTTGCATTGTAGATCTTTAGGACCGGAGTGATAGGTCTAGTGTTTGAAGAATAAAATTCCTTGGTGAGTGCTCCTGTCAATTGTGCATGCCTCGTAACCAGCTGGTTGGTGTGCTGTTTCCAATCTAACTTGTATGACAGGGTAATGCCCAGGTAATTAAAAACTTGGGTCTGTTCTAGTTGAACCCTGTCCATGGCCACCTTCCCTCTGACATGTTTCCGTTTGTGCAGTACCACGAATTTTGTTTTAGCTGTGTTGATGACAAGACCATGGTCTGCACAAAACACTTCAAAAACTCCAATGGCCTTCTGAAGTCCCTGTTGGGTGTTTGATATTAGTAAAGTATCATCCGCAAACATCAACAAGGGGATCAGTTTTCCGGCCAACTTAGGTGCGTCGGTCGGTTGTTGCTCAAAATACCTGATCACCCTGTTGATGTATAACGAGAAGAGGGTTGGGGCTAGCACACATCCTTGTGGTACTCCCCTTGCAATGGGGAATTTATCAGTTACGTTACCCTGCTGATTCCATCGAACTTGAGCAAAATTATTCTTGTGCAATCTGATTAGTATGGACAAAATTTCATTTGGGATGCCCTGTTCTTATAGAGCTTTCCACAACTTAGCACGAGGGACCAAGTCAAATGCTGATTTAAGATCAACAAAGGCTGCAAAAAGCATACCCCCCCCAAGTAGCGCTACACGCCAATATAATAAGACAAATCTAAAAACTTGATCAATGGTACTAGTGTGGCTGCGAAACCCTGCCTGTTGGGGTGACAGTATGTCTTGTTCATCTATCCAGCCATGGATATGCTGCAGTACAAGCCTCGCCAGTACATTTTGTATGCATGCGATAAGGCTCATAGGCCTATAATTGCCTGGATCCGAGCATGCCCCCTTTTTAAAGATTGGGATAATCTCGGCTCCCTTCCAAGTCTCCGGGATAGGCGAACCCTTCGCAATACCATTGCCTAGCAACTGGATGTAGGAAGCCCAATGTGCAATGCTCTCTTTTCTTCTTTGTCTTTTCTTTGCTTTATACTAGTTTAAACTAGTTAGATTAGACCCTATGCCCAATAAGAAGGACGTTATTGATGGCAAACTAGCCTCATAATATATAAACGTGCACTCAGTGGCGCGTTACATTTTCCGCTTAGTAATGGCCGCCAACCGCAAGATCAAGTAGTCCCTTCTCTAAACTTGAGCCCATTGAGCACACATAGAAGAAGGACTTCATCTATGGGTTTGGAAACCGACACAAGCTATCGAGCAGGGACGCCGTTATACAGCTGATTTATCATTTACCCGGTGAGTCGGCTTTTAGACGCTTATAAACGTTTAGGTCATTGACTGAGTAAATCGCGTACTTAATGCGATATACTTTTGTTTCCTTTAGCACGGAAAGAAATTAATACGAGCGAGACCCTCCGTATTAACCTCGAGGCTCGCAGGTAAATATTATTTACTTCAGCACTTGGTCGATATCGCAACACATAAAGTTGAGTGCAATATAATTTACATGCCCTCGTTTATTTATCTATTATTTCTTAGACCCCACATAACAGTGGCAATATACGCAAGACCTGCAGGTGAGCCATTTGTTTAAACTTTAAAGGATACCATACAGAGAGGCGATATAGGTCTACATTTTTTGACAAACATTTCTTTTATTATTATTCTTTTCTACAGATTACTTTACATCAAGATACAGGTAAATTGCTAGCATACCCCATCTAGGCAAATTCATTTTATACATATATGAATTTTACATTTAAGATTTCTCTTTTTACTGGTTTCCTCAGATTGATTGCATATCACGATATATTTCACACGGTATAACTATACCGGATGAATCGGCAATTCCGGTAAGGAATTTATACATTTCTATAGATTACGGAACTAAAACCTCCTAAGGCATCTTGAGTAATAGAGTTTCCTCTTCTTTTCTTTTTCTTTTTCTTATAGACCCCTGATGAAGGGGTGCATACCCCGAAATGCATTGGGTTGTACAGATAACCGTGTTTTATATTGTTTGTCGTGAAAAATGTATATAATATACGCACAGTGATTGTAATCATTGTTTATGATTTGTTTAAACTGAATATGGACTCTATTGGTTAAATTTATGATGAATTAATGATAAAAGATGATTTCAACAAACGTTCTCATTTGAAAGATTATGTTTAATTGTTGTGCGCGCTAGAGTCCTGGTTATCTAGCGCGACCAGGCCACATACATACATACATAGAGATCAGCAGGCACTAATCTGGCGCTGCACACTTATCGAACAAACGATTAAGCTTCAAATAAACTGAGTGCAATACCCTATTCTATTCATTCGGAGATTCCGATTGACCATTCGCTAAAGGTGGTACATTGGCCAACACCAATACCACTGGAGAGGCTTCTTCTATGAATTGGAGGGGATCTGTTTCTTGACATGTTACAGGCGATATATTTGATATTACTGAACCACCATCTATAGCCACGGGGTGATTATTAGTGATTATTGGGACCTGAGCCGGGCGTATAGATAGCGTCGAGCCGTCCCCCCTTCTCTATTGTACTCCCAACATTATCCTCTGTTGTTCGAACCGCTTTTGTCACTAATGTTGCTAATTTGTCAACCTCATCCACAACCTTACTCTGGATCCCACCCATTCTTTTTACCTCCGCATTTAGTTTGTCAATTTTGGCAACCAGAGGCTTAATGATAGATTTAATTTTAGAGTCTATCATGTCAGCTATCCTGTGAAACAACTCATCGTCCCTATTGCATTTGTCACTGTCATCCCCATGCTCCATACTTCTGACCTTAGTTTTCCCAGGCGGTGTTGCCCTATTTTTCCTCATTCCCGATCGTAGTCCTGTCCATTTTTGCTGGGTTTTTCTGCGTGTTCTCGCAGGACGAGTTTCCTGTTCAGAAGAGGAAGAGGGATCTTCATCTGTATTTTGGACACATGTCTCATGGTCAGAGTCGACATTGTTTTCTGGGTCAGTTAGAACAAGAGTTTCTAAATCAACTGCCGGGACACTGTTTTGATCATGATTATGACCTGGGTGTGTAGTAATGTCTATCAAGTCAAAAGGAGCATCCAACAATGGGGTTTCTATCTGTGAGGATGGTTGAGTTGGGCTCAGGGGTTGCAGATTGGGAGACTGATTTAATCCCAGTGACTGTCTCCTTTCACTGTTTATTTTCGTAACCACCTGAACCAAGTAGTTATCTACTGTTTTAGAAACGATTGGGGCCAGTTTTTTTGGCATGTTGTACACTAGATAGATAGTTTGACTTGGGAAAAATATATCGAGTCACAAATGCAGGCAGGACATAGGATGAGGAAGAAAGATGCTCAGCTTAGCTTCCCATAAACAGTAAAATAGTAAATAATTTCCTTACTTCAAAGGCAAGAGATGGGGCCCAGTCCAGTCGCGGACAGTCTAAGACTGTCCGCCCTTTGTCCGGGCTTCGTCCGGGCGTCCCGCTCGCGTTGCGGGGTAGCCCGCTGGTTATATGCGCCTGCTGTCGCTCTTTTGCCGTGTCAATAGCGCGCCGCCGCTAGGCCTGCCGGGTAGTGTAGTCCCCGGGGCGGCGGCGCGAGGCTTGGTAACTGTATGACTCCTGGCGGTGGCGGCGTAAGGACCTGGGATTTCTCCTGACTCGTGGCGGTGGCGGCGCTTCTGCCTCACTGGTAAGTCTTCAGCCCATTCCTATCCCCAAGTAACGCGTTGGTCAGTCACCTCACGCCTGGCTTTTGGGTGGCTCCAGCCCTGCGTCTTCCTCTTACGTCCGCTTTGCTGTGCGCGCCCGAGGTTTACATGGTGCACAATGGCGGTGTACCGTAGTTTCAATCTCTATTCAGGATGCAGCAGAACCACATATGCCACTTATATTGAGGATGCAGGAGGACCACCTCTGTCACTTATATTGAGGATGCAGCAGGACCACCTCTGTCACTTATATTGAGGATGTAACAGGACAACCTCTATCACTTATATTGAGGATGCGGCAGGGTCACCTCTGTCACTTACATTGAGGATGCAGGAGGACCACCTCTGTCACTTATATTGAGGATATAACAGGACCACTTCTGTCACTCGTATTGAGGACGCAGCAGGACCACCTGCGTCACTTATATTGAGGACGCAGCAGGACCACCTCTGTCACTTATATTGAGGACGCAGCAGGACCACCTCTGTCACTTATATTGAGGACGCAGTAGGACCACCTCTGTTACTTATATTGAGGACGCGCATTGACCATCTCTGTCACTTATATTGAGGATGCAGCAGGATCACATCTGTCACTTATATTGAGAATGCAGCAGGACTACCTGCGTCACTTATATTGAGGATGCAACAGGACCACCTATGTCACTTATACTGAGGACGCAGTAGGACCACCTGCGTCACTTATATTGAGGATGCAGCAGGACCACCTGCGTCACTTAAATTGAGGACGCAGCAGGACCACCTCTGTCACTTATATTGAGGACACAGCAGGGCCACCTCTGTCACTTATATTGAGGATGCAACAGGACCACCTATGTCACTTATACTGAGGACGCAGCAGGACCACCTCTGTCACTTATATTAAGGATGCAGCAGGACCACCTGCGTCACTTAAATTGAGGACGCAGCAGGACCACCTCTGTCACTTATATTGAGGTCGAAGCAGGACCACCTGCGTCACTTATATTGAGGACGCAGCAAGACCACCTCTGTCACTTATATTGAGGACGCAGCAGGGCCACCTCTGTCAGTTATATTGAGGACGCAGCAGGACCACCTCTGTCACTTATATTAAGGACACAGCAGGACCACCTGCATCACTTATATTGAGGACGCAGCAGTACCACCTCTGTCACTTATATTGAGGACGCAGCAGGACTACCTTTGTCACTTATATTGAGGATGCAACAGGACCACCTATGTCACTTATGTTGAGGACGCAGCAGGACCACCTCTGTCAGTTATATTGAGGACGCAGAAGGACCACCTCTGTCACTTATATTGAGGACGCAGCAGGACTACCTGTGTCACTTATATTGAGGATGCAACAGGACCACCTATGTCACTTATATTGAGGACGCAGCAGTACCACCTCTGTCACTTATATTGAGGATGCAGCAGGGCCACCTGCGTCACTTATACTGAGGAAGGAGCAGTACCACCTGCGTCACTTATATTGAGGACGCATCAGTACCACCTCTGTCACTTATATTGAGGATGCAACAGGACCACCTCTGTCACTTATACTGAGGATGCAGCTGGACCACCTCTGTCACTTATCTTGAGGATGCAGCAGTACCACCTCTGTCACTTATATTGAGGACGCAGCAGGACCACCTCTGTTACTTATATATCAGGACGCGCATTGACCATCGCTGTCACTTATATTGAGGATGCAGCAGGATCACCTCTGTCACTTATATTGAGGACGCAGCAGGACCACCTGCGTCACTTATATTGAGGATGCAACAGGACCACCTATGTCACTTATACTGAGAACGCAGTAGGACCACCTGCGTCACTTATATTGAGGATGCAGCAGTACCACCTCTGTCACTTATATTGAGGACGCAGCAGGACCACTTCTGTCACTTATATTGAGGATGCAACCGGACCACCTATGTCACTTATACTAAGGACGCAGCAGGACCACCTGCGTCACTTATATTCAGGACGCAGCAGTGCCACCTCTGTCACTTATACTGAGGACGCAGCAGTACCACCTCTGTCACTTATATTGAGGACGAAGCAGGATCATCTCTGTCACTTATATTGAGGACGAAGCAGGATCACCTCTGTCACTTATATTGAGGCCGAAGCAGGACCACCTCTGTCACTCATACTGAGGATGTAGTAGGGCCACCTTTGTCACTTATATTGAGGATGCAGCAGGACCACCTCTGTCACTTATATTGAGGATGCAGCAGGACCACCTCTGTCACTTATACTGAGGACGCAGTAGGACCACCTGCGTCACTTATATTGAGGATGCAGCAGGACCACCTGCGTCACTTAAATTGAGGACGCAGCAGGACCACCTCTGTCACTTATATTGAGGACACAGCAGGGCCACCTCTGTCACTTATATTGAGGATGCAACAGGACCACCTATGTCACTTATACTGAGGACGCAGCAGGACCACCTCTGTCACTTATATTAAGGATGCAGCAGGACCACCTGCGTCACTTAAATTGAGGACGCAGCAGGACCACCTCTGTCACTTATATTGAGGTCGAAGCAGGACCACCTGCGTCACTTATATTGAGGACGCAGCAAGACCACCTCTGTCACTTATATTGAGGATGCAGCAGGGCCACCTCTGTCAGTTATATTGAGGACGCAGCAGGACCACCTCTGTCACTTATATTAAGGACACAGCAGGACCACCTGCATCACTTATATTGAGGACGCAGCAGTACCACCTCTGTCACTTATATTGAGGACGCAGCAGGACTACCTTTGTCACTTATATTGAGGATGCAACAGGACCACCTATGTCACTTATGTTGAGGACGCAGCAGGACCACCTCTGTCAGTTATATTGAGGACGCAGCAGGACCACCTCTGTCACTTATATTGAGGACGCAGCAGGACTACCTGTGTCACTTATATTGAGGATGCAACAGGACCACCTATGTCACTTATATTGAGGACGCAGCAGTACCACCTCTGTCACTTATATTGAGGATGCAGCAGGGCCACCTGCGTCACTTATACTGAGGAAGGAGCAGTACCACCTGCGTCACTTATATTGAGGACGCATCAGTACCACCTCTGTCACTTATATTGAGGATGCAACAGGACCACCTCTGTCACTTATACTGAGGATGCAGCAGGACCACCTCTGTCACTTATCTTGAGGATGCAACAGGACCACCTTTGTCACTTATACTGAGGACGCAGCAGGACCACCTCTGTCACTTATACTGAGGACGCAGCAGGACCACCTCTGTCACTTATCTTGAGGATGCAACAGGACCACCTCTGTCACTTATACTGAGGATGCAGCAGGACCACCTCTGACACTTATATTAAGGATGCAGCAGGGCCACCTCTGTCACTTATAGAGGATGAAACGGGACCACGCCTGTCACTTATACTGAGGATGGAGCAGGACCACTTCTGTCCCTTATATTGAGGATGCAGCAGGACCACCTCTGTCACTTATATTGAGGACGCAGCAGGACCACCTGCATCACTTATATTGAGGACGCAGCAGTACCATCTGCGTCACTTATATTGAGGATGCAGCAGTACCACCTCTGTCACTTATATTGAGGACGCAGCAGGACCACCTCTGTTACTTATATATGAGGACGCGCATTGACCATCGCTGTCACTTATATTGAGGATGCAGCAGGATCACCTCTGTCACTTATATTGAGGACGCAGCAGGACCACCTGCGTCACTTATATTGAGGATGCAACAGGACCACCTATGTCACTTATACTGAGAACGCAGTAGGACCACCTGCGTCACTTATATTGAGGATGCAGCAGTACCACCTCTGTCACTTATATTGAGGACGCAGCAGGACCACTTCTGTCACTTATATTGAGAATGCAACCGGACCACCTATGTCACTTATACTAAGGACGCAGCAGGACCACCTGCGTCACTTATATTCAGGACGCAGCAGTACCACCTCTGTCACTTATACTGAGGACGCAGCAGTACCACCTCTGTCACTTATATTGAGGACGAAGCAGGATCATCTCTGTCACTTATATTGAGGACGAAGCAGGATCACCTCTGTCACTTATATTGAGGCCGAAGCAGGACCACCTCTGTCACTCATACTGAGGATGCAGTAGGGCCACCTTTGTCACTTATATTGAGGATGCAGCAGGACCACCTCTGTCACTTATATTGAGGACGCAGCAGGACCACCTCTGTCACTTATATTGAGGACGCAGCAGGACCACCTCTGTCACTTATATTGAGAATGCAGCAGTATCACCGCTGTCACTTATACTGAGGATGCAGCAGGACCACCTCTGTCACTTATACTGAGGATGCAGAAGGACCACCTCTGTCACTTATAGTGAGGATGCCGCAGGGCCACCTGCATCACTTATACTGAGGATGCAGCAGGACCACCTCTGTCACTTATACCGAGGATGCAGAAGGACCACCTCTGTCACTTATAGTGAGGATGCCGCAGGGCCACCTGCATCACTTATATTGAGGATGCAGCAGGACAACCTATGTCATTTATGCTGAGGATGGAGCAGGGCCACATCTGTCACTTATGTTAAGGATACAGCAGGATCACCTCTGTCCCTTATACTGCGGATGCAGCAAGGCCACCTTTGTCACTTATATTGAGGATGCAGCAGGATCACCTCTGTCACTCATACTGAGGATGCAGCAGGATCACCTCTGTCACTCATACTGAGGATGCAGCAGGGCCACCTTTGTCACTTATATTGAGGATGCAGCAGGATCACCTCTGTCACTTATACTGAGGATGCAGCAGGACCACCTGTGTCACTTATCTTGTGAATGCAGCAGGACAACCATTGTCATTTATACTGAGGATGCAGCAGGACCACCTCTGACACTTATATTGAGGAGGCAGCAGGGCCACCTGTGTCACTTATATTGAGGATGCAGCAGGACCACCTCTGTCACTTATATTGAGGATGCACCAGGACCACCGCTGCCACTCATATTGAGGATGCAGCAGGGCCACCCCTGTCACTTATATTGAGGATGCAGCAGGATCACCTCTGTCACTCATACTGAGGATGCAGCAGGGCCACCTTTGTCACTTATATTGAGGATGCAGCAGGATCACCTCTGTCACTTATACTGAGGATGCAGCAGGACCACCTGTGTCACTTATCTTGTGAATGCAGCAGGACAACCATTGTCATTTATACTGAGGATGCAGCAGGACCACCTCTGACACTTATATTGAGGAGGCAGCAGGGCCACCTGTGTCACTTATATTGAGGATGCAGCAGGACCACCTCTGTCACTTATATTGAGGATGCACCAGGACCACCTCTGCCACTTATATTGAGGATGCAGCAGGGCCACCCCTGTCACTTATATTGAGGATGCAGCAGGATCACCTCTGTCACTCATACTGAGGATGCAGCAGGGCCACCTTTGTCACTTATATTGAGGATGCAGCAGGATCACCTCTGTCACTTATACCGAGGATGCAGCAGGACCACCTGTGTCACTTATTTTGTGAATGCAGCAGGACAACCATTGTCATTTATACTGAGGATGCAGCAGGACCACCTCTGACACTTATATTGAGGAGGCAGCAGGGCCACCTGTGTCACTTATATTGAGGATGCAGCAGGACCACCTCTGTCACTTATATTGAGGATGCACCAGGACCACCTCTGCCACTTATATTGAGGATGCAGCAGGGCCACCTCTGTCACTTATATTGAGGATGCAACAGGACCACCTCTGTCACTTGTACTGAGGATGCAACAGGACCACCTTTGTCAGTTATCTTCAGGATGCAGCAGGACCACCTCTGTCACTTATATTGAGGATGCAGCAGGACCACCTGTGTCATTTATGCTGAGAATGGAGCAGGGCCACCTCTGTCACTTATATTAAGGATACAGCAGGATCATGTCATGCCTGTGCCTGAGCGCAACGGATAACCACTACCCTGTTAACCAACACGACTACCTACTTCTGTGCTGCAAAGTGTTGTTCCGATCTCAGCCATCGCTCTTCCCCTCGATTGGCAATGATTGGCAAGAGAAACTCGGAAGACGGTGAGCGCATGTGCGAGGAGTAACGCATGCGCAGTTGTCCGCTAGTGTCATTTAGCCTCGCCCAAGACGCACAGGAAACGCTTTGCGTTTAGCCAGCTTGTGGAATCTCGTTCCGGGTCACGGTGAAGGGCGTTCGAGGAGTTAGCGGTGTTTCCCGTGTATTCTAGTTTCCTACGTCTTTCCTCTTGTGTATCTAGTGAGTTCTAGAAGCAATTCAGCTTCGTTTCGTCCAGCCTTTTTTGTTTTCTCTTTACGTTTCCTTACTTAACACTTCATTGTTCGCAAGCCTTTGTTTGCGGTTCTGGTAGACAGGCAGTTATCGTGTTCTTACTCAAGTGGATCTCCCGCATTGGTGATATTTGCCTTGTGCATGTAACAAGGCGCTTTCTGCTATTGTTCCTTTCTATTACTTCGGATACTTATATAGCGGAAAGTCCTAGAAGAATGGCGACAATACTACCACACAGTAACAGTAATAACAGATCATCGCAACCTACAATACCTCAAGACTGCTAGAGCTCTGTCCATGAGACAATTGAGATGGACACAATTCTTTAGCGAATATGATTTCGTGATTCATTTCAGAGCAGGCAAACACAACGGAAAGGCAGACGCACTATCCCGTTTAGGATTCGAGCCTTTTCCTCTGGAAGACACCCCTCCCAGTATCATAGAGTCCCAAAAGATCATAGGGGTACTCACTACTGAAGAAGGCTTCATACGGCAAGTAAAGAATGCTCAACGACATCCAGCCTTGCAACCCTTGTTAGAACAACAGTCATCTCTCGTTAAGGCGGGTCTACATTACGTACAGGGTAGCTTGTTTATTCCTACGGTACCCCTTCAGAGGCAAGTGTTGGACTGGTGTCATTCCCATGGGGTCGCTGGTCATCCTGGATACAAGGGGACATTGGAATTGGTGAGGAGATATTGTTTGTGGCCTCATGTAGCCGGTGATGTACAGCAATTTGTAAAGACATGTCACACCTGTGCCCGGAGGAAGGTATCACAATAGGGGCTTGTGGGTCTTTTACATCCTATCCCCACTCCTCCAGCTCCATGGCATTCAGTCTCTATGGACTTCATAGTGGAATTACCATGCACCAAAGGAGGGAATACTACTCTCCTTGTGGTAGTAGACATGTTCACTAAAGCAGCCCATTTCATCCCTATGAGAAATCTGCCTACATCTATTGTACTGGCAAAGATCTTTTTGCAGAACATAGTTAGGCTACATGGGTTACCTTCCGTTTTGATCACTGATAGAGGAACACAATTTGTATCACGCTTTTGGAGACAACTCTGTAAAATCTTGGGTATTGATGTACGTCTCTCCTCGAGTCATCATCCTCAAACGGACGGGCAAACCGAGAGGGTGAATCAATGCTTTGAGCAGTTCCTTAGATGCCAATTCCTACAAGACCAGAAAGAGTGGGACGAGCTGGTTTGGTTGGCAGAACTCTCCTATAACAACAGCCATCAGTTCTCTACCTTGTACACCCCCTTTTTTGGATCATATGGTTTTCATCCTCGAGTCTTGCCCTTCTCTCCTCTGAAACCCTGCGATACTCCAGCTGTGCAAGATCTAGTCGCTAGGGACGCTAAGTGGAATCGCTGCTTTTCGCTACGAGGAACTCTCTGCTATCACTTGCCTGATATTGCTGCTGCTGCTCGCCGGACCCGCTGTGCGGGTCCCGCTTCGTCGCTCGGAGAAGAGTTTCTTGTGCACCAGGCTCGGGGCAGAGACTAGGAGGCTGTGAAAGCGGCAGGGCTACGAGCGGTGAGTCAGGAACTCGGAATCCCATGAGTCCCTGTAGGTCAAAAGCATCTACACCTGGTCCGCTCTCCCTGCTGCCAAGCCCCCCTGCCCGAGGTGTATTTAGTTTCCTCTACTTCTGCACTTTGTGGGACGCTAAGTGGAATCGCTGCATTTCGCTACAAGGAACTCTCTGCTCTCACTTGCCTGATATTGCTGCTGCTGCTCGCCGGACCCGCTGCGCGGGTCCCGCTTCGTCGCTCGGAGGAGAGTTTCTTGTGCACCAGGCTCGGGGCAGAGACTAGGAGGCTATGAAAGCGGCAGGGCTCCGAGCGGTGAGTCAGGGACTCGGAATCCCAGGAGTCCCTGCAGGTCAAAAGCATCTACACCTGGTCCGCTCTCCCTGCTGCCACGCCCCCCGCCCGAGGAGTATTTAGTTTCCTCTACTTCTGCACTTTGTGGGACGCTAAGTGGAATCGCTGTTTTTCTCTACGAGGAACTCTCTGCTATCACTTGCCTGATATTGCTGCTGCTGCTCGCCGGACCCGCTGCGCGGGTCCCGCTTCGTCGCTCGGAGGAGAGTTTCTTGTGCACCAGGCTCGGGGCAGAGACTAGGAGGCTATGAAAGCGGTAGGGCTGCGAGCGGTGAGTCAGGGGCTTGGAATCCCAGGAGTCCCTGCAGGTCAAAAGCATCTACACCTGGTCTGCTCTCCCTGCTGCCAGGCCCCCCGCCCGAGGTGTATTTAGTTTCCTCTACTTCAGCACTTTGTGGGACGCTAAGTGGAATCGCTGCTTTTCGCTACGAGGAACTCTCTGCTATCACTTGCCTGATATTGCTGCTGCTGCTCGCCGGACCCACTGCGCGGGTCCCGCTTCGTCGCTCGGAGGAGAGTTTCTTGTGCACCAGGCTCTGGGCAGAGACTAGGAGGCTGTGAAAGCGGCAGGGCTGCGAGCGGTGAGTCAGGGACTCGGAATCCCAGGAGTCCCTGCAGGTCAAAAGCATCTACACCTGGTCCGCTCTCCCTGCTGCCACGCCCCCTGCCCTCCCACTCCTCTATATAACGCTCATTGCAGCTCGCTGCGCGGGAGCGCGTGGGAGCGTCCCGGGAGAAGCCCGGGACAAGGGTGGGCCGTCTGCGGCCGTCAGAGGCTGAAGTAGGCTGGGCTGGGCCCCGTCCCTTTGGCTTGTCCTTTTATTTTGTTATATTGACTGACTTACTTGCTCCATTACTTTGTCTGGCTCTGGTTAAGAGTGTTATATTATTATTTTCTTTTCAGCTGTGCTCCCCTGTACCCTAATATGACGGCAAAAAAAATACTTCGCTCTGGCCGAGTACTAGTTGGGAGGTCCTGTTCTAAAACGAAATTAAGCCCTCTGCGGAATATAATTAATTCTACTCTGCAATTGAAAGGTCAATGCCAACTGTACAGTTTATGGGAAAGGGGAAAGGGTATAGTTGTGTCCGATACCCAAAATTCAGATGATTCAAAGGGTATTGAGCCAGAGATAGTCTCTTGCCCTGCTAAGGATATTATTACTCAGATTGTGGCCTCTTCAACGCCTCCCCCTGGGAAACTTTCCTCTGGATCTGTAGGGGGTTCTGGTACACCACATACCCCCGTAGTTTCGGAGGGTGATTTTACATTACCCGATATTGATCTAGAGTCTCATAAGCAATATTCGGAACTTGCACTTGTGCATGTAACAAGGCGCTTTCTGCTATTGTTCCTTTCTATTACTTCGGATACTTATATAGCGGAAAGTCCTAGAAGAATGGCGACAATACTACCACACAGTAACAGTAATAACAGATCATCGCAACCTACAATATGAGGAAAATTGAATTTTGCCTTGTCATGTGTGCCTACGTGTTCCCCATCCTATGTTATATGTGCATGATCGATATGCATATATCCCCCTATGATCGATTAAAGGCGCAATTATAGTTGTGTCCAACTCTAGTATGCCAGTTTCCAGTTTCTCGTGAAAGCAACGAGTATCAGGCCTATGTTGCCACGTTTTATAGTGTGCACGTTAATTCATTGAATTGTCCCCGTTTCTAGGCCTCAAAAGGGCCCGGACACCAGATTCAAGCTCCAGTCTCCTGAACCCACTCTGAGGAGCGATGCAGCCCCCACCTGCATCCCTGACCCTTCACTTACTTCCTGCCGCGCAGCGCGGTGCCCGGCCTGGCTCTGCCTGCCTGTCTGCCAAGAATATGTTATGCCCCTGGTTATCAGTTCAGCTCTCCGTCTTCACATTCCTAAGCTAGCAAACCGCATAAACAGCTTCAGCTATAGTCTAGTCTTTCTGTCTCCATGCAAGAGAATTACTGTATTAATATTCATGAAAGATTCATAGCACACGCAATACATGTAGAATATATGCATGCACCAGCCTTAGTGTCAAGTAGCCTTTGCCCTGATAACTTTTAGATTCTATCAACATGTACTCCAAACACCAGATACCAGATATGCTATAGGTACATGTCGTCCTGACACCGCAGACTTTAGTCTCCTCTTCTAGTGCAGAAGTCATAGCCCCCAGTTCTCCCCGGTAACACGTCATTGCCCGTTTGCGCGCATCACTAGGTTAAAGGTTCCAGCCGCTCAGGTAGCCCCCTCCATGTATCCACCCACTTCATGACACTTCTGTGACGTTCTCATCACATGTCTACGTGCATGCCCTGTGCACGCCTTCTTTTCACGCCCATGTGTTCTTATCTTACGCTTGTCACTTGTTACGCCTACTGTATGTAATGTAATTGTGATGTTTTACTATATATACCTTGTACTGTTAATGAGACGTTGCAGCTGCCTTCTATGCCATTCTATTTCAGGCTGTTCCGATCCTGTCCCTTCCCTTGTGCCTGATTAAAGCCTGTTAGACTCAGATTCCTCGGATCCTGCCTCTTATTTATTGAGCTATCTGTTATTATTAATGTATTCAAAAATAGTACCGGTAATTAATTATTTATTTACCACATAAATGGCGCCCGAACAGGGATGAGCCCCTTCCCCACGCGCCGGCGATGTAACGCAGGCCCCCTGACCCTTCTACAGCCGTGACGGAACTCTACCGTGCACGTGCAGATATTTCTGCTTCATCAAGTCTCCCTCAGGCCCACGGAGGAGACGGAACCTGCGGTCCGGCATCCAGACGAGGCGGTGAGGAATGCGGTTCGTCCCGACCAGAGCCCAAGCCGAGAGAGCAAGGTCCGAGGTATCCGGAGGCCCACCTGTTTCTGAAGTCGGAAGTTCGTAGTCAGACGTCGTAGCAGTCCAGTCCAGTCCGAGGCCTTCAGTTTCTGCTTCCCGGTGAGTACCGTTGCGGGGGAAGTATCTAGACAGGTTCATTAGTTTGTTCCTGGTCCGATGGGTTTGGGTACACAGATCCAGTCCGAAGTATTCACCTAGGTGGATACGGTATGACGTGTCTCTTTACGAGACCGGTATGTTCTGTACTGTTCTAGCAGTGCATCCAGAAATTCTAGTAAGTCCGTTCTCGAGAAATTCAAGTGTTATGTTTTCAGTGTATCAGGTAGTATTCTGTTCGAACTGTTATTAATTTATTTCTATGTCGTGGTATGAGTGATTTGTTTGCCATTTCATTACTGTGATTATTGTGTATTGTGTTCGCAAGTACAACTCAGACATGCCTCTGTTTTCGAAGTTACGTCAGATAAAGACCAGAAAAGGGTTACTCGAAGAAGCAGTTCCTATCCCTCCTAGGGACAGTCCTGGACATTTCATGTATCACAAGCATGGCTTAGATGCCATATTATATCTAGACTTATGGGCGGATTACACGAAGGATCTTGAAGAGAAATATAGATGGCCCGTATCAGGTACATGGGATGCCGAGTGCATCATGCGAGTAGAAGAAGCATTATGGAAAAAGAAAGCCAGACAATCCCAGAAAGATGCCATCGAGTTATGGCGCAAAGAATCACATAGAAGAACCGAAAAAGAATTCAAAAAAACAGAATTAAGTAGAGAATCCTCGGAGAAAGCCCAAGAAAGGGAATTAATCGAAGAAGGTGAACGAGTTAGAGCAGAACAGTCAGACAGACAGAGAAATGCCCTTATTAAAGGTATGTATCCTCTTCTTGCCGAGGGCTTGCCGAAGGCAACCCCGGAAGCACCCTGTAATTTACCGCCACCATTGGTCCCGATTAAGCTACGTCATAAACCGACCGCAGCTGAAATTTTTCTTTCGTCCTACTTGGACGACACAGTCCCAGCATATGCAAATCGTATCCCGCCCGCTCACCCTCAGCATCCTGTAAATAATGTAATTCCTGTTCCTCCAGCCACTGGTCCCGGGGACCAAGTTAATGTGCCAGTACCCCCGGACCAGCCCACATTAAATGTACCCGGTTTGCCAGTCACTTTACCAGCACGTACAGTATTAACTGACGATTCTAGTTCAGGAGCAGGGGGGGGAGGTGCTCCTATCACCCCGCCTCAAGTAAGACGACTGACGCTGCGAGAAGCAGCGTTACAGCGTACGCCAAAAGTGGCTACATACACAGACCTCAAGCGACTTCTTACTGACTGTATATATGATCCAGTTCCAGGCGAAGATCACATGGTATTATATTCGGTACGTTTAAGAAGGGTTGCCAACTTTTTGGTCACCCTGCCCGACATGAAGGAACATCTAGACAGAATATATCGTTTTGTCCGTACAGGGGAGAATCCAGGAAGTATTCACGAAGCTATGGCACACAGGAAAACCGAGATTCAACATATGATTTTACAGTTCTTGATTAACTGTTTAATAAGAGAGCAAGATTATCCTGATAAAGACAAAGACGAGATGAAAGGCCTGACCAGGTGGAGTGACAATATAGCCGAAGGAAAACACAAGACACAAGGTAGTGTAGAAAGTATGTACAAGAAAATTCGTAAGGAAATTATAAGTATACACCAGAAGGAGGAAGCAAAAAGAGGAACCGAGAAAGAGAATGACTCTTCTAGTGAAGAGGTAGACAGCGAGAATCCCTCCAGAATAGCGTATGTAGGTAGAACTAGATTTTCCGACAGACATTCACGCCTAGATTACAAGAAAGTTTTTCCTCCTCCAGTACCAGAACAGTGTTCTCTTGAACAAGTATTCCAGGCCACTGATCAAATTCTGAAATCACGAATAGGTTATAGCGAGCTTAGTACAATGCATGAACAAGAACTAGCCCGATCAGCAGTCCGATGGACTAGTGATTCTACCACGTTTCCAGATGAAATAGTGGCCCAAACGTTTCTGAAACTGCCCCCAGCCGAGCAGCGTCTGGTGGGTACGTATATGATCCAGCACCTCATTACACTGTATGAGGATCAGCATTCTGATCCAGGTCCTTTACATGATGTATTGAACGAGTTACTCCTAAACAGATGGAAAGGTCTAGGTACCGATTTAATTAGTGTCATATTAGAACAGCGCCACAAATACAGAACGTTCCTGAATCCACATTTTGTTTCCGTTCCACCCCCAGAAAGAAAATCATTCTACATAGACAGACAGAATCCGTTACGAGAAGTACATCCAGTTAAGGGAGAGGGGGGTGATCTAGAACGAGTATTTGTTTACACCCCTATCACGAAAATAGAACTTCTAGAAATGAAAAAGTTAATACCCTGTCACGATAAAGATCCAGCAGGGTTCCACCGTGAATTAAAGGACATGCTCCGTATGGGAGAATACACGTATCCCGATATCATTAAAATGTTAAAGGTCATGTTGCCTGCGGGCATATATGAAAAACTCAAAGAAAAAGAATGGGAGGTGGGAGAGAAAAAGATAGATTGGACCGCATTAGAGACTGAAGATAACACGCGAGTTCCAGGTACCTGTCTTGGGGATAAAGCTAAAGCATTGCCCGAGTTGTTAATACAAGTCTTGCCAAGATTACTAGCCACGAAAAAGGAAGATTGGGATGCCATCTCAGCCTGTAAACAGAAACAAGACGAAGATACTAGTGATTTTTATTCTAGATTTGAGAAATGTTTCATTATTAATAGTGGTCTGAAAACAAGTAGTGAATCGTATCCACATCTTTTTGTTACCAAGCTAGTTGAGAATTCAAGTCCACAAGTTAAAAATCGAGTACTGAAAGTCAAAAGTACCTGGCAAGCTAATACTCCGTCACAAATGCTCCAGATGCTACAGTACCACCAGAACAGAATTAGGGAGGAGCAGGAACACGAAAGGAGACGTATGAAAGACACGAAAATGAAAGTACTAGTCGCACAGTCTGTTCCGCAAGACAGTCAGAAGAGGGGTCCGAATCAAACTAGTCATCCTACAGCTCCCGTTAAAGGGACATGCAATTACTGTAAACAGCCAGGTCATTATATAAATGAATGTGCAGTTCTGAAACACAACATAGCTACTGGTAAAACGAAGGAGAGACCACGTCCGCCTAGACAAGAACAGGTTTCACAGACTTCTCAACCTCCGCAGAATGCACCACAGACAGTTACAGTACCGCAGCCTATAGCTGCAACACAACACGTTACACAGCAGATGTACCAGTACGCACAGTCAGAGTATCCAGATTATCAGCCGTATTCATGAAACAGCCTAGAGAGGGAGGTTGGCTTGCCTCTCATCGAGATTCCTGTAGATCAAGAGGGTCCCTATGTACACAGTCAAGTATTAGGGAAAGACAGAAAGTTTCTGATTGATACAGGGGCAAGTAGGACTACCATCAGTCATGACGAGGTTCCAGGGGCTCCACTCTCAGGCTCTAGAAATGTTTCCCTTGGATTTTCAGGAAAGCCTATTGTTAATGAAATATCGAAACCAGTTACTCTAGAAGTTGGTCCATTATCCCGAACTACAGACTTGTTACTAACGAAATCATGTCCAGAAAACTTACTAGGCATTAAGACCCTGAAAGAATTAGGAGCAGTTATATGCTGTTCCCCAGAAGGGGTGCGATTGTTTTTAAGAGACTTTAAAGGTCATTATGTATTACGTGATTTTGATCCAAGATTATTGAATGTACCACAGCATTTATGGGCGCAAGGTCCAACTGATGTAGGTTGTATGCACATCACACCCCATCGTGTCACTCTGAAGAAAGGTGTTGTATTACCACGAATCCGACAGTACAAATTGCCACCTGAGGCTGTAGCAGCCTTATCGAAAATTATTGACGAGCTCATTGCTCAAGGAGTAGTTGTAGAAACTGACTCCAATGTATGTAATTCTCCTATCATTCCGATTCTGAAACGTACTGATCCAAATGCACCTCCAGTTTATCGATTAGTGATTGACCTTCGAGAACTTAATAAATGTATCATACCCCAGTACCCTGTGGTTCCAGATATTTCTTCCCTATTGACAGCCATTCTGAAGCTACGTTCTTTACTGTTATCGATCTCAAGAACACATTCTTTAGTGTCCCCATTCATCCAGACAGCCAATTCCTTTTCGGATTCTGTTTAAATGGAAGGAGCTATAAATTCACACGAGCTCCTCAAGGTTTCACAGAAAGCCCTAGCATTTATAGTCAAGCACTTAAAAGACAACTAGACAATATTCACATGCCAACTGACACTGCTCTGCTCCAGTATGTCGATGATCTATTGATCACAGCCCGTTCTGAACGTGACTGCGAACGTGCGTCACTTACAGTCTTGTATTTTCTAGCCGAGATGGGGCACAAGGTGTCCCCTTCCAAATTGCAATTCTGTGTCCAGCAAGTGGTCTACCTTGGACACTTACTGTCCAAGAGGGGTAGGCAGTTGACACCTGACCGTATCCAGTTAATAGCACATCTTCCACAGCCCAAGACTCAGAAGGAGGTACAAGCTTTTATCGGCCTCACTTCTTACTGCAGACAATGGATTCCTCAGTACGCATTTCTAGCCAAGCCGCTGATACAGTTAACGACACAGGAGGCAGCCGTATCGACTGTCCTCCCTTGGACCCAGGAACATACACTTGTTTTCAATGAGTTAAAGAAAGCTTTATGCCAAGCACCTGTTCTAGCAACACCAAACTACAGTAAGCCTTTTACACTTTTTGTCACTGAACGTGATGGTACTGCATTATCTGTTCTCACACAAGATCAAGCAGGACAATACAAGCCCTGTGCTTATTTTTCTAGCACATTAGATCCAGTGGCCCAGGCTCTGCCTGCGTGCCTCAAGTCAGTTGCAGCCACAGCTCTAGCTATCAGACAAAGTGATTCCATAGTGTTAGGACACTCCCTGACAGTACAAGTTCCACACTCCGTGGAAGTTCTTTTAAACCGAACACAGACACAGCACTTGACAATTGCACGTTTAACAGGTTATGAACTGACACTGTTTCAGCCACACATAGAAATCAGGCGCTGCAACATTTTAAATCCTGCTACACTGTTACCCTCAGTTACTTCAAATCCTGCCACACATGACTGTGTGGAAGTTGTTAACACCATGACAAAGCCAAGACAAGACTTGACAGACATTGCATTACCTGATCCCGACCTGACACTTTATGTGGATGGTTCATGTATGAGAACAAGTACAGGAGAACTAGTAGCCGCGTATGCAGTGACTACTGACACTGTAGTTATAGAAACACATCGTATTGACACCCTGTCTGCTCAAGCAGCAGAGCTCGTCGCTCTGACTCAAGCCTGCATACGAGCTAAGAACCTGAAAGTAAACATATACACAGATTCACGTTATGCATTCGGAGTCGTACACAACTTTGGAGTGCTCTGGCAAGAGAGAGGTTTCATGACTTCTCATGGAACCAAGATTCAGCATGGCCCCCTCATTCAAGCTCTGTTAGATGCAATACATGTACCGACAGCTATCGCTATCATGAAGTGCAAGGCACATACGAAAGTCACTGACATCATTTCCCAGGGTAACGATCTAGCAGATCGAACAGCCAAGCTCACAGCTCAGACTCCAGACATTCCAGTTCACACGACACAGACAGACATTCCAGATCAGACGACTTGTATGACAGTTAAGGACCCTACACAAGACGTACTAGATATACAGTCACAAGCTACTCCCGATGAAATCAAGAAATGGTCCGAACAAGGAGGGGTCCAGACAGATCAAGGATGGTTGACGAAGGGAAAAGCCACATGGTTTCTCCCCGACTCTATGGTTCAAGTCATTATTAACACTGCACATAGTCCAGCACACTTAGGAGAAAAGGCCATGTTAGACAGTATTCAGAATCTCTGGTTTAACAAGCATTTACGAGCAGCAGCCAAGCAGAAAGTGCGTACCTGCATGATCTGTTGTCAGTTCAATCCAGGTAAAGGTGTCCCGGTGGAACAAGGTGGATTCCATCCTCCTGACCACCCTTTTGAAGTCCTCCAGATGGATTATATTCAGATGGAGCGATGTCGAGGTTTCAAGTATGTCCTCGTAGTTGTATGCGCTTTGTCCAGGTGGACAGAAGCATATCCAGTTCCAGATTACACTGCTGCGACCACTGCCAGGCAGTTGGTTCGTGAGTTTTTCCCCCGCTATGGATTACCTAGGGTCGTGTATTCAGATAACGGCCAGCCATTCTCATCCGAGCTCATGAAACAAGTATCCCTTCTGTTAGGGTACCAGTGGAAGTTCCATTGTGTATGACATCCCGAAGCAGCCGGTCTCGTAGAGAGACATAATCAGACTCTGAAAATCCGCATTGCCAAAGTATGCGCAGAGAAAGGCGTAGATTGGATAGTAGCACTGCCAGTCGCCCTTTTCTATATGAGAATGGTCGCTCACTCCCGTTCAGGTCTGTCCCCTTATGAGGTAGTGTTCGGTCGCCCCCCAAACATGTGGGGTACGCCTAGACCACGTACAATTACAGATGTTGACAGTAATATGCTGACAGATTACCTGGCTTCCTTGATGTCTGCACTACTCTCTTGTCGTTCACAGGTTGCCGCTGCTTTTCCAGACAATACTCAAGTGAAACCGCACGAGGTCATACCAGGCGACCTAGTCCTCGTGAGGAATTTTGATCGTTCAAGTCCGCTGGAGCCCCGCTGGAAGGAGCCAAGACTCGTATTGCTAACAACAAGGACGGCCATCAAGGTCGAGGGGCGCAAGGGGTGGTTGCACTCCAGTCATGTAAAACGATTCCATGGACTTCGGCCAAAAACTTTTTTCAAAGACTGCCCCGTTCTCAAGGACTGCCCAGACACTGAATCTAAGCTTCCCCTGTTAGAGAAAACTCCGCAGCAGGAGTATAAAGAAAAATTACGGTCTAGTAAGTCAGCCAGTTTAATTGTCTAAGTCCCTCTCGGGTGAAACGGTTAGACAGGTTCCTGACATGTATGAGATAGACCCACACAGTGAGAGAGTTAGTCGAAACTCTAAGAGAATACGTTATTGTAAGAATCTTTGAAGTAGATGCATTATTACTCTAGTATTTATGACATTTCTGAGTCTTATGGTTACCTGCATAAGTTATGCCTTACATTTATGTTTTCCTATTAATTCACATGTACATTTTTCTTCTAATGTTACAGTAGAACACACCTTTAGTGACCTGCCTCCTCACGAGTTATCCTATCGTCTTGCCATGCGCAATAATACGTTTATTCGAATGTTACACTATTCACATCAGACCAGCAATGCCACAAATTGTTGGGTGTGTGGTCGACTCCCCCCTTTCCAGACACCGAAGGGAGTTCTACCACTTTTTCCTTATCCGTTTTCACACAATGGTTCGTGTGGAGCATGGTCCACGTTAACGTCATTCTCAAATGATATGTCCCTTCTGAATAGAACATGTTTCCCAGACAAGGAAGGTCTTTCCCATAGAACAGGGTTAGATCTAGAAAATGAAGTATATGATCTAGGTAATTATTCCTCGAATTTCATGGTTTTGAATGTTCAGTCCGAGACTACTCCAGATTTGCCTGCTATTTCAGTTCTACCAGTGAAAGGCGAATTATGTGTTAGAAAGAATGGTTCCGCACATGTAGGTCATAGTGATTGTACTACTGTGGTCGAGTATAGTGACAGTGGGAAATCTATTTTCAAAGCCTCACGTCATTCTTATTTTGTGTGTGGCCAGACCGCATATGTTCGTCTGCCCCTAGATTGGGATGGAACATGTTACATTGCCTTCCTACTGCCACCAGTTTTCCTAGCCCCATCCGATTATCACAGAAACACACATCTAGTACACGTTAGACATAGAAGGGAGACTGAGTCCCCAATTGTTGATCAAACTGAAACTGCCTTAGAACAGTATCAAGATTTCAATAAAGGTTTCTTTTTCTTCATAGGTCCTGTCCAGAATAGTAAACTAATACGTAGGCTAACTAGAACCCTTGAAGCAGTAGTGAATGAGACTACTTCCGCTCTAGGTAACTTAACTGAAGAACAATCTGCTATGAGATTTGTTGTGCTCCAAAATCGTCTCGTCCTTGACGTCATACTGGCCGATAGGGGAGGAGCTTGTAGAGTCATCGGATCTAGTTGCTGCATTTTCATTCCTAATAACGCACCGTCTGTTTATTCAGCTATAACCAGACTTCATAAAATTGCCCATCAGTTACACCAGAATCCAGGCACTTGGACATGGTCCGGTTGGCTCTGGAGTATAATATCTGCCTGGGGATGGAAGGTATTGTCATTCCTGGGTATAGCAGTAATGATCATATTCAGTTGCTGTCTCTGTTTACAATGTGGCCCTGCGATTTGCGGCTTGTGCGCTACCTCTTGTATTCCTAGTCCTAAATCCCGTTCCAAGAAAATTCGAGACGAGCAAATGATGCTATATGAACAGATAGATGGTATCATGAATATTGATGTTTCCTGATGGAAACGTAGGGCACAAGGAGGGAATGAGGAAAATTGAATTTTGCCTTGTCATGTGTGCCTACGTGTTCCCCATCCTATGTTATATGTGCATGATCGATATGCATATATCCCCCTATGATCGATTAAAGGTGCAATTATAGTTGTGTCCAACTCTAGTATGCCAGTTTCCAGTTTCTCGTGAAAGCAACGAGTATCAGGCCTATGTTGCCACGTTTTATAGTGTGCACGTTAATTCATTGAATTGTCCCCGTTTCTAGGCCTCAAAAGGGCCCGGACACCAGATTCAAGCTCCAGTCTCCTGAACCCACTCTTAGGAGCGATGCAGCCCCCACCTGCATCCCTGACCCTTCACTTACTTCCTGCCGCGCAGCGCGGTGCCCGGCCTGGCTCTGCCTGCCTGTCTGCCAAGAATATGTTATGCCCCTGGTTATCAGTTCAGCTCTCCGTCTTCACATTCCTAAGCTAGCAAACCGCATAAACAGCTTCAGCTATAGTCTAGTCTTTCTGTCTCCATGCAAGAGAATTACTGTATTAATATTCATGAAAGATTCATAGCACACGCAATACATGTAGAATATATGCATGCACCAGCCTTAGTGTCAAGTAGCCTTTGCCCTGATAATTTTTAGATTCTATCAACATGTACTCCAAACACCAGATACCAGATATGCTATAGGTACATGTCGTCCTGACACCGCAGACTTTAGTCTCCTCTTCTAGTGCAGAAGTCATAGCCCCCAGTTCTCCCCGGTAACACGTCATTGCCCGTTTGCGCGCATCACTAGGTTAAAGGTTCCAGCCGCTCAGGTAGCCCCCTCCATGTATCCACCCACTTCATGACACTTCTGTGACGTTCTCATCATATGTCTACGTGCACGCCCTGTGCACGCCTTCTTTTCACGCCCATGTGTTCTTATCTTACGCTTGTCACTTGTTACGCCTACTGTATGTAATGTAATTGTGATGTTTTACTATATATACCTTGTACTGTTAATGAGACGTTGCAGCTGCCTTCTATGCCATTCTATTTCAGGCTGTTCCGATCCTGTCCCTTCCCTTGTGCCTGATTAAAGCCTGTTAGACTCAGATTCCTCGGATCCTGCCTCTTATTTATTGAGCTATCTGTTATTATTAATGTATTCAAAAATAGTACCGGTAATTAATTATTTATTTACCACAGACTGCTAGAGCTCTGTCCATGAGACAATTGAGATGGACACAATTCTTTAGCGAATATGATTTCGTGATTCATTTCAGAGCAGGCAAACACAACGGAAAGGCAGACGCATTATCCCGTTTAGGATTCGAGCCTTTTCCTCTGGAAGACACCCCTCCCAGTATCATAGAGTCCCAAAAGATCATAGGGGTACTCACTACTGAAGATGGCTTCATACGGCAAGTAAAGAATGCTCAACGACATCCAGCCTTGCAACCCATGTTAGAACAACAGTCATCTCTCGTTAAGGCGGGTCTACATTACGTACAGGGTAGCTTGTTTATTCCTACGGTACCCCTTCAGAGGCAAGTGTTGGACTGGTGTCATTCCCATGGGGTCGCTGGTCATCCTGGATACAAGGGGACATTGGAATTGGTGAGGAGATATTGTTGGTGGCCTCATGTAGCCGGTGATGTACAGCAATTTGTAAAGACATGTCACGCCTGTGCCCGGAGGAAGGTATCACAATAGGGGCTTGTGGGTCTTTTACATCCTATCCCCACTCCTCCAGCTCCATGGCATTCAGTCTCTATGGACTTCATAGTGGAATTACCATGCACCAAAGGAGGGAATACTACTCTCCTTGTGGTAGTAGACATGTTCACTAAAGCAGCCCATTTCATCCCTATGAGAAATCTGCCTACATCTATTGTACTGGCAAAGATCTTTTTGCAGAACATAGTTAGGCTACATGGGTTACCTTCCGTTTTGATCACTGATAGAGGAACACAATTTGTATCACGCTTTTGGAGACAACTCTGTAAAATCTTGGGTATTGATGTACGTCTTTCCTCGAGTCATCATCCTCAAACGGACGGGCAAACTGAGAGGGTGAATCAATGCTTTGAGCAGTTCCTTAGATGCCAATTCCTACAAGACCAGAAAGAGTGGGACGAGCTGGTTTGGTTGGCAGAACTCTCCTATAACAACAGCCATCAGTTCTCTACCTTGTACACCCCCTTTTTTGAATCATATGGTTTTCATCCTCAAGTCTTGCCCTTCTCTCCTCTGAAACCCTGCGATACTCCAGCTGTGCAAGATCTAGTCGCTAGGGACGCTAAGTGGAATCGCTGCTTTTCGCTACGAGGAACTCTCTGCTATCACTTGCCTGATATTGCTGCTGCTGCTCACTGGACCCGCTGCGCGGGTCCCACTTCGTCGCTCGGAGGAGAGTTTCTTGTGCACCAGGCTCGGGGCAGAGACTAGGAGGCTGTGAAAGCGGCAGGGCTACGAGCGGTGAGTCAGGGACTAAGTGGAATCGCTGTTTTTCTCTACGAGGAACTCTCTGCTATCACTTGCCTGATATTGCTGCTGCTGCTCGCCGGACCCGCTGCGCGGGTCCCGCTTCGTCGCTCGGAGGAGAGTTTCTTGTGCACCAGGCTCGGGGCAGAGACTAGGAGGCTATGAAAGCGGCAGGGCTGCGAGCGGTGAGTCAGGGGCTCGGAATCCCAGGAGTCCCTGCAGGTCAAAAGCATCTACACCTGGTCCGCTCTCCCTGCTGCCAGGCCCCCCGCCCGAGGTGTATTTAGTTTCCTCTACTTCAGCACTTTGTGGGACGCTAAGTGGAATCGCTGCTTTTCGCTACGAGGAACTCTCTGCTATCACTTGCCTGATATTGCTGCTGCTGCTCGCCGGACCCACTGCGCGGGTCCCGCTTCGTCGCTCGGAGGAGAGTTTCTTGTGCACCAGGCTCTGGGCAGAGACTAGGAGGCTGTGAAAGCGGCAGGGCTGCGAGCGGTGAGTCAGGGACTCGGAATCCCAGGAGTCCCTGCAGGTCAAAAGCATCTACACCTGGTCCGCTCTCCCTGCTGCCACGCCCCCTGCCCTCCCACTCCTCTATATAACGCTCATTGCAGCTCGCTGCGCGGGAGCGCGTGGGAGCGTCCCGGGAGAAGCCCGGGACAAGGGTGGGCCGTCTGCGGCCGTCAGAGGCTGAAGTAGGCTGGGCTGGGCCCCGTCCCTTTGGCTTGTCCTTTTATTTTGTTATATTGACTGACTTACTTGCTCCATTACTTTGTCTGGCTCTGGTTAAGAGTGTTATATTATTATTTTCTTTTCAACTGTGCTCCCCTGTACCCTAATATGACGGCAAAAAAAATACTTCGCTCTGGCCGAGTACTAGTTGGGAGGTCCTGTTCTAAAACGAAATCGAGCCCTCTGCGGAATAGAATTAATTCTACTCTGCAATTGAAAGGTCAATGCCAACTGTACAGTTTATGGGAAAGGGGAAAGGGTATAGTTGTGTCCGATACCCAAAATTCTGATGATTCAAAGGGTATTGAGCCAGAGATAGTCTCTTGCCCTGCTAAGGATATTATTACTCAGATTGTGGCCTCTTCAACGCCTCCCCCTGGGAAACTTTCCTCTGGATCTGTAGGGGGTTCTGGTACACCACATACCCCCGTAGTTTCGGAGGGTGATTTTACATTACCCGATATTGATCTAGAGTCTCATAAGCAATATTCGGAACTTGCACAGGCTAAAGTTCTGGTCAATACTGATGTGCATGAAGCCCTTTTAACACCTAGGCTTCATCTGTATAGCAGCACTCCTTCTAAATTAGATTTCTCACTTCCACAGTTAAATCTCACTTCTAGCCCTGGTACTAATATGAATAATATTCTCCCTAGTTCCCCTATTGGCAATAATAACCTAATATCCAAATCTCTGTCTTCTTTAGAACATTTGTTATCCTCCATTCTACTTTTATTGGAAAAATTTGTTGGAGGCTCAGATTGCGTCCTTGACACGGTATCCCAAATCCTTAGGGTATTATTAAATAATAAAGATGGGGCTGATCCTGGTTCGCATCGTGATCTCCCCAATTTAAATGTGAACTTGAGTAAAGACAAGAGGTTAACCAAGGAGAGGGAATCTTTAGACCCAATTCAATCGGACATGAATATTGTTTGTAAAGGGTTGATTGGAAATCAGACAGCGGCTATTCCAGCAAGTCTTTTAGTTGACAATGCTCTTTCAGCTGGAGGCAACTGTATTGTTATTATTGAGGAAAAGATAGAACCCTTGTTAGACTCGGTTGACAAGCAAAATACGGAAATGCCTCCTCTATTTCCTATATTTACTCCTCTCTTAAATAAAGAATTAGAGGCATGTATCGATCCCCCAATCAAGGATGAAAAGGCAATCCTTCCAATGCAAACAAAGAATAGAGGTAAAAAAAGGAAACCTACTCAAAGATTCTATGAAAAAAAGAGAAAAAAATTATTTTTGAAAGTAATTTAGAGGTTTCAGAAAATAAATCCTGCCTTGAAGAGTTGTCTCCCAACCTTTCTGGTGCAACTAGTGCCCCTAAAGGGAATCATGTAAACATTGCTTCGGAATCTGTAGGTCCCTCAAGCTCTTTTAGAATTATTGTTTCAATTCCCAATAAAAATGTCCTATTATCAACCCTCAATCCTCTGGCTAAGCCACTTCAGGACTTTCCTATAAGTGAGCATGTCCCTATTCTCCCTGATCAGGAGAGAGCCATCGTAGATACCATCTTTTTGGATTTTACTCCTCTCTTTGACACCGATCTTATCTTAAATAGATCGGTACTCCTTAAATGTTTCCGAGAGATCGAAAGTCTAAAATTAATACAAACTTCTGATTTAGATCTGGTATCGCCTCTGAACTCCTCTACAGGGAAAATAGCTAGGGTTAAATTTCATTCTAAATTGGTACTAAATCATGTTCTTCACTGGGCAGAGGAATTACAAATAAGAGGGATAGATGTTGCTCCTTTTTTTGAGGAACAGGGTAACAATTTATGCACTAACTTGTCTTTAATCCATGGAGTAAAACCGGTCTCTATAAATTGGTCCTCAGCTAAAACAGAGGATCTTAAAATTTGTGTATCAAAAAATGAGCGATAAGTAATTTATAAAAACCCTATTCCATCTAATCCAGTATTATTGGATGATATATCTAAATGGAATTGGTTGCCGGGTGTGCTTTCAAGCAAATCCACGTCTTCTCATAAATCGCAATTACAATTTTAACATTGATTTAAAGATTATTTCATGGAATATTTCGGGTTTTAAAAGTAATTCGGAAAAATTGTCATTTTTGCATTCCCTAGATGCTGATGTTATTTGCCTTCAGGAGACGTGGGTGGAGGGTAAACTAATGATGGAAAAAGAGTATTATGTTTTAGATGGTAGAGCAATCCCCTCTAGGAGAGGCCATGCGAAGGGGGGATTAGCCTGTTTCCTTTCAAATAAAATTAATTGGAATGCCTCCCATTATTTGGAGCCTAATAAATTGTTCCAGGCAGTAACTTTAAAAAATTTGATTAAGGATAACCCCACTAAATCGCTTGTCCTGATAAATTCTTATATTCCCCCTGATATCTGTTTTAATGATGGCCTAAAGTCACTTTTCTCTTTCATACTTAAACTAATGGACGCTGCTATTCCTCCATATATATTGTTATTGGGGGACTTTAGCTGTAAAATTTCTAACTGTGGCCTTGATCTTTTTAGGAATAAGCTTAAGGAAGACTCTCTTCATATTCCGCAAGCTCAGTTCCCTGCGAATATTAAGTCCAACAAAAGAGGGAAATTATTTTTGGAAGGTTTATCTAAGGTGGACTGCCTAGTATTAAATGGCAGACTCCCCTCTGATACCCCTGCAGCTTTTACACATAAATCAAAAAATGGAGAATCCATCATTGATTATGTAGTAGCAGATAGCTTTTTTTCCCTTTTTTAAAGGATATTTTGGTTGTTAATTCGGATCTAAGTGACCACAAGGTGCTGACAGTCACTGTTGATCTTGAGCCGCTCTTGTCGGATCCCTGGCACATTGATACCGACTTGGTGAATTTTGGAGCTAAGTCGGGAAAATGTTACTGGAATCCTCGACCAATCAAGAACCTGCTGAGTATTTTGGTACCTACTGTGGAAAATTTGTCCCATTGGGATGGAAGGGAATTCCTAGGTCTCTCCGATCTACTTAAATTAGTAACTTTAACTGCAAAGAAAGCCCTTCCTGTTAAAAAACCTATAGTATTCCCTTTTCCTCTCCGGCAATTAGATATTGGAATAAATAAACTAATAAGGGATCAATATTTATCATTCAACCAGGAAAGATATCGTATAATTGCCCTGCTAAAAAGAAGGAGAACAAGGTTGAAAGCCAGACTGAAAAGAGATAAGGATGACTCTTTATGGATTAAACTCCGGGTATCCTCTTATAAGGGTCAAGCCAGGACATTCTGGTCATTAATTGGTGAGGGTTGTGGTTCTAGATCTAGACCCACACCAATATGTATTTTCGGAGGAGCAGATTTGGGAGCAATACATTAAGCATTTATATAGCAGCAATGGCACGTTACGGGATCATGACTCTCTTAATGAGGATATTCTTCCTCTCGATTCCACGTCCGAAAAGGACATAGAATTAGCAATTAAGGGTATGTGCTCTTCGGGTGCTATGGGCCCAGATGAGGTTCCTATTTCTGTCCTAAAAGATCAGAGCGAACTATGGAGCAAAATCCTTTTCCCTGTGTTTAAATTTTGTTTTATTAGTGGCACTGTTCCCCCATCTTGGAAAGGGAGCATTCTAGTCCCCCTTTTTAAAAAAGGGGCTAGAGACCTTCCTCAAAACTACCGCCAAATCGCCTTATTAGACGCTATTGGCAAGGTCTTTGCTAAATGCCTTCTTAAACTAATTAATGATTGGGTGTCTATGGCCGAAATGTTACCCTATCAACAAACCGGCTTTAGACAAAAGCACGGAACCCTTGATAATTTGACGGCACTTCAGGTCATAACGGAGAAATATGTCAAGGTTCGTGGAGGGCGAGTATATGGGGCTTTTATCGACTTCTCCACAGCCTTTGACAAAGTAGACAGAGTAACGCTGTGGGGAAAGTTATCCGCTTTAGGGATGCCATCCACTCTTCTTAGATTAGTACATGCCTTGCACTCAGATACCTGGTGCAGAGTGTTGTTGGGAGGGGAAAGAGGACTTTCTGGATCTATTCCCACAGCTAATGGGTTAAAGCAAGGTTGCCTATTGGCTCCTTTGCTGTTTTCTCTATATATAGCCGATCTGCCGCAGGTTCTATCTGCAGGTACAGGTATTGCTCCGAGCCTGGGGGGCTCCCAAATTGTTTGTCTTATGTATGCTGATGATATTTTGATTCTCGACTTAACACCTTATGGGCGGAATAATCGTCTGCATTCATTGTACAATTATGCTGGAAAGCATTATCTGCTGATAAATATCGCAAAAAGTAAAGTGATGTGCTTTTCGGGTAAGAAGAAGTCTAAGTATGTGAACTTTCATTGGACTGTGGGGGGCCAAAAGTTAGAAGTAGTGCAATCTTACACTTTCCTTGGTAAAATTGTTATGAGCAATTTAAGTGAAAAAGCTCACATAGCTAAAAACACCCGGAAAGCTATTGTGCAGGGAAGGAGTTTGATTTCACTATATAAAGCTACAGGCAGAAGGCATTTCTCGATCCTGCTGGAGGTGTATCGAGCAAAAATTCCTGCCTCTTTACTCTATGGAATGGAGTTAATTGATATGAATTGCTGGAGTTTCCTGAACTCCTCTGAAGGTAAAATCCTTCGTAGCCTTTTATCAGTCAATACAGCTAGCTCTACAGCTGCGCTTAGACTGGAACTTGGATTACGAAGTAGCTGGGTCCAAGGTTTAGCGGGGAGTGTGCGTTGGGGTTTTAGTCTAGCAAAGGGTGAGCCTGGTACATTAAGACATCTTATAAAAACGGAGCTGCTGGGAAATTTGAATGATTACTCTTTAATTCTAAAAAAATTTAGATGTGCTGTGAGCCAATTACATCTAGACGAAGCTGTTTAATTTTCGTTATCTGCAAATCAGCTGAAAACACTCCTGAAATCTGCATCTTGGGAATTAGGGTTTAAACTGGACAGAGAGAAGTGTACCTCTAAAAAGGTACTACTCCCTTGAAGGTGAGCTCTCACAATAGTTGTACTACATATACCCTAAAGCCTTTCTGGTATTTACAAGGTGTTTTCTGTCTTCAGAAATCGGCAACCAGGTTTTCAGAAGCCGTTCTTTCGCATTATTATTTCCTGACAGCTCCCCTCTCCTATTATCAGCTTCTCCTCATTATCTGAAGGTATATACAGTTCCACAGAGTATAATTTAAGAGCAGTGTGGGGAGGTTTTATTTTTATTAACCTTTTGGTTTCTTTTACTACAGTACCAAGACTAGAGAAGATTGAATCAAGTCTTTCCTTGGTGAAGATTGAGGAGTGTTGTGTTTATCCCCCTCTACCCTTGTTTTGTTCCCCTGTTTCCCCCATGTCACTACTTGTGGGTTAGTGTTTTATCCTGACTCCCGAGAGTGATAGGGGTGAGGCAGCGGGCTTAGCATCGAGCCTCCAGGACACTCCCGAGACAACAGGTGCGTGCATGACAGATCACCTCTGTCACTTATACTGAGGATGCAGCAAGGCCACCCCTGTCACTTATATTGAGGATGCAGCAGGATCACCTCTGTCACTCATACTGAGGATGCAGCAGGGCCCCCTTTGTCACTTATATTGAGGATGCAGCAGGACCACCTCTGTCACTTATATTGAGGATGCACCAGGACCACCTCTGCCACTTATATTGAGGATGCAGCAGGGCCACTTATGACACTTATATTGAGGATGCAGCAGGACCACCTCTGTCACTTATATTGAGGACGCAGCAGGACCACCTGCATCACTTATACTGAGGAAGGAGCAGTACCAACTCTGTCACTTATAGTGAGGATGCAACAGGACCACCTCTGTCACTTATATTGAGGATGCAGCAGGACCACCTCGGTCACTTATATTGAGGACGCAGCAGGACCACCTGCGTCACTTATATTGAGGACGTAGCAGTATCACCTCTGTCACTTATATTGAGGATGCAGCAGGACCACCTCTGTCACTTATATTGAGGACGTAGCAGTATCACCTCTGTCGCTTGTACTGAGGATGCAGCAGGACCACCTCTGTCACTTATCTTGAGGATGCAGCTGGACCACCTCTGACACTTATATTGAGGATGCAGCAGGGCCACCTCTGTCACTTATATTAAGGATGAAACAGGGCCACGCCTGTCACTTATACTGAGGATGCAGCAGGGCCACCTTTGTCACTTATATTGAGGATGCAGCAGGATCACCTCTGTCACTCATACTGAGGATGCAGCAGGGCCACCTTTGTCACTTATATTGAGGATGCAGCAGGACCACCTGTGTCACTTATACTAAGGATACAGCAAGGCCACCCCTGTCACTTATATTGAGGATGCAGCAGGACCACCTCTGTCACTTATACTGAGGATGCAGCAGGGCCACCTTTGTCACTTATATTGAGGATGCAGCTGGACCACCCCTGTCACTTATATTGAGGATGCAGCCGGACCACCTCTGTCACTTACATTGAGCACGCAGCAGGACCACCTGCGTCACTTATATTGAGGATGCAACAGAACCACCTATGTCACTTATACTGAGGACGCAGTAGGACCACCTGCGTCACTTATATTGAGGACGCAGCAGTACCACCTCTGTCACTTATATTGAGGACACAGTAGGACCACCTGTGACACTTATAATGAGGATGCAGCAGGACCGCATATGTCACTTATAATGAGGATGCAGCAGGACCACATATGTCACTTATAATGAGGATGCAGCAGGACCACATATGTCACTTATATTGAGGACGCAGCAGGACCACCTGTGACACTTATATTGAGGATGCAGCAGGACCACATATGACACTTATAATGAGGATGCAGCAGGATCACATATGACACTTATAATGAGGATGCAGCAGGACCACATATGTCACTTATAATGAGGATGCAGCAGCACCACCTCTGTCACTTATATTGAGGATGTAACAGGACCACCTCTGTCACTTATACTGAGGATGCAGCAGGACCACCTCTGACACTTATACTGAGGATGCATCAGGACCACCTCTGTCACTTATACTGAGGATGCAGCAGGACAATCTGTGTCACTTATATTGAGAATGCAACAGGACCACCTGTCACTTATAATGAGGACGCAGCAGGTCCACATATGTCACTTATATTGAAGATGCAGCAGGACCACCGCCGACACTTATATTGAGGATGCAGCAGGATCACCTCTGTCACTTATATTGAAGATGCAGCAGGACCACATATGTCACTTATATTGAGGATGCAGCAGGACCACCTCTGTCACTTATACTGAGGATGCAGCAGGACCACCTCTGTCACTTATACTGAGGATGCAGCAGGACCACCTCTGTCACTTATACTGAGTATGCAGCAGGACCACCTCTGTCACTTATATGGAGGATGCAGCTGGACCACCTCAGTCACTTATTTTGAGGATGCAGCTGGGCCACCTCTGTCACTTATATTGAGGATGCAGCAGGACCACCTCTGTCACTTATATTGAGGATGCAGCAGGACCACTTCTGTCACTTATATTGAGGATGCAGGAGGACCACCCCTGTCACTTATATTAAGGATGTAACAGGACAACCTCCGTCACTTATATTGAGGATGCAGCAGGACCACCTCTGTCACTTATATTGAGGATGCAGTAGGACCACCTCTGTTACTTATATTGAGGATGCAGGAGGACCACCTCTGTCACTTATATTGAGGATGCAGCAGGGCCACCTCTGTCACTTATATTGAGGACGCAGCAGGACCACCTGCGTCACTTTTATTGAGGATGAAGCAGGACCACCTCTGTCACTTATACTGAGGATGCAGAAGGATCACCTCTGTCACTTATATTGAGGATGAAGGAGGACCACCTCTGTCACTTATATTGAGGATGTGGCAGGACCACCTCTGTCACTTATATTGAGGATGCAGCAGGACCAACTCTGTCACTTATACTGAGGATGCCGAAGGATCACCTCTGTCACTTATATTGAGGATGCAGGAGGACCACCTGTGTCACTTATATTGAGGATGCAGCAGGATCAACTCTGTCACTTATATTGAGGATGCAGCAGGACCACCTCTGTCACTTATATTGAGGATGCAGGAGGACCACCGGTGTCACTTATAATGAGGATGTAAAAGACCGTCTCTGACACTTATATTGAGGTTGCAGAAGGACCACCTCTGTCACTTATATTGAGGATGTAGCAGGACCACCTCTGTCACTTATATTGAGGATGCAGGAGGCCCACCTCTGTCACTTATATTGAGGATGTAACAGGACAACCTCTGTCACTTATATTGAGGATGTAACAAGACCGCCTCCGAGACTTATATTGAGGATGCAGAAGGACCACCTCTGTCACTTATATTGAGGATGTAACAGGACAACCTCTGTCACTTATATTGAGGATGCAGCAGGACCACCTCTGTCACTTATATTAAGGATGCAGAAAGAACACCTCTGTCACTTATATTGAGGATGCAGCAGGACCACCTCTGTCACTTATATTGAGGATGCAGCAGGACCACCTCTGTCACTTATATTAAGGATGCAGCAGGAACACCTCTGTCACTTATATTGAGGATGCAGAAGGACCACCTTTGTCACTTATATTGAGGATGTAACAGGACAAACTCTGTCACTTATATTAAGGATGCAGGAGGACAACCTCTGTCACTTATATTGAGGATGCAGCAGGACCACCTCTGTCACTTATATTGAGGATGAAGGAGGACCACCTCTGTCACTTATATTGAGGATGCAGCAGGACCACCTCTGTCACTTATATTGAGGATGCAGGAGGACCACCTCTGTCACTTATATTGAGGATGTAACAGGACAACCTCTGTCACTTATATTGAGGATGCAGCAGGACCACCTCTGTCACTTATATTAAGGATGCAGGAGGATCACCTCTGTCACTTATATAGAGGATGCAGCAGGACAACCTTTGTCACTTATATTGAGGACGCAGCAGGACCGCCTGCGTCACTTTTGTTGAGGATGAAGCAGGACCACCTCTGTCACTTATACTGAGGATGCAGAAGGATCACCTCTGTCACTTATATTGAGGATGCAGGAGGACCACCTCGGTCACTTATATTGAGGATGCAGCAGAACCACCTCTGTCACTTATATTGAGGATGCAGCAGGACCACCTCTGTCACTTATATTGAGGATGCAGCAGGACCATCTCTGTCACTTATACTGAGGATGCAGAAGGATCACCTCTGTCACTTATATTGAGGATGCAGAAGGACCACCTTCATCACTTCTATTGTGGATGTAACAAGACCGCCTCTGACACTTATATTGAGGATGCAGCAGGACCACCTCTGTCACTTATATTGAGGATGCAGGAGGACCACCTCTGCCACTAATATTGAGGATGTAACAGGACAACTTCTGTCACTTATATTGAGGATGCATCAGGACCACCTCTGTCACTTATATTGAGGATGCAGCAGGACCACCTCTGTCACTTATATTAAGGATGCAGGAGGACAACCTTTGTCACTTATATTGAGGACGCAGCAGGACCGCCTGCGTCACTTTTGTTGAGGATGAAGCAGGACCACCTCTGTCACTTATACTGAGGATGCAGAAGGATCACCTCTGTCACTTATATTGAGGATGCAGGAAGACCACCTCTCTCACTTATATTGAGGATGCAGCAGAACCACCTCTGTCACTTATATTGAGGATGCAGCAGGACCACCTCTGTCACTTATATTGAGGATGCAGCAGGACCATCTCTGTCACTTATACTGAGGATGCAGAAGGATCACCTCTGTCACTTATATTAAGGATGCAGCAGGACCACCTCTGTCACTTATATTGAGGATGCAGCAGGACCACCTCTGTCACTTATATTGAGGATGAAGGAGGACCACCTCTGTCATTTATATTGAGGATGCAGCAGGACCACCTCTGTCACTTATATTGAGGATGTGGCAGGACCACCTCTGTCACTTATATTGAGGATGCAGCAGGACCAACTCTGTCACTTATACTGAGGATGCCGAAGGACCACCTCTGTCACTTATATTGAGGATGCAGGAGGACCACCTGTGTCACTTATATTGAGGATGCAGCAGGATCAACTCTGTCACTTATATTGAGGATGCAGCAGGGTCACCCCAGTCACTTATATTGAGGATGCAGCAGGACCAACTCTGTCACTTATACTGAGGATGCCGAAGGACCACCTCTGTCACTTATATTGAGGATGCAGGAGGACCACCGGTGTCACTTATAATGAGGATGTAAAAGACCGCCTCTGACACTTATATTGAGGTTGCAGAAGGACCACCTCTGTCACTTATATTGAGGATGTAGCAGGACCACCTCTGTCACTTAGATTGAGGATGCAGGAGGCCCACCTCTGTCACTTATATTGAGGATGTAACAGGACAAACTCTGTCACTTATATTAAGGATGCAGGAGGACAACCTCTGTCACTTATATTGAGGATGCAGCAGGACCACCTCTGTCACTTATATTGAGGATGAAGGAGGACCACCTCTGTCACTTATATTGAGGATGCAACAGGACCACCTCTGTCACTTATATTGAGGATGCAGCAGGGTCACCTCTGTCACTTATATTGAGGATGCAGCAGGACCGCCTCTGTCACTTATATTGAGGATGCAGCAGGACCACCTCTGTCACTTATATTGAGGATGCAGGAGGACCACCTCTGTCACTTATATAGAGGATGCAGCAGGATCACCTCTGTCACTTATATTGAGGATGCAGCAGGATCACCTCTGTCACTTATATTGAGGATGCAGGAGGACCACCTCTGTCACTTATATTGAGGATGTAACAGGACAACCTCTGTCACTTATATTGAGGATGCAGCAGGACCACCTCTGTCACTTATATTAAGGATGCAGGAGGACCACCTCTGTCACTTATATAGAGGATGCAGCAGGACAACCTTTGTCACTTATATTGAGGATGCAGCAGGACCGCCTGCGTCACTTTTGTTGAGGATGAAGCAGGACCACCTCTGTCACTTATACTGAGGATGCAGAAGGATCACCTCTGTCACTTATATTGAGGATGCAGGAGGACCACCTCTGTCACTTATATTAAGGATGCAGCAGGACCACTTCTGTCACTTATATTGAGGATGCAGCAGGACCACTTCTGTCACTTATATTAAGGATGCAGAAGGACCACCTCCGTCACTTATATTGAGGATGTAACAAGACCGCCTCTGACACTTATATTGAGGATGCAGAAGGACCACCTCTGTCACTTATATTGAGGATGCAGGAGGACGACCTCTGTCACTTATATTGAGGATGTAACAGGACAACCTCTGTCACTTATATTGAGGATGCACCAGGACCACCTCTGTCACTTATATTGAGGATGCAGAAGGACCACCTATGTCACTTATATTAAGGATGCAGCAGGACCACTTCTGTCACTTATATTAAGGATGCAGAAGGACCACCTCCGTCACTTATATTGAGGATGTAACAAGACCGCCTCTGACACTTATATTGAGGATGCACCAGGACCACCTCTGTCACATATATTGAGGATGCAGGAGGACGACCTCTGTCCTTATATTGAGGATGTAACAGGACAACCTCTGTCACTTATATTGAGGATGCAGAAGGACCACCTGTGTCACTTATATTGAGGACGCAGCAGGACCAACTCTGTCACTTATATTGAGGATGCAGCAGGACCACCTCTGTCACTTAATTGAGGATGCAGCAGGACCACCTCTGTCACTTATACTGAGGATGCAGCAGGACCACCTCAGTCACTTATACTGAGGATGCAGCAGGACCACCTCTGTCACTTAATTGAGGATGCAGCAGGACCACCTCTGTTACTTATATTGAGGATGCGGCAGGGTCACCTCTGTCACTTTTATATTGAGGATGCAGAAGGACCACCTCTGTCACTTATATTGAGGATGCGGCAGGGTCACCTCTGTCACTTTTATATTGAGGATGCAGAAGGACCACCTCTGTCACTTATATTGAGGATGCAGCAGGACCACCTCTGTCTCTTATATTGAGGACGCAGCAGGACCAACTCTGTCACTTATATTGAGGATGCAGCAGGACCACCTCTGTCACTTATATTGAGGATGCAGCAGGACCACCTCTGTCACTTATATTGAGGACGCAGCAGGACCAACTCTGTCACTTATATTGAGGATGCAGCAGGACCACCTCTGTCACTTAATTGAGGATGCAGCAGGACCACCTCTGTCACTTATACTGAGGATGCAGCAGGATCACCTCTGTTACTTATATTGAGGATGCGGCAGGGTCACCTCTGTCACTTTTATATTGAGGATGCAGAAGCACCACCTCTGTCACTTATATTGAGGATGCAGCAGGACCACCTCTTTCGCCTACCTGGATGACATCGCAGTGTTCAGTGTCATCTGCGCCACCTCTGGGAAGTGTTGATGGCGCTGCGGAAAGCAGTCCTCACGATCAAGGCGAGTAAGTGCCAGATCGGGCAGGGTTCCGTGGTGTACTTGGGACACCAAGTTGGGAGCGGCCAGGTGGCATCCCTACAACCCAAGATTGAAGCCATCCTGGCTTGGGAGCCGCCCAAAACTCAGACAGAGGTGAGAGCTTTCCTAGGTCTCACGGGGTATTACAGGAGGTTTGTCAAGGGCTATGGCAACATTGTTGCACCCTTGACAGAGCTGACTTCCAAGAAGCAGCCCAAGAAGGTGATCTGGACTGACACCAGTCAGAAAGCTTTTGAGGCCCTGAAAGCTGCCATGTGCACGGCGCCCGTGCTCCTTGAACCCAACTTCTCAAGAGATTTCATTGTCCAAACAGACACTTCAGAGCATGGTGTGGGGGCTGTTCTGTCACAGATGAATGAGGAGGGCCTAGATCAACCTGTAGCCTTTATCAGCAGAACGTTACTTCCACGGGAACAGAGGTGGGGTGCTATTGAGCGGGAGGCATTTGCTGTGGTCTGGGCACTGAAGAAGCTGAGACCATACCTGTTTGGGACTCACTTCCGGGTTCAGACAGACCACAGGCCCCTCAGATGGTTGATGCAAATGAGGGGTGAGAATCCAAAGCTGTTGAGGTGGTCCATATCCCTACAGGGTATGGACTTTATGGTGGAACACCACCCTAGTACAGAGCAAGCCAACGCTGATGGTCTGTGCAGATTTTTCCGCCTTAGCGAAGAGAACTCCCAGGAGTTAGGTTAGTTCTCCCCACTCTTCAGCTTGAGGGGACACTTGTTAGACCTGGCACCATTGACGTGGGTCTCCCTTCCATTTTTGCTGTTGCCTCATGTGTTTTTGCTAGTATTACATGCTTTGGGCGCTGTGCCACTCCTATCCAGTGCCACAGTGCAAGTGCTCCCTACTGTAAATTGATGTATTAATCAGTTATGTTATGTTATGTTATAACTGGATTTGTAGCGCGCACTGTTAGTCAAAACTGTCCTAGCGCGTGGGAAAAACAATGGCAAATAGAGCTAAGGAGTTAAACTCCTTGTTGAAACAGATGTGTTTTTAAGAGTTTTTTGAAGATGGCCAGATCAGTGGTATGTCTTAATAGGTCTGGTAGGTCGTTACACATGATGGCAGCTCTAACAGCCAGAGACTGACCACCTAGACGTGATTTCCTAAATCTGGGGACCACCAGGCGTCTTAAGGGTCGCCGAGTGGAGTTGGCGTGTCGGTTGGTAGAACGTAAATCTGGCCCTCAGTTAAGATGGACACGGGCCATGTAGGGCTTTGTGAGTCAGGACCAACACCTTGAATCGCACTCTTTGAGCCACCGGGAGCCAATGAAGATCGCAAAGCTGTTTGCGGACACTTAGTCTCCTGGGTATGTCAAAGAGGAGCCGAACCGCCGCATTTTTAACCACTTGAAGTTTGCCCAGGAGAAAGCCAGGAGAGCCGATGTAGAGGGCATTGTCGTAGTCTAGGCGCCAGAGTATCAGCGCCCTGGCTACTGCCTACTTGGCAGCTTGGGGCAGAAGGGGAAAAAACTTCCTTAAGGTTGTTAGGGTACCGAAGCATGAACCTGCCAGTCTCCTGATTTGCTCGCGGAAGCACAGGTCAGTCCCAAACCAAATCCCAAGGTTCTTAGCTACCCCACAGTCGCCCTTGGGGCAGGGGAATCCATTGGGCCATAGTGATTCATTAACCACTTCCATGCTTGTGACAAGGTCAACTCGTCATGGGTTTTACCTGCCCTGTGCTTATGACGAGTTGACCTTGTCACAAACAATGGGATTTTAAAAAGTTCAGCGCAGGACGGGAATATACGATAGCACTGATGTGGTTAAAGGCCACCGGAAATTGGCCATAGAGAAGTATTTCGGATTTATCCTTATTGCATTTGAGGCTGGCCTGGGCAAGCCAAGCAAATACTGAGGACAGACAATGTTGGGCTTCATCAGTGCGTAGGTCACTGCCTTTCCAGGTAAAGAGGAGTTGGGTGTCATCGGCTTAGGCCATAATTTTGGCACCCAACCTCTCTGCTAGGTAGATAAGGGGGGTCAGATAAACATTGAAAAGCAAGGGGCTCAAAGTCGACCCCTGCGGGACCCCTGTTTCTACTTTGTTATCTGAGGAGTGGAAGGGCGGCATCCACACTTGCTGGAAACGGTCATTAAGAAATGATTCAACCCAGCTTAGAGCAGCGCCCATGATGCCTATATCCGACAACCTGGAGAGCAGCTGAAGATGGGGTACTGTGTCGAACGCGACAGAGAGGTCCAATAAAATCAGTGCCGCTCTGCCGCCCCATCCAGACATTCTCTAATGGCCTTGGTGACCTCCACGAGCGCCGTCTCAGTGCTGAAAGATGTTCGGAAGCCGGATTGTGCGGGATGCAAGGCACCTGAGGACTCCACAAATTTTTCTAGCTGTCTAAAAGCTACCTTCTCACAGACCTTGACTAATGCTGGGAGAAGGGAAATGGGTCGGTAATTAGATGGAAGCAGAGGGTCTGCCATCGGTTTCTTGATCAAAGGGAGAAGTTTTGCTTGTTTCCATTGGGGGGGGCATTACACCTGACGTCAAGGATTCGTTGACCAGGGACGCCACAAAAGGAGCGATAATTTCCGCCACCCCACTTAAAACCCTCGCTGGGCAGGGATCCGTTGGAGACCCTGATTTGAGTGATTTTAAGATAGCCATCACGTCCTTCACCTCTGCTAGTTCAAAGCATGTAAAGAGCTGGGATGGTTCAGTACTGGCCTGAGCCAGCATAGTAGGGGGAGGATAAACCAGGGCCGGTAGATTAAGGCTGGCCTGAATTTTGTGGATGTTCTCAATGAAAAAAGAAGACAGCTTCTCACACCAGCTGGGGGAACGGGGTGCGGAAGAGAGTTCTGCCACTGGAGACGTGAAGCTTCGCACGATGGGAAAGATTTCTCTGCTGTTGTTTTTTGCTCTGGAAATTTTCTCAATGAAGAAGTCACCTTTAGCTGACTTAATAGCGGCATAATACTCTTTCTGCGCTGCGCGGAGTTCTGCCTTGGCTAATGGGCGATATTCCCGTCGCCAAGCCTGTTCCCAAACTTTGCACCCTAACTTGATGAAGGAGAGGCTCGTGGGCACCTATTTCCTGATGATTGGGGGAGAGTCTTTATGGTAGTGCTCATCCATTTAGAGAAATTCTCAACTGCCTCCTCCAAATTACTGGCATCTGAGGGGAGAATCTGGGCCAGTGCAGAGGCCAGGGCTGGGATATTAATTTTTTGCGGGGCAGGACCATTGTTCTCACTACACAAAGTGCGAGTACTACCAATGTCCCATGAGAAAAAGACCAAGTAGTGGTCAGACCATGTCACTGGGCGAGGAACTTCTAATGCCAAACTAAAATTAGAGTAGACAAGGTCAAGACAGTGGCCTCCTGAATGGGTGATATTTTGTACCTGCCGAGCTAGAAGAGTTAGATCACAGAGATCCATCAAATCTCTTGTCCCCGGGGCTGAGGGTATATCCACATGTATGTTAAAATCTCCTAGCAGCAGGAATTTAGAAAACCTCAATGCTCTTTGCGTGACAACCTCCTCTAAAGATTTAATAAAGGTGCCAGGGGGACCGGGGGGGCGGTAGACCAACATCCCTCCCAAGGTAAAATGTGGGGAAAGAGCTATGGAGAACTCCATCACTTCTCCTTCTAAAATATCCCCTGTGCATTCTTTTATTAAAGTCCATTTATCCCTGAAAATCACGGCTATTCCTCCGCCTCTACCTGAGCTGCGGTCAAGTCTGGCTATCTTGTACCCACGTGGAGTAGTAAGCTCGATCACCGGAGCACAAAAATTGTGTAGCCATGTCTCCGTGATGAATAAAATGTCGAGCGTCTCATCCATATTCAACTCATGGACCTCCTCCGTGTGTTTGACCAGCGAGCGGGCATTGATGAGTGCTGCGCGAATGTTGGTATAGAGATAAATGTCAGTAGGAGAGGGTGGTATAGGTGTAAGCCTCCTAAATTGAAAATGGCAGGCGGGGCAGATTCGTGACATAGAGTGTAATACCTCCCAAGGCATGGAATTAAAACATGGATTATTATTAAGTGAATGCAAAGCATCGCGACTATAGCCAATGAGCACACCCCCATGCTTGCCCACACCAGAACGAACCAGCGTTTCCGGCCCTGTGCGCTGACGATGCGCGGACGGGCGCAGACGGGCTTACCTGAGGCGCACCTTTAGCGCGCCATCGTCGCGCCCGCTGCGCTCTCTAGGACACATTGCATTTTATGCCCTGCCTTCCCAGATGAGCTAGACCGCTAACTCCGGCCCAACCCAGTCCAAGATGGCGCCTCGCCCTCCACACTAACGGCACAATCAGCCGCGGTGGAACGGGGCGATGGAGAACAAGAATGCTCAAGTAATGCTCTTTAAAATACAGTGCACAAAGTGGTGAGTGACAATTTAAAAAAATTATATCGGCGCCAGCATCTAAATCATGCCCACGCTATCATCAAGCTTTAAAAGTATTTTGCGAGGTGTAGCTGCTCGTATTGTTATAGATTCCCCCAGCGAACCTCAGGAGCTGCCACCACCTGAAAGTCCACAGAGAGCCCTGAGCTACCTGTCGTTTTATGCCCTGCCTCCCCAGACGAGCTAGACCGCTAATCATCAACCCGAATGGTGCTCCGCTTCATTTACACTGCAGTTTGCGTCTTCTATTCTGATGCACAGATAAGACACCTTTCTACCAGATTCATGCCTTGATGAAGTCCTTGTGTGGGACGAAACAAGTGTTGGCGATTTACGTGCTGGGAGAATCTGTTTTATGAAATTTGAATATCAATAAAGAAAAGACTGAAGAAACTAAAAACTGGACTGTATCTGAATTCCTCTGGAACCCCCCATTGAATAGAACTTTGTTTTTGTCCCTTGCGGTATTCTCTATGACAATTAGAGTCTTTTGTGCCTAGGGCTTTATATATTTTATGCCCAGAGTGTTATAACTGTAATTATTAGGAGTGCTGTAATCAGAATCTCAACTCTCTATAACCTTGTAAAATGTGTCTAAGGTCTGCCATTGCAGAGCCTGCGTGCAGTCTGGTACTGACATGCTGACTGGGCAAGTGCACCCACCTCCCAGTCCCTAAACATTCCCTTTTCTTCATATCAGTCACCCCTATGGTAGGTCCAAGGGCAGGGTGCATTGTAAGTATAAGGTAGGACAAGCCCTGGTGTGTGTGGCATGTCCTAATAGTGAATTACAGCCATGTTCGAGCAGTAGCGGACCCCCCCTCCCCAAGCGCCTTGAGACCCTCCGGGTGAGTAGCGCACTATACAAATGCTTTGATTGATTGATTGATTTTTGTTTTTCACTATTGCAAGGCTACCTGTTCTCCATAGGCTAGAATGGGCTGTTAGAGTTATTACAGTTTATAATCCTAACAGGCTCAGAGAACATGGTGGAAATTCAAGTTTAGTATGCCTGAACTCAGAATAATAAAATACATCTTTTAGTAAAGTTGATTTTAATATTCTGTGTTTGCAAATACCACTTTTAGAAAGTAGGTATTTGCTTGTCTAACCATTCAAACCTGCCTCTGCTAGTTGTGTATTTCTATGTCTGGTTTTGTGAGTGACAGGGCAGGGGAATTCCAGGAGACAGGCGGAGTCACCCATTGGTGAATAGAGAGATCTGCATCTAGATGGGAGGGAGGAGTTCACCTGAACCTTGAATAGGTCTGTGTCTGCCTTCCACAATGCTGGCTCCACCCCTGGGGAGCGGCTGATGTCTCTGCCCTGCACACTGAAAGAAGAGAAGGAGTCCTGTAAACAAGGTGCTCCAGGACTGTACTTGCCTTCCACAATGCTGGCTCCACCTCCTGTGGGGCGTCTGATGTGCATGCCCTGCACTGTGAAAGGAAAGGAGAAGTCTGGTAAACAGAGTGCTTCAGAACTGGTTTGGACTGGGCAAAGGCCCCTCTCCCCTCAGAGAACAAAGGATTTCTCTGTATAAATATTGGGACCCTGATCCCATGAAATTAGAATACTTTAGACTACAAGAAGAAAACTTTACTGAGGAGAGGAACCTGAAGAAACTGAAGATAGACTATTCCCAAGCTGAAGTGCTGCTTGGGGGATGGGCCTGCAGTGGTTGCCTGACTGCCAAAGGAAGGAGAAAGGAACTTTGTAACTTTGCTTTCAACTTGTGAAGGATCTCCAAGGGCTTGGAAAAGAGCTTGCCTCCTGCTGAAGTCTCAGGGACAACAGACTTCACCCCCTAGCTCCCCAGAGTTCTTTTGGAAATGCCTGCTGCTGTTTTGGGCCTTCTGAGGAACTGCGTGTCACAAGGAGCTGGAAGCGCGACTAAACGAGAAGAAGCGTGTCGCCGTCGCTGTGCCTGCCGTCGCAACTCCGGAGAAAGGAGGGTGTCGCCGCTGGAACTGTCGCACTGCACCGCATCGGAGAGAAGTGTGCCGCAACAAAGAGGAAGCGTGTCGCCATTCGCTGCTGCTGCGGTCGCTAATCCGAAGGAGGGTGTCGCTGCTGTGGTTGTCGCACTGCACCGCATCAGGAGAAGAATCTCGCAACAAGGTTAGAGCGTGTCGCCATCGCTGTGCCTGCCATCGAAACTCCGGAGAAAGGAGGGTGTCGCCGCTTGAACTGTCGCACTGCACTGCATTGATCAAGAGCACCTCGCATCCCCGAGAAGCGCGCCGCCGTCGGAGCTGCTGCCATCGCATCTTGAATGTCGCCGCTATAGTTGTCGCATCGAGCGGAAACTTCACGCGTCGTTGAGAAGAGCTTCGCCATTGGAGCTGTTGCCGTCGCATTGTAAGGGTGTCGCCGCTGCAGACCACGCACCGAACTGAGAGCTTCTCTCATCCCCGAGAAGCGTGCCGCATCTGGAAGATCTTCACGTCTTTATTTCTTTGCACCTGAACTTTGCCGCATTTCAAATCGCTGCGACATTGCTTGTCGTGGAAGCGCAACACAACTTAAGGTACATTAACGCAGAGTGTCGCATCTAAGAACTGAACTGAACTAAGCTTAAATCTACCATCTCAAAGTAATCATAGTGTGTATTTTTGTCGTTTATGGTCTTGTGGTAACTCTATAAAAAGTCTGCTCATTTTTTATATAAAACCTGTGTGGTGTCCATTTGTAGTGTTGTCACTGAGTTACTGTATGTGGTCACAACTGCTTAACTTACAACGCCGCGGAAATAAGCCTTGACTGCTCGCGCCACGCAACCTAGAGGGTGAGCAGGCGTTATTTTAGGTGTGTAATCCTTTTGTCCTGACTAGAGGAGAGGGTCCCTACTTGTCACAAGTACCTACCTGGCCAACTAGAGAGCCCCAAATCTAACAGGCTCCAATGGATGTCTTCTACTCACTCACCAGCAACAACACATATGGCAAGTGGTTTGCCAGTCATATATCGGCCCTTTCAGCCTCTCCCCGCCCAGGCTGGGGCAAGTTGGTTAGGAAGAGGACAGACACCAGTATGCTGGAACTTCAATCTGGGCTTTTGTAACAGATAGCTTTGTCGCTACAAACACGAATGCTCGCAATGTGGGGGTAAACATATACTCACCCGATGTTCTACGGGTCCAGTGTTTGGTGATCAAGGAAGATTTCAGAGGGGAGGGACGTGTGCAACATTTCAATACTTACCAAAGGGCACATACCCCAATTAGACGTGAGGTTTTAGAACAATGGTGAGGTGATTATCCAGATGTTACTATATTGGGGCTGCAGAGATGGATTTAAGATTGGTTATCAAGGGGCTAGGCAGATGAGATGGGCAGACAATCTAAAATCAGCTAAGGAGCTTCCTCAGATAGTACAACAGAAATTGGACTCAGAAATGCAAGCTGGCAGAATAGCTGGTCCCTTCTTGCAGCGTCCTTTTGAGAATTTAGTTGTGGCACCTCTGGGCTTAGTGCCCAAGTAGTCGTGGGGGAGTATTGTTTGATACACCACTTATCATGGCCGGAGGGTCAGTCCATCAATGACTTTATTTCACCATCAGACTCCAGTGTGTTTTATGCTTCAGTTGATGACGCCTTAAAGTTGGTGAGGTCAGTTGGGGCAGGGGCAGATTTGGCAAAGAGTGATATTCAATCAGCATTTTGCCTTTTGCCTATACATCCTTCAGATTTTGAGCTTCTGGGTATGTTTTTCAACGGTTCTTTCTATGTGGACAAAGTTCTTCCCATGGGTTGTTCCGTTTCTTGTGCTCAATTTGAGACGTTTAGTACTTTTTTACAATGGTGCTTTACTCAGTTGAGCGGTCATGTTTTTGTCTGCCATTATTTGGATGATTTCATGTTTGTTGGTGCTGCTCACACTGATCGCTGTAGGTTGGCTTTACTCAGTTTTCAAGGCATGGCACAAGAACTGGGCGTTCCATTGGCCCCAAAGAAAACAGAAGGTTCCAGCACGAGACTAACCTTTTTAGGAATTGAGATTGATACACTTGATATGACAGCCCGTTTTCATGCGGAGAAAGTGCAAGAAATCAGGTCCTTTTTGTTGAGTGTCATAGACCAGTAACATTGGAACTCAGGCAAGTCCAGCGTTTGGTGGGTTATTTGAATTTTGTCTGTAGAGTGGTCAGGGCAGGCAGGACTTACTGTAGGCATCTGGGAATGTCAATGTCTGGGGCCTACCTCCCTCATCATCAGATCAGGATTTCTAAAGCTATCAGGGAAGATCTTCGTATTTGGCTGCGATTTCTTGAGTATTTCAATGGAGTGTCCTTTAACGTGCCTGAATGGAGTTAGATTTTTTTTGTCTTGCAACAATGTTTTATGTGGAATTCAGTGTCAATAGTCACGGTGTAGGGAAGAGACAGTAACGATGGCTATTTAGTGGACTAATAGCTTATATCAGAATAAGAAACATGCATAGTGCTTGAAATTGTACCTTGCAGTGACGGAGATTACCAATCACATTAGTTAGTAAGATGCAAGGTAAGGAAGGATGTGGCAGAGTGGTGGGGAAGGGAGCAGGTGAAAAAAGGTAGAGATGAGAGAAGAATTTAGGGGTGAAATAAAGAGATGAGATTGAGAGAGATGCAAGAGATGAGATGGAAACAGAGCAGTGAGGTGCACAAGTGAGGACAGGGTAGAGAGAGGTAAAGAACAGAGTGCTAGGGAGGTAGAGATGTAGAGGTAGGTACAGAGAAGCGAGGCTGTGTGAGGTGTGGTAGAACGGTGTATTTGAGAGAGATGGGAGCTAAAGAGAATTTCAATAGAGATAGAAGAAGCAAATATACACAGATCTAGAGCTGTAGTGTAGTTCCTATTTTCCCTATAGGCCCTGCGCATTGGAATAACATAAACAGTAGTATTAACGTAGAAGTGCTCTTCCAGGTCTCTACTGACTATGCTAAACTTAATTGGGTTTGTTACCAACTAGCTCAGAGGTCACTGGAAACTTTCTTCTCTGAAATAGGAAGTGATCAGCTTCCCTGGCACAGACAAGAAGGGATTCAGTTTTCCAACAACCGCATAAACATGACAACTTTGCTCCTTAGAATAAGAGTCAATCTCTAGAGTCGTGTGAAACAATAGACAGTTATTTTACTCAGTCAGTTTTGTGCAGATTACTTTCACCGAAGTGCAGAGAATAGAGAGACGGGCGTTTTCAATAAAAGGTATTATTTATTGAACAGTCTTTCTTCTCATGCAAGAAAAATGAATTGCCACAATTGCAAGACTTGTTATTATAAAAAGTGCGTACAGTAGAATGAGGATTGCGAAATAATACTGTAAAAGCATTGATATGGTTTCTTAGCCATACAATGGTTAAAATGAATAAAATATATACATTCATGTATACATTAGGCTAACATACTCAACTGGTGCTTCTAACTACTCCTACCCCTGTGTACCTGACCTAAGCCTAACACGTGGAAGGGAGTAAGTAGCAGTTTAATTTAAGTTGGTTTTGCCAAGGTTTGCTTCAAGAATTCTCTCTAAGGGTTTAGTCAACACCATACCTCTGGAATAGAATGTTGGAGGTCTTGAATCTCCTTCCAGGACTCGATATCCCAGTCACTCGCAAGAGTAGGCTGGAAACGCCGGAGCTGGATTTTCTCGGCAGGAGAAAAGACAGCGTGTCTCTCAGCACGTCGAGGAGGAGGTGGGGCAGCGTCCGTGGGCAGCTTGCATTTGCTGGGCTCTGCAAGGGACAGCTGTTCTGCTCCTGTGTTCACCACACCATCGCTATCGTCGATGTCGTTGAGGCAGCGTTTGCTTAAGGCAACGTTGGTAATATTTATGCCTGAAAGGTGCCTTGTTTGACGTAAGTTTTTGGACATAAGACGTCAATAAAGATGTCACTAGGAAGTGATCGTCTCTCAGTGCTCATTAGAGTTCTATTACTAATCAAAACATAGCAAGCGGGGATTTCCCAGGTTGCTGAGTTTTATCTTGTTGAAGAACTCGGAGTGTAATCTAGGAATCTAAGATAGTGGCTTCTGCCATGTCATCTGCTGTAATGAGCTGCAGAGGAAGAGATTCTGAAATGTGGCTCTTATCGTGTGAGGCCAGAGACGAGTTTCTGAATATCGCTCTTGATAGTTTATGCCAATATAGGGGTATGAAAGGATTATAGCTGTATAGGGGCATAAGGTCATAGTATTGATCGGGGTCCTAGATTAGAATACGACAGAGCTATGTAATGGGAAAGAGGTGAGGTAGAAGAAGGAAGTTGAAGTAAGAAGTAAGATGATGTTGCAGAATAAGTAAGGCAGGGATAGGTAGTAGATTTACAGAGAAGTTACATAAGTAGTTGGAGAGAGGGGTATTTAGAAAAATGAGATCGAGAGAATATGGGATAAGAATGGCTGCTGTATGGTGATCTAGCAATGTACCCCATCCCCGACTGCCCAACTACATGTACATCCCGACTTAATTAAGACTATCGCGGCATGCTAATCCAGCGTGTACTCAGAGGCCTAACTATGCAAGGCTAAGGACACTACAAGCATGCTCTCATAGTGGACAGAGGGTTGTTGTTCCTGTTCTGCTTTTAGCACACACTGGCGGTGGCAGCATACTGTGTTTTGAGATTGATAGTGTGACCAGAACATTTTATTTGAGATAGTGGGAGAGCAACCTACTGCCTCTCTCATGCAAAATTCAGCTGTTATGTCAATACACAAAACCTTGCGCTGACATCATGTATGCATGTTCACTGCCTGTGCCTCTGGTACATGTGCAGTAGAAGGTCTATGTGTGCATGAGTGAATGAGTGAATATTGAAGCCAGTGGAATCTATTTTGGATACCACCAGTTTAGAATAGCACAAGATGGAGGATGAAGATAGTTACTCTAGATAATGGAAGTGTATTGCCTGCATTCCTGCGACTGAAGGGTGGAGATCCAGACACTGAAGTGAGGAGGATGGAGAAAGAGATAATTTTACAAATTCCATGTAGATTGTTTTAGCAAGGGGTTGCTGATTTGCTCTTCCAAACTGAGCCCCTCTGTGGCTTTTCGATAAGAAGGAAGGGGCTGCAGTTTCTGTTGTCTAAGTTGAGATGTTTCTGGGTCTGGCCTACTTTCTTCGACTTTCCCTGATTACTGCTTCAGAGAGGCCAACGACAGCTAGGTGCAGGTTCACTCTTCATGATGGTCATGTCCTTGATGCTTCAGTTCGGAGGCAGCACCAGGGCTACCTGTTGTGGAAAGCATAACTATACACAGAGGTGGTGTTTGAAAAGAAGCCTGTAAAGAACACTTGTAAGAGAACCACCTCAAACCAATTCTGAAGTATGAGGCAGTGGGTCCACATCCTCTGTCTTAGAAAAAGTGTATTAAAGTATGACCTACACCACCCCACCATGATCGTTTGAAGTTCTTCATGACCAAGGAAGGGAATGTTCCAAAAAGTACTTGGAGACTGTTGTGGGAGCAGCGCTGGTGTCTTTCTAGCAGCCAGTCTCCAATAGGAGAAGGAATATCACCTACAGCCTATACGTTCTACAGGAGAAGTAGATCTGACTACTGCCTAGAAGTTTGACTGACTGCCAAGAGAGTCAGATTCTGTCTGGCCCTGCATGGGAAGAGACTGTCTTGGAGGAGAAGCCCAGCATGTTTCTGGTCGTAGGAACACCTAGAGGAAGCATACTGTCTGACAACAAAGCCAGGAGAGGCTTGAGCTGCAGAGGGCCTTTCGGTCTTCTATGTGGTTGTCAATGAGAACAACGAAAGACCTACATGCTAGCCACTAAGAGCAAGAACTTCAGCAAACAGGTGAACTAATTTCACATTTGACTTCTGGGACACTGAAATGTGTACATGTGCTGGAGGCCTGACTGGGAGAGTGCCCGGCTGTACGACCACCAGGTGGCACCAGATCCAGCAGTGTTCTCCACCATAGCGGCCCACAAGACCACAGAGGACTCTAATCTCAAGGACGTGCTGGCAAGAGCTCAAAGGCACTGCATGACCGGAGCCCAGATGGGGGGTGGGCACGGGGAGGAACCCTCCCCACTGGGGGCCTCAATGCAGAGGGAGGAACCACTCCTGACCCGAGACTTCATGGAGGGCCTCTTTGGCAGACTCCATCAGGACTTCTCATTGTTGAGGAAGGAGGTCTAGAAGGACTTAAAAGTAATTTGCCATAATGTGACAGAACTGGGCCAGCTAGTGTCATGCCTGGAGACAAGTGGTGACGCGATGTAGGTGGAGTTGGAGACTTACAGCGTGAACTGAGGGACCTACTGGACTTCACCCTACTGCACACCTCAAAGACTTAGAAAATAGATCTCGGAATTCCAATATCTGTATCCTGGGTATCCCACGGAAAGGGGGCAGAGAAAGGAGATGTTGAGACCAGTGTTGCCGCTAACCTGCGCGCCCACACACCTTTATTGCCATATGATACATAAGAAAAAGCCAGAAGTAATTATTACACAAGATTAGAACCAATAACCCCTTACGTTTAAATGATTAACTCCCAAAACCGTTGTTTGGTAGTAAAAGAGAGATGGCTGTGGGTCCCTCATACCCTTGGGCTTAGGAGCCATTAACTTAAAACCTTTCCCTTGCCAGGTCTTTCCAGGTCTTGTCGAAGATGTATTGTGGACACAGGGGTAGGCAAAAAACAAATTGAAATACCCCACCGCCAATTCGATCAGTACCTCAAATGCCATCAGGAGAGTGAAGCTAGTAAGGTCTGTCCTCCCTAGAAGAGGTCTTTCATCCCTCCTATCTATTAATCTCTCCACCCTTTAGGCCTTTCATCCAGCGTCCATTTCACATGTCTATTCATGTTCCCATCCGTCTGACTTTTCATCTAATCCATCCATGCTTCCTTTACCATTCCATCCATTATTTCACCCACCTTTTATCAATCACCCAGCCTTTCAACCTTCCATCCAGGCTTCTATCCATCTGTCCAAACATTCATCCTTCAATACATTTTTGCGTGCACCCAAACATGCAAATATAACTTTACTCTTCCATCTCTCAAACCTTTCACCTTTGTATACATCCTTTTATTGACCGCTCCTTCTTGTCGCAGTTTCTTTCTTCTTTTCATATTTCCTATATTTCATTCTTCCTTTCTGCCCTCCCTTTCTCTTTCCCTCTATTTTCCTCATTCTTTCTCCATCTGTTATGGTTTCTACCCCGTATTTTGAAAAGGAATGCAGGAAGTTTTTAGATAGTGCGAACTCAACCCAAAAGTATTGGAGCGCTTTACATGATTTATTATTATATATGTTTTGTATGCATGGGGAGATGAATTGATTTGCCCAGAATCACAGGATGTTAGGCTGACCCGAGACTAAAAACCCATTTCCTAAATCGATAGCTCGAGCATTAGCCACAACCCCAACCACAAGAGCGGAAACATTTTCAATATTATATACAACTTGATGCAAAAAACAACCATTGACAAAGCCAATAGTCTTGGCTTCTTGTAGGTGTAATGTTACTTGTCTTATATATCTTGATGCAATGACAGAAGCAGCAAAATATCAGTAGGGTGGCACACTATGCGATGCACATATTTTTAGTGTAATTGCTTTTAAGCCACATCCTTAATTGCATTGGTTAAGCCGCTTTGAAAGATCACCGAGTATTTTCACCCCATTCAAAGCCCTGGTCTACACACGCCTTCAGGTTCTTGGCGCACATAGCCTTAGCTGCAGCGCACACAGACCTTACTCTGCTGCACACAGAGGAAAATAATTAGAGGGAACATTGGTCACGACACAATCTAAATTACCCGGTGCACACCCTCTGGTAGCTTGTTACAGAGCAATCAGGCTTAGCTTAGAAGACAATGTGGTAAAGTATTTGTGCAATAACTCATACAATAACAGAGTAACTCCACCACAAAAAGACACCACACTAGGTAAGAAAAATAGCTTATTGTAGGATGTGGATGAATGGGTGGTATTTACTCTGAAGGTGTATGTTACTGCAAATTTGGACTTTGTGTGCAAAGGCATTATTGCCCCAGACAGTTACCCCTCCCTGCCGAGGCTGTGGCCCCAGTCCCTGAGCTCTCTGTCTGTGGCTGTTTCTACCACGTGTTTGTCTAACTACCTGATTCCTGTTGCTTGGGTGTGGCAGCTGACTGACCTCTCTGTGGCTTAATGTAAGGTGCATTTACGTTTTCCTGCACTTGGCTTTGTGGAGGAAGGTTTTCGGTGGCTGGCCCTGGCCCATCAATCTCTGTTCATGGTATACTTTTAACCGACATCTGTCTGCCAGGTGGCCCATCCTGTGGCAATATTAACATTCTCTAGGGTATGGCTGCTGCCATCCTCCCTGGCCTCTACCACGATGGCCAAGTAGGAACCCTCTAGGGTTTTGCAGTGGAGCTCCATTTAAAACAGGCGCCATTTGTACAGACAGGCCTTTTCCAATTTGTGTAGGACCAATTTAGCAGTGTCTCTCTGGGTTTGCTCCTGTTTCTTTATCCTTTTCTTGCTTCTTTTTGTGGTAATGTGATATATGGGTTTGTATCTCTCGCCAGGGTTTGGTGTCTAAACCAACCACACTGTCCAGTCCACTTTGTATCTCGGTGGGCAGCCCCTTTCTGAGTACATTGTTAAAGAATGCAACTTGTGAGCCTGTATGAATCCACAGCTGTCCTATCTCCTGTCCCCATCGTTCCCTAATTCTATCCAGAAAACCGGTTATACTCTCCCCAAGCTTACTCCCCAAGCTTAATAGTATTCGCCATTAACCCTCCTACGTCAAGGCAGTCATGGAACATCACTCTTAGGGCCGTCCATATTCGGTGCCTGTATGAATTGAATGTGTCCCCATCATGATTGGTTGGTGTCTGTCAGTGTAGTGGCTGGGATGTGAGCTTAGGCGAACACCACGTTAGTCTGTTCTCTGATAAGACTACTTAGTAGACTTTTGATATCACCGATCGCTAGGTTTATTCCTGCAGTGTTCTTATCAAAGCATGAAATCCACCCGCTCCATCCGGCAATGGCGGTAACTTTGACCTTAAACCTTCTTTATCCATCTGAGCCCATGGCACATAGATGTTCCCTGACGTGCCCTTCTGTTGTAACAGGTGTACCTTCATTTCAAGTCGCTCTACTGGTTTCTCTCCAACATTACATTCACATCTTTTAGGCAATCCTGCATGTAGCGGGGAGTTCCACTTGGGATCCCCTCCCCCATTTCGGATGCAATCTTCCGCTATAGCCATTTCCTCTGGTTTGAAGGATCCCTCCTCCGGTCAAGGGCTATCGTAGTGGTCTTTTCTCTCAGTCCAGTGGGCTAGCAGGTGACAGAATGGCTTTGGGAATCAGCCTAGTCTTCCTGTGCGTTCAGGTGAAGCAGCGTACGTCCTTGTCGCTGCTCCCCTCGTGCGTGCACAAAGGTGCCATTTTGTTTTTCCTTCATCTTGGTTGGGTCAGCACGAGCCTGCCCTGGTCTCCTATTTCTTGGCCAACTGCTCCCCTATGATGAAAATTTAGTGAAGCTCGGATCCCTGCCAAAAGCCTCCCATCTATCTCTACCTCTGAATCTTCCCCAATCGGTGCCCTATATCTACCCCCATTTTCCCTATACGGTGGGCATGCTTTGCTGTTTTATCCCAGGGCTTTCTGAGTGCAAGCTCTTTCTCTCTCCTCTTTAGCTTGTGTCTTTCTTCCTCATCCAGTCTAGGTTGCCTCCTCTGCTCTCAGCTATGTGCTGTTATTTTTGGTTGGACTTCATGTGAGAAGTTGGCCTGGTATATGCTGACCACTAATTATTTTGGGCACCCTGTACCAGTCCAAACAACCCTTATTGATGATTAGGTTAAATAAAACCGTTATTGAAAGCTATCCTAGTGCTAGCTATGGAGAGCAGCCTTCAGGCTAAGTCTCGAAGGAATGTTAAACAGCTTGTTTTACCAGATCAGAACCTCCTGAATGACCAAATGAAAGGAGAATCACACAAGGAATATATAAAATGTATGTATTTATTACTAAACACTCTCTACTAACCTCTTTATGAGATTAGAGAACAAAGCACACAATATTAAATCACTAGAATGATAGTTAATAGCACAATACACAGAGGGCTCCAAGGGGAGACCGAACCATATACTAAGAAAGTGGTATAACAGCCACGACTTGATTAGACACAGTGCCTACAGCACGTAGAATCGCTGGGACCCCAAGGAACCACCCAAAGTAGTGACAGAGGGGACCCAAAGAGGATTGGTGCAGTGTGAGAACACAGGCGTGTGCTCCGTACAACTCTATGGGAAATTCGCGGTTGGAATATTAAAAATTAAGGACACTTCAGAGATGACTTTGAGCAAACGCTTTAAAAACATAGAAGGTTCTAAGGCAGGCACCTTTGTGAATACCGGAGTACCCGTGTTATCTATCCCAGGTGGCAAGTGGTGTCTGGAATCTTCATCGTTTTCAATGGCGTGATGAGAAAAAGTGCTGCTGCAGGGAAGATGAAAAGTGTCCGATGGAATCCAAACCTGGATTCGAGGTGAGAAGAACCTGAAAGCAGAGGGGACAGAGTCTGGGTCACTTCAGGGTGACCAGGGGCTCGGTAGACAAATGCCCACCGATGTCGGGTGCTTCAGGTGAGATGAAGCGATGCTTGACTCTGCAGCCAGGGAGACCAGGATATGGTGACGGCAACCAAAGTTTGGAGGTGAGCTGTCCCACAAAGGATGTCGAGTGCTGGGGGGTCAGTGTCTGGATTTAACACCAACAAGCCTCGGCAACTGCAACCCACTAGGTCAGAGGAAATCAGCTTTGGTGAGGACCAGCTAGGTCCTGGAGATTCTCCAAGCAATGGAGAGTCAGGGCACGTCTGGAGCAGCCAGGAAAACTCACAGAAAGTCAGTTACCTTCAGAGGGACCCACAGGCCAACGGACCAGGGACCGCAAAGTGACCTAGAGTTAAATACCAGCCCACGGAAGGTTGGAAATCTTCAGTGGAAACACTGCTCGGGGTAAGGACTACAAGTAGCCCAAAGCACAGCCTCAGGGATTGCCAAAAAGCATATGCGGCTGCAAAAGTACACGGTGCACAGGGGTTTGGGTTACACGGTCCCCACGGGGGATACGGGTCTCAGAATTGCTGAGAACACAGATCAACCTCATAGACTTCAGGACCCAGATTTCTGTGTTGCAGAAATCTTAGGAGTCCTCAGGAGCTTGGGAGATGCAAACCAGTCAGATGCATTTAAGTGCCTGCCTCGCAGGGGAGTAACTCTTTTACTCCAAATGAGATTCTTCAGTCATCCAGCGTAGTGTAGATCGTCAAAGTATTTGGTTTCTGTAGCAGAGTTTAGTCCAGGTAAAATCTAAAGTCCTGTATTCAGGGGTTCCTATGTTATACCCAAGTAAGGGTGGGACAAACTCTGGGTACCCACCTATGGGAGGGTAAGGACAGAGGGGTGATTACACCCATGTCCTTTGTCCAGTTTTGCGCCAGAGCAGTAGAAAATGGCTCCTGAAACTGGTTTGAGCTGGACTCTGCACAGGGACAGCAAATGTGCCCCCAGTGCAGACATCAAAGCACTCTCAGAGGGACCCCACCCAGCCCCAATACACTAAAGGCTGTCTGGGAGGTGGTTGCACCTCCCTGTGACAGGAAGCCTATTGGCAAGCCTTCCTCTTCTCGAGCTTGGCTCAGCAGCAGGAGGGCAGACTTGTGTCTGTGGCTGGCAGCATCCATTTTGTGATGCCCAGGTCGAGAGAGCTGGTACCGGGTGACTGGTGTGTCGCACACCACCCTTTAGGAGGGTGAAATCATACCTCCCCAGTGGGGAGGCATGATTCCAAGTTGTTTGACACCAAACACAATATGTTTCTAAGCAGCCGTTTTAAAGTTAGCATTTACTGTGCGGTTATAACGCACTTAAATATTTATGGTTGGCTGCATCACAAACAACCCCGGAGAATAGGTTCTGAAGGCTGCAGAGGGGCTCTGCTCATGCATGGGCACCCTATCACATAAAACCCAGCACCCTGCCTTCAGGATTGATAAGGCCTGCCATAGGGGTGACTGATAGATTTATATGTGAAGTGATATAGGATAGTGTGGACTTTGGGTTGGTGCAGACCGGAATAACAGGCGTGGAGGCCGGATGTATTACGCTATTGTAGCTGTTTTTATTATTGTTCGGTATCAGGGTAGCCAAAAAGGGGTGAACAAGGGTGTGAGCCTGGATGCTTTGTAGTCTTTTCCCGTGGCGTCGGCTGAACAGGGTTGTCCTCGGTCTTCGGGCTGTCTTCTGGTTGTCAGACGGAATCCGGCTTCGCCTCGGAGAGGAATGAGAGAGAGAACAGGGCGGTTAGTCCTTTTGGTTTGGACCGTCAGAGTACTACCACCAACACCCGGAGTGGGAGGGGGCCAAAGAGAGCGTGAGGATGGGGAAGGTAAGGGAGGGTTCTAAGAAGGGGGGAAAAGAACGGGGAAGGGGATGAACGTGCCGAGGTGAGGAAGGAGTGCAGGGGCAATGGTACAAAGCGTTTAAGTGAAGTGACACGACTAACTGTTCTATACAGTGCTTTGGTGATCCGTCAGTGGTGGCTACTTATGTACAGCTATATTTACGTCTATCTACAGAGAGGCACGGAGAAAAGATAACAGTGTACTCACGTGCCCCGCCGCAACTCTCCTGCGAGTCGCGGCCGCTCTCCAGCAACCTCCTGAGGACTCCACCACTCTTCGGTCCAGACGTCCTCCTATTCTTCGTCTCCGCTCCTCACACTCCTTCTGCTCTCTTCTTCTGGTTCTCTGCACGCTGTCTCCTGCCACGGGTCCGCCGCCTGGAACGCTCTCCTCTCTTCGTCGTCGGCTTTTCTGTGTGTCGGGCTGGTGATGGGGGCGGGACTTCCGGGGTCACAGGAGATCACTTCCGGTTCGTTGCGCGACCCCGCTGCTTGTTCCGTTTCCTGCAGGGAAAGAAAGAGAGGAGGAGTCCTGGTCGTCAGGGACGCGGGAGGGTCAGCGGACATGGAAACCCTGCTCGAGCGCCACCCTGTTGAGGTGAGAGGCACACCCCTTCCACAGATAGATATAGTTAACCTATATCTAAGTAAGCGGTGCATGCACCACCTTACAGAGGCTGCAGTAGCAGACCTGTGGTGTCATTTTGAATGGTCTCTCAGGGGTGGCATAATACATGCTGCAGCCCCTGGGAGGCCTCAGGGGTACCTATGCCTGAGGGTACATAGTATACCATATACTAGGGACTTATAAGGGTACCCCAGAATCCAATCTGGAACATACCTAAAGTGCATGTGTTATACCCTACTTAAATGTGTAACATGTACTCTAGCCCTGCTGCCTCTAGCTGCTGAGCCAGAGTGTGACTTGGTCTTAGAGTGTTGGTGTGCCTGTGATGCGTGGAATGTTGGTGTGCCTGTGATGCGTGGAATGTTGGTGTGCCTGTGATGCGTGGAATGTTGGTGTGCCTGTGATGCGTGGAATGTTGGTGTGCCTGTGATGCGTGGAATGTTGGTGTGCCTGTGATGCGTGGAATGTTGGTGTGCCTGTGATGCGTGGAATGTTGGTGTGCCTGTAATGCGTGGAATGCCGGGGTGTCTGAGTGGGATGAATGTGGCAGTTGGAGGTGGGCTGAGCAGCTAGGCAGGCTGCTCCTGGTGGGGCTGGTACCACACTAGGCTGTCTGGAGTCATCACTGATGTAACTAGATCTGAAGACTGAATAAACAAGTCTTGAATATATATCATGGCTCCTGGTGTCTTTCCACTTAGGACACAACAGCATGCTATCAATTTAGAGGCGAAAGTAGCTAGGCTGGGGTCCTGGATAGCAGGATCCCAGCCAGTCTAAGTCAAAAACAGTGAAACATCATCAAAAAGTGGGGGTAACTATAAGAAGCAGATCCTACTCTCCTACACTTCGCCCTCAAATCCCCTCTCTGTTTCCTCATCTACCTGAGCAAATCCTGTGACATCACCCTCATCATCGGTTTCCGGGGAGTTGGGTGAGTGAGGTAGAGCGGACTGAGGTTAGTGTGGGGTAGACTGGGGTAGAAATGGGTAGAGTGGGGTTAGGAGGCTTGGGGTAGAGTGGAGTGAGGAGGATTGGGGCATAGTCGTGTAGTTCCTATATACCTATATAGGTTCTGCGTGTTTAGACTACATAGACTATAGGATTGGTGTCAGACTGATTCTGAGACACCCCTATTTGGTCTGTTAGCCAACTAGCTCACAGTGCCACTAGAAACCCCTCTTACCAAGCAGAGAATAGTTCTTGGCAACTATTGAACAAGACAACCCTGATCCCTCAGGACCGTGGAAGCAGTGCACTGCTTTTCGCTCAGTTAGTCGTGCTCACTTGGTCTCAGAGAAATACACAGAATAAATGATAGGGACGTTTTTAATAAGGATTTATTTAACAGTCATTATTCTAGTGTAAAATAGATGTGCTGAAAAAATCATTGCACAGAAACAGATTTAAAATACTAGAAGCACTAGTAAAGTAAAAGGATGGTGGATTTCTACCATTCTGCTAAAATCATGAATGCAGGCAAGTATATAAAATACATGACAATAAAATGCGTACTCCTACGATGCAATCCTAACTAGATGTACCTAAGTGTACCTCACATGTATGTAGTTGTTAAGCCAAGAATCCCTCTAGGATAAAGTCGGACCCCATTACCTGAAGTGAGAGACGGTGGGACCCCGTTCTGGTCTCGAGATGGTCACCCCACAAGAGATGTCAGACCACTGCGAGCAGGAGTATCTGCATGCAGGAGCCTCAGCGCCTCGCGTCAGTGTGTCCGCCTGGAAGTCCTGATCTCCTCTCTCTATCTCAGCAAGATGTGATGTTTATATACCCAAAGGTCTCCCCAGGGGTTTTACCTTGCTGTTCCACTGTCGGACTTAGGATGACGTCCTAAATGAACCTTGTACATAGTTATTATTCAGGAGACGGTGGTCCTGCTGTGATTCCGAGAATCTAAGGATCCCCATGCATAATGTATGAGGCTATTGTTCAGGGGAAACCCCGCGTTCTGTAAGCAGTGCTGTAACTAGGTAAAGGGCCAGTCCTAACATCCGTTATGTATGTTGTATAGGTACGAATATAGGTGAAAGGTTAATATGTTACCCTAGCCTATATTGGGGTACCTATATGGAATATAACAGGGTGGATTTGACTGTATTGGGGTAGAGTGGGGTGGGGTAGATCGAAGTAGAGTAGTTTGGGATAGAGTAGGTAGACTGGAGTAGAATGGGGTAGAATGGAGTGGGATAGACTGGAGGGCAGTGGGGTAGATTGGGGTACATTGGAGTGTGCTAGATTGTAGTGGAGTAGATTGGTGTGGAGTGCCGTGGTGGGATAGAATGAGAGATTGCAGCAGAGTGGGGTACATTGTAGTGGGGTAGATTGGGCTAGAGTGGAATAGGGTACAATTGGGACAAGGGGATAGATTAGGTTGGAGTAGGGTAGAGGAGATTGGGATAGAGTGGAATGAGTACAGTGGGGTAGATTGGAGTGGGGTAGATTGGGATAGAGAGGAATTAGTCCAGTGGGGTAGATTGGAGTGGAGTAGATTGGGTTAGAGTGGTTTGAGTCCAGTGGGGTAGATTGGAGTGGGGTAGATTGGGATAGAGTGGTATGAGTCCAGTGGGGTAGATTGGAGTGGGGTAGATTGGGATAGAGTGGAATGAGCCCAGTGGGGTAAATTGGAGTGGGTAGATTGGGATAGAGTGGTGTAGGAAGCTGGCTCTGAATATACTATACCAAAGTAAAGTGTAGAATACACAGAGTCCCGTGAATCCCCCGAGGCTGAAGTAGATCATACCGTACTCTCTTTTGTGGAAGTGTGGTTGACCAGTCAGGCTCATCGGAGGGTAGTGTTGTACACACGTAGGCAAGAAATGATGTCACACACTCAAAGACTGAATCCAGACCAACTGTTTGTATACAAAGAATGTACTTTGTTATTTTTATTACTAGAGCCAAGATTTACTTAGAAGCAGGTAAGTGATACTTTCAATACAATAATACAGCTCAAGATACAGGGTGTACTGGTTTTGTAAACAAATACAGGTTACTTTACAGCAGAGAAAATTGAATGTTAGCTCTTTGCAATACTTGTAATTACTTTAGATTACTTTCCAGTTACTTTTAAGTTTGTTTTCTAGCTTAGGCCAAAACAAACTAATAACACATATTAGGCATTGCGGTACATCAGTAAGCAGGTTAACTCATTTCAAGACACTAAGTTACTTTGTTGCAGTACAAGACAGGGTCAACACTTTTCAGAGAAAACCCACCATGAAATTTTATGGGGAAAAACAAAGTGTTAAGTTGGCAGGTAAGTAAACTGTTTGAAAGTGCAGTCTCGGGCTGGAAACACTAACAGAAGGGAGAGGCCAGGCAGGTAATAAGAGTAATAAGAGTGCTCCCTCAGCAGCACAGGGGCAGCCGGGTGCAGAAGTCAAAGGAGAGGTTGTGCCCAATGCAGTGCTATAGAGCCAGAGGGCACTCAGAAGAGCACGTCTCACATGTAGGTACCTACGGTTTCTGGGTCAGGGACCATGGTTCAAAGGTAAACACAGAGGGGGCCACAAGTAGGTACCAAAACCGCAACTTCAGTGGCACCCGGGTGGCAGGGTGCAAAGTAGACACCGGGCTCCCAATGGAAACCAATGGAGGACGTCGGTCAGAAAGAAATGTTGCAGGCTTGGACCAGGAGGCTGAACGAAGGCGGCCACTGGCTACATAGGTAAGTTGTGTAGCTAGGGGACAGCTGGGCTCCATCAGCTGGGCTCCTCAAAGTCGGGTCGTAAGATGCAGGGGTGTCTTTTGTGTGTCGGGTGTCCTTAGTTGGGTCCAGTTGCAGTCGGGGAACCCCCTCGAACATAGGCTGCAGGCGTCAAGGAGGGGTCTTGGAGAAGTCAGCCACGGGTGCAAATGAGGTCAAGATCGCCAGGGAGACATCTCAGGGTAAGTGGTTCATTTAAACTCGGGCTGTGGGCATTGTGTGCAGAGTGGTGCAGTGTCGTGGATCTGCCTGGATCTAGAGATTGGAGTTGGTTTGTTTGCTGGACCAATCCGGTGTCCACAGGAGACTGCAGTTTTTGTCGAAGACAGCATAGGTCCAGTGGGGTTTTTGAGGTTGCTGGCTGCAGGCCATGCTGATTTCAGGAAGCACGGTCACTGGAGGAGGAGACAGGCCTGTAAGTCTGGGACCAAGTCAGTCATCGTCTTCTTCTCCACTGCTGAATGGCTCTTCTGGCCTCCTCCTTAGGTTGTCGAATCTGAAGAGGCAACGTTCAGGGGTGCCCCTAAATACTAAATTTAAGGGCATTACAGAGGTGTGCAGGGCAGGATCAAAGGGTTCCCTTCCTGGGGTGTCTCTACCCCCTATTATGCCGCCTTCCAGTGGGGGGTGGGACAGGATTGGGCGAGTCCCCTCAACTTCAAAATGGAGGGGACTGAGATGTGTGCTTTACTTTGCCTTACTCACATGAGGGGTGGGGTTGGGAAAGGTGGGCTCACCTCCCTTCCTGGCTAGGGTTGCCAGTTGATTCTCCTGCCCAAAGTGGGGGTCAGAACCAGTGGGGACCAGTTGCTGGTAGCAGCAAAAGGCTAGAGGCAGCTCACAAAGGCAGAAGGCGTTTGAAGCTACCCATTCGTGGACCGTGCCCATTATGGGGAGGAAGCATGACAGCTGGGCATTAGGATGGGCTTTGTTTCAGGACCCAGAGAGCAGAGGCTTTCTACCCAGACATGCAAAAACGTGTCTGGTGGTGGCAGGTGGCTGATAGCCAGTAAGAAACCATACCAAGACTGGTTGTTTTTCAGGGGGCATCTCTAAGATACTCTCTCAGTGCATTTTACATGAAATCTCACACTGGCATCAGTGTGGGTTTAATGTGCTGAGATGTTTGGTACCAAACTTCCCAGTGAAGCCATCCTGGGGCTGTGGAGTTCATAATCACATGCTCCCAGTCCCTTTACTCAAAAATGGCTACACTGCACTTACAATGCCTGTGAATGGCACAGACACTGTAGGGCCACAGAACTCATGCAGCTATGCTTTAACTAGTGGTATGGTGCACCCTGCCTTTAGGTATGTAAGGCCTGCTACAGGGGTGAATTACAGGGGTGAATTACCCATGCCATGGCAGTGTTGGGGTGCTTGGCACTCGGGGATGGTTGTGGTAGTAAGTAGTGAAGTGAGGTAGATTGGGGTAGATCGAAGCAGAGTGCAGTGGGGTTCATTGGGATAGGGTGGTGTAGAGTGGGGAGTGGGGTAGGTAGGTGTGGTAGATTTGCAGATTTTCAGAGTGGCATGGGGCGGACTGGACTAGGCTAGATCGGGCATGGCAGGGTAGATTTAAGTGGGGAGAACTGGCGTAGTGGAGTGAGGTGGAGTAGAGTGGACTGGAGTGTGTTGTAGAGTGTGGTAGATTGTAGTGGACAGGGGTAGCGGGGTTGATTGGGATGAATTGGACTGGGTAGATTGGAGTAGAGTGGAATGTGGTAGAGTGGAGTGGGAGAGCTTAGGAGAAGAGTGGGGAAGATTGGGATACAGTGAGTACATTTTAGTGAAGTGATGTAGATTGGAGTGGGGTAGTTTAGGGTACTGTAGAGTGGGGTAGAGTGAAGTGGAGTAGACTGAGGTAGAGTGGGGTAGATTGGGATGGGGTAGAGTGGGGTATTATGGAGTGGGGTTGAGTGAAGTGGGGTAGAGTGGAATGGGGTAGAATGGGGTGGGCTAGACTGGAGTAGTTTGGAGTGGAATCAATTGGGATAGATTGGGATAGATTGGTGTGGAGAAGATTGCCATAGATTGAAATGGGGTAGAGTATAGCAGATAGGTGTAGATTGGGGTAAAGTGGAGTGCGGTAAAGTTGGGTAGATGCGGAAGAATGGCTGACTGGGATCCGGTGAAGTGGGGTAGAATGAGGTGGCGGGGTTCGATTGGGGTAGGAAAATATGATGTAGAGTGCTGTAGAGTAGATTGGGGTAGACTGTAGTGCATTAGATTGAGGTGGAGTGCGATACATTGGGTAGAGTGGGGTAGATTGGGTGGGGTAGAGTGGGGAAGAGTGGTGTAGAAGAGTAGGGAGGTGGAATTCCTATAGCCGGACGCCCAGGACATATTGTTTGGGGTCAAGGGCAACAAGTTTGCATATGTATTTTGTCCTTGTGACAAATAGGTCCAACCCCGTGCAGCAAAAACCCTTTGGCGGCCAGTTTGCAGTACCACATTATGGATCAGGGAAGGGCACTGTCTGCAGTTAAGGTAATATTTGTGTCCATATGTTAACCCCTCCCCTGCTGATGACGGAACCGCTCCGTCATCAGCTGCGGTGGCGCTGTGCTGATGACGGAGCGGTTCTGTCATGGCCCGCCCGACGCTCCTGCGCGGCACGAATTCCGCGCCTGCGCTGAGCGTTCTATTGAGTGGCCAGGGCCATGACAGAACCGCTCCGTCATAAGCACAGCGCAACCAACGCTGGTGACGGAGCGGTTCCGTCACCAGCAAGCGCCAGACGCATTTCCGCCCCGCCCCCTTAGCACTGCGGCGAAATAGCGGCCGCAGTGAAGGGGTTAATGCTGTTCAAACTTGTATTTATGGTACATTAATTGAAAGCCTCTATTATTAGGGTGAGCACTCTAAATAAATATTGTAAGCTCTGACTGTACTACTGACAGTGGCTCCAGTATAAAAAAAATGTATACACACGTTTTCAAAGTTTACAAATATGGGGCTATGTATAATGCTCCCCTAATTCTCTCTGATTAGATGCAAATATTTGCAGAAGCTTGAAAGCAAGATTGATGATTATTTGCTTTCAAAATAAAATATTCATAAAAAAATAAAAGCAGGAAAAAAACAGTTTGCTAAACTACTGTATAATTTCATGTAGCATTTCTTTGCAGCATCATTTAGTGACATATGTTGATGCATGCAAGTATTTCCCAGAAATATTCTTTATTCAAAATCAGTGTAGCCAGTTTCAATAAGATTATGGGAAACAAAAATAAACAAGCATTGGCAAAGCCAGTAGGTCTGAAATAGGTGGTTAGCTTTTTAGTTTTGTCAATATGTTAACTGTTTTGGCATGGTTTATGTTAAACCTTATTGGTGTGGGAGCTGCCGGGCCCTAACCATTATAACAAACATTTGCAAAAGCAAAAATTGTATCAGAAATTAGTTATGGATTCCTCACCTTAGAATTACCCTCAGGCGTTAGACTGAATCCGGAAAATATTTCTTCAGCAGTACCCATGCGCGTCGATAGGTAGCGTTGGTCGACTCCGCATTCGTGGTTGGAATCATGGTCTCCGGAATGATGTCGCTGTATCTACTCAAATGCCGCCCTTGCGTGCGGACGTCAGTTCTTTTTTTCCGCTACAGAGCAGATCCGGAGAGACCGTTACCCGAGTCACTTTTTGACTCTCATTTTTGTGACTTTTGTTGACTTGTCTTCAAGTTGTTTGACTCCTGGTGTACAGGGATGTCCCATCCTCAAACAGGCTTCAAGGCTTGTTACTCCTGTCACAGGCTGATATCGGTAGCAGACCCGCACCTTGTGTGCCTCTGGTGTTTAGAGCGCAACCATTAACCAAAGTCATGCCCCAACTGCTGGGCCATGAACCTGAAGTCTTCACGGGAACAGTCCCGAAAGCTTCGAAGCCCTGCAGTCAACTCTATGCCACTTGAGGCCCCGGTCGGGACGGAGGTCGCAGGACCGTTCGCCGAGTCACCATCCCCATTCCTCGTCGAATTCTTGGGTAAGTCGAAGCACAAAAAGAAGGCGAAGAAGCACAGTCGCTCTTCATGTTCTCCTCGTACGTCGGCCGATGCAACGTGGGAAAGGGAAGATAATCACCCGGCTCCGCCTGCAGAGCCTGTTGGGTCGACTTCGGCCTTTCGTCCCTTTCCCGGAGCCGGAGCGACCTCTGACCAGCTTCGCAGCTTTTACTAAGCCTTGCACTTCATATTCGGGCAGCCCGACTCTGCTTGCGTGCTCTCTGGTCCCGCTGACTCTGTAGGGGAACTAGGCCTTCGATGCCCACGGCTTCTGCTCCAGCACTGCAGGGCCCCCAAGGATCCAGGCCTAGATACAGATCAGTATTGGTCGACCTCATGAAACCTCCTCCGGTGCTGAATCCAGTGATGACACCTCTGCCCCCTCCGATGCCGGTTGTGTCCCCAGCCGACGTCGACAGCAGCCTCCTCCTCAATGTAAACGCAGAGCTGGACCGACGTCGACTGACCTCGGGATCTGCACAGGCCGGTACTTTTGTACCAGTGTTCTCCCCTGGTGTTCCTTATCGCCCTGAGCGGCTACCAGAGGAGGGTGAGGAGGATTAGGAGGGGTCTGTGGACCCTCTAGCAGACCAGTTGGAAGAACCAGACAGGAGAGAGGAGTTGGGTGAGGAAAGCGGTCTGGGCACATCCCCAGACCTTGGGTGCTTCTTACACAACGATGTTGCATAGGGTGACCGAGGCCTTAAACCTCAAGCTTCCTATGGTGGCAGTCAGGACTAACCTCTTGACTGATGTACTTCAGTCGGCAGCAGCCTCTTCGGAGCCCCTGCTGCCGTTCAATGAGGACCTCACGGACATCCTTTTGGGTACCTTGTCCTAGCCCAACTCAGGAGCTCCTGTGGATAGGATGATTGCCCGACGCCACTGCCCAGCTCTGGGCACCCCCATTTTTCTCTTCCATCACCCCACCCCTGAGAGCTTGGTAGTCCAAGGGTGCATTCCCTAACACACCACCTGATAGGTAATCCAAGAAGCTGGACCACCTTGGGAAGAAGATTTTTTCTTCCTCCAGCTTAGTACTGCGGTCGGTGAACACCACGTGTCTCTTGGGCCGTTACTCCCACTTGGTGTGGAACACGGTGGTGCAGGTGCTACCACAGTGCTCAGAGGAGGCCTGGGCCATGCACTCCTGTGCTGTCGCCGAAGGGAGACACACAGCAAAGTTTACCATCCGGTGTGGGCTGGACACGGTCGACTCATTAGGCAGGACGATTACTACGTCAATAGCCATTTGACGCTATGCCTGGTTGAGGTCCACTGGCTTCTTGGGTGGTGTCCAAGCTACGCTTTTGGACATGCCCTTTGATGGCCATTGCTTGTTTGGCAATAAGGCGGACAACGTACTTCAGCGCTTTAAGGACTCCAGGGCTACAGGCCGGTCCTTGGGCTTCGCTTTCACCTCCTGTCCATCGCAGCCTGCCTTTCGCCCCTTTTGTGGCTATAGAAGGGGTGGCCCACCACATTCCACCCAGAGCCACAGGCCGGTGCAAGCTGTCCAGCCTCTGCACGGCCGGGGACGTGAGACCCACCGTTGTGGGTCTGAGGGCTAGCGGGTGGGCCAGTCCACCAGCACCCCCTCTGCAGCAGCCTCCATGCCCTCCTAATCCGACCTTTCAGGGACACCTTTTGCCAGTGGGTGGAAGGATTCACCATCACCTCCTCCACTGGCTCACCCTCATGTCGGAGAGGTGGGTTTTTCAGATAGCACGAAGGGGCTACTCCCTCCCCATCGAGACTACCCCTCCATCCATGCCACCTCAGACCCATTGCATGTCAGAGGATCACCTGGCCTTTCTCCAACAGGAAGTTACGGCTCTCTTGGCCAAGGGAGCCATCGAGTGAGTTCCTGCCCCAGAAGTAGGTTGTGGTTGTTATTCCCACTACTTTCTGGTGCCCAAGAAGGACAAGGGCCTGCGTCCTATCTTCGATCTCAGGAATTTCAACCGCTTCCTCTGGAAGGAGAAGTTCAAAATGTTGACTCTGGCTTAGGTCCTGTCTGCCCTTGACCCTGATGACTGGATGGTAGCATTAGACTTGCAGGACGCTTATTTTCACATCTCCTTCCTGCCAGCCCACCAGAGTTACCTGCGGTTCACGGAAGACCACGAGCACTTTCGGTTTATCGTGCTCCTCTTTGGCCTTACCAGCGCCCCTCGGGTGTTCACAAAAGTGATGGCAGTGTTCACAGCTCATTTGCACAGATAAGGGGGGCCAGTCTTCCCCTATCTCGATGACTGGCTGTTGAAGGCGGGCTCTCACCAGGCTGTCGTCTCCCACCTTCAGACATCGGCCGACCTCCTGCATTCGCTGGGGTTCACCATTAATGTGCCAAAGTCACATCTGATTCCCTCTCAGAAGCTCCTTTTTATTGGAGCGGTTCTGGGCACAGCACAGTTTCGGGCTTATCCTCCCGAGCAGCAAGTCCGGAATATTCGGGCTATGATGCTGATCTTTCAGCCGCTATCCCGGGTTTTGGTCCGAATGACCCTGAGGCTACTGAACTCATGGCTTCCTACATCCTGCTGGTGGACTATGCCAGGTGGCATATGTGGGCTCTGTAGTGGGACCTGAAATTCCAGTGGGCACAGCATCAAGGGAATCTTTCCGATTGCGTCCAGATCTCGGAGGGCACTGCATGCCAATTGCAATGGTGGCTGATAAACCAGGATTGGGTCAATAGCAGATCCCTCTCCTTTCCCCAACCAAAGACCACAGTGGTGATAGATGTATCACTGCTGGAGTGGGGCAGCCACATGGGAGAGGTGGAGATCAGAGGCCTCTGGCCTCCGGTCTCTGGCAGAGTCAGGGCTCCATATCAACCCTATGGAGATTCAGACAATTCATCTTGCACTAAAGGCATTCCTTCCCTATGTCCTTGGAAGAGTAGTGTTCATGGACAACAACAACGCCATGTGGTACTGAAACAAACAGGGCGGGGTGGGGTCGTGGACCTATAGCAGGAGGCTCTCTGCCTTTGGACATGGCTGGAACATCAGGGCATTTCTGTGGTGGTTCAACACCTAGCAGGTTCTCTGAACACCAGGGCGGACAAACTCAGCCGCTGGTGCATGATGGATCAAGAATGGTGGCTTCACTCGGAGGTGGTGCAAGGTCTCTTTCAGCAGTGGGGAGAGCCTTGGTTAGATCTATTCCCCACCGAAGAGAATGCGCAATGTCAGTAATTCTGCGCATTTGAATTACCAAGGCAGCACTCGCTTGGCGACGCTTTTCGACGCGAGTAGAGTTGTGGTCTTCAATATGCTTTTGCGCCTATACCACTTCTGCCCAGAGTGCTTAAGATCAAGCGCGACCAGGCCCAAATCATTCTTGTGGCTCCGTATTGGGCATGAAGAGTCCGGTATCCCGAGCTCTTACAAATGGCCATCGATCCTCCAATCAGACTGTCCATTCGAGAGGATCATCTGTCACAGCAGCGGGGACGGTCCTCTAACCGAACCTGTCCAGCTGCCATCTCCTTAGGTGGAGATTAAGCAGCAACAGTTGATAGCCTTCAACCTTCCTCCTGAAGTCTGTAATGTTATCTTGGCAGCCAGGCATCCCGCTACTAAAACGGTATTCACCTGTAGATGGAACAAGTTTGTAGCATGGTGCGCAGAAAAAGCTGTGGATCCCCTTTCTGCCCCCCTTTCAGAGGTTCTCCTCTTCATTCTTACTTTGGCCCAGCAGGGCTCTGCTCTGGGCACTCTCAAATTCTATCTTTCGGCCTTACTTCGGATGCCGGACCAGCCTTCTCTTTTCATGTCTCCTATTGTAAATCGCTATTTTAAGGGCATTACTCACTTGTTTCCTCCAATTCCTTTCGTAATGCCCAAGTGGGACTTGAACCTTGTTTTCACCTATCTTATGTGCGCTCCCTTCAAGCCACTACATATCTGTTCTCTCACACTTCTGACACTCAAAACTGCCTTTCTAGTAGCCACCACCTCTGCTCGCATGGTGAGTGAGCTTCAAGCCCTTCCTTCTAAACCTCCTTTCCTGGCTGTTCATCTGGACAAAGTTGTCTTTCGAACTAGGCCTTCTTTCCTTCCGAAAGTGGTTACCTCTTTCTACATAGGAAAGACCATCACTTTGCCCACCTTCTTTCCACCCACAAATCCTTCGAAGGAGGAAGAGGGGCTACACTGTCTGGATCCAAAACATGCGCTTTCATTTTATCTGGATCACACAAAGCAAATCCGGGTGGATGACCAGCTCTTTGTTGGCTATGTGGCACCATGAAAGGTCGGGCCGTGCAAAAACGGACCGTTGCCTGATGTGTCATTCTTTGCATCAAAATGTTCTACTCCTTGGCAAAAAAGGAACCTCCAGTGGGGTTGCGCACCCATTCCACCTGGACGACGGCAGCCTCTACTGCTTTGAGACATGTAGTCTCCCTCCTTGACATCTGCCAGGCAGCGACATGGGCTTCATTGCACATGTTTACCAAGCACTACTGTCTGGACAACCAAGTCCTTAGAGACGGCTTCTTTGGCCGTTCAGTTCTCTAGGACATTCTGGTGTGAACTTGGTTCGCAGACCCACCTCCGGGGTTGGTATTGCTGGGGTATCTATTTTAAGGTGAGGAATCCATAACTAATTCTCTTTCAGATGAACAAGGGACTTACCCTTTGGTAACAATATATCTGTAAGAGACACAGATTAGTTATGGATTCCTCACCGCCCCACCCATCCTCCCCGTTCAGCGAACTTACTTCAGGAGTAAGGGACTCCCCTTCAGGGCCCTAGTTTTGTGCACCAGTAGTCAGCGTCTTGCATGGCTCTGTGCTTATGGTGTGGAATGTCATGTAACAAACCGATGTCAGTGCACAAGGGTGGCGTCTGAGTAGATACCGCAACATCATTCCGGCGACCACAATGCGAATGACTAACGCAGAGTCGACCGACACCACATATCGACGCGCAGAAAGACTGCTGAAGAAAAATTCTCCGGATCCCGTCAGACGCCTGAGGGTAATTCTACGGTGAGGAATCCATAATTAATCTAGGCCTCTTACAGATTTATCATTACCAAAGGTAAGTAACTTGTTCTTTTAGTCTCAAAAAGTACACACTGCCACAGTAGTTACTGGCATTGAACAAAACTACTTTGTGTGCCGATATGCTCCTTGTGATTGAGCGGAATACTGTCACTCACAGTGAAGTCAGCTGATACAGAGAGAGAGAGAGAGACAGAGACAGAATTCTAATAAAGGTAAAAGGTCATGGTCAACGTCAGACAAAATCTCAAAAGTGCACCCATGGTATATGTCCTTGCATTAAGTGCAGCTATGCAGCTTTTGTGAATTCCTCAGAATTTATAGAAGTAGGACAAGAACTAGTACTCCTAAAAAATATTTGTGGCCTGCATTTTAGCATGAGCAAACATGCAGGTATAGATTTGCTCATTCGAAAATCTGTGTGTTTGCAAGTTCACTTTCCCTCCAACCACTTTTTTCCCAACTCTGTAAGAAGGTTTACTCCTGTCATTGTCAGGAGTAAATTTCCAACCTTTCTCGGTATGGAAAAAGATTAGAGAAGAGTTGTTGAAAACCCTTAAAACATGTAAGTTAGTAAGTTTCCACAGACTCAAAAAGGAATTCTAACCCTGGAACTATTCCTTAGCACTACCTTCAGCTTAAGTATGCAGATCTGCAGAAACGTGGCAACATAAGGGGATTGCAAGTATTCAAACACTACTATGGTATGAGCCCTGGCATAATCAGAGAGGTTATATCAGAGCTTTTATATAATCATAATTTGTAGCCGCACTAGATTGCACCAAAAGGACAAGTGGATTTTGTTACACGACAAGTAAATGTATGAAGCAACCTGCCCCATGGGCAAGTAGATATTTTATTATATTCCACACACCTGAGAGGAGAGTAATGTGGTTTATTGTGAAGTGGGTTTGAGTGGTGGAATAGTGGGGTAGATTGTAGTGTAGCGGTTTAGGTTGTAGTGCAGTAGATTGGGTTGGAGTGGAGCAGGCAGATTGGGATAGATTGGAGTTGGGTGGAGTCGGGTAGAACAGATTGGATTAGAATGGGGTATACCGTAGTGGAATAGATTGGGGTAGATTGTAATAGAGTAGAGTGGGGTAGACTGGACTGATTAAGACTGGGGTTGATTGGAGTAGAGAAGATTGTGGTAAAGTGGAGTTGGACTTTCTTGCAGAGCTGGCCTCCGGGATTCCGTGCAAGGCGGTGGAGAGACGAACAGACTGTGGATAAAGCAGAGCGAACATCTCCTGGAAGAAACTTTCGTGGAGAGAGAAAGTAACCCAGGTACAGATCTTCCAGGGCAACTGCGCGATAGGGAGTATTAGGGTGTGCTACCGGACACAGAAAGGCATAGAAAGGCACAGGCTAACTACTACCAGCTAGGGAACTTTGCTGAATCTCGCTCCCTTACCTGCCCATGTGCCTGGGAGGCATACTTTTGCTACTCCTGCCTTGCCTTGCGCCGAGAGCGTGCCAACGTCTGTCGGTCCCCCACGCCGCCGCTAACCTTCGTCTCAGCGGCCGTAGTGCGGGGGACTACATGCCCCTGAAGCCCTAGCGGTACCGAGCCGCCCACCCGCCACACTCCCGCGCCCGGAGGCGCTCAAAAGAACTGCGCCTGCACCGAAGAGCGGGAACTTTGCTGAATCTCGCTGCCTTACCTGCCCGTGTGCCTGGGAGGCATACTTTTCCTACTCCTGCCTTGCCTTGCGCCGAGAGCGCGCCAACGTCCATCGGTCCCCCCGCCGCCGCTAACCTTCATCTCAGCGGCCGCAGTGCGGGGGACTACATGCCCCAGAAGACCTAGCGGGACCGAGCCGCCCACCCGCCACACTCCTGCGCCCGGAGGCGCTCAAAAGAACTGCGCCTGCTCCGCGTCGCGGGATGCGCGTGGGCGAAGCCCGGGCAAAGGGCGGGCCCTCGGTGGCCCTCAGAGGCCCTCAGAGGCCGGGCTGGGCCATATCATTTACATCTTGCTCAAGCCTCCTAGTGACATTCTTGGATAACGGTATTTGGCCATTTGACTCTGGACCCTACGTTTACATCTGCTCCTCATATTGTGATCTATTGGTGGGGTGTGTCCTTATTTATTAATTATTTATTACTTAGAAACCCACGTATTATCATAGTGTATATACCTGATCATGTCTTCAAGGGCCTCAAGGGGAAGGAAATCATTAGTGGGTGGGTCCGTGAGGGGGACGCTCGATCAATTTATCACCAGAGCGGCTTCCATGCTCGAGCATGAGATAATTATCACTGAGCGCCGCATCTCAACCGAACTCCAAAATAAACGCTCATCCTTAAGACCCCTTAAGCTAGCTATTACCCCGATACATAATCCAGACGAGGAGAGCTCCTGGCATAGTAACATTAGCACTCCCCCCCAGCTTAAAGATTTCACAAATGCATCTGAGCCCAATAGATCAAATAGTAGTAAATATTCCAGCATAGAGCATCCCCTAGTAATAATATCTGATGAACCCCCAAACAGAAACCTCGGAACTCTACAGTAACTAAGAAACCTTGTCCCCAAATACCAACAAAAGGACACACACTAAAGAGGAAAAGAGGTGATAAAAAGCATGGGGGTAGACATGCTAAAATAACCAAGTCCGATCTACATCTTCCTCAACAGCAGGTCGCAGGAATTGAGATCACTACAACAGAGTCAAATTCAGGTCAGGTCACAATGTCCTCTTTTTCAACAAACAAACTCATAGGAAACATCGAAGTCCTGGTAAAATCTCTAATTCTCCCAATTGTTGAAAGAATTAAGAGGATAGCTGAGCAACTTGATACTATTGAGGCAGCTGTTAAATTAAATACAGGTCTATTAAGGGATCTACCAAATACCGTAGCTATTAATCCTATGATTATTGATTCTGGGAGACCTAACATTAATACCAGTAAGAGGACTAACAACCCAGAACACACACACACACTGGTAGAGAAAACTCAGATTCCAATTCCTTCTAAAACAATGACAAGAGTAGAGGGCGGTGAGGGAAAAGAAATCAGGCCTGCAGCAACAAAGGGCGATACAAACAGAACTAATCCACCAAGGACAGAGGGATCACTGGGTCACGAAAATGGGTTAGTTACAACACGAGGAAAAAATCAAAGACCTCACTCTGAGAGTAGTAAAAATACCAGCCCAATTGTCCAAATTGACCTTCCTCACCAAGGGGACCTATTCAGCCTTGGGGGTGACGGCGCAGCAGCAGACCATGCCACGCCACGAGACGCTCTCATTCAGCGCTACCTGCCTCCGCCGCCGCAGTCCACCAGCAGCCTCCGAGAGGGGCCGGGCAGCCCGAAGACTACACTACCCAGCGTCCCCTGCTTCGTGGGGGCGCTGCCGGTCCACACCCACTTCCGCCCGGAGGGCCTCATAGCGTAGCACTTCCTCCGGTGGAGCGGGGGACCTATTCAGCCTTGGGGGTGACGGCGCAGCAGCAAACCACGCCACGCCACGAGACGCTCTCATTCAGCGCTACCTGCCTCCGCCGCCAGAGTCCACCAGCGGCCTCCGAGAGGGGCCGGGCAGCCCGAAGACTACACTACCCAGCGTCCCCTGCTTCGCGGGGGCGCTGCCGGTCCACACCCACTTCCGCCCGAAGGTCCTCATAGCACAGCACTTCCTCCCGCGTCGCGGGACGCGCGTGGGCAGCGCCAGGCTGAGCCCGGGCAGAGGGCAGGCCGTCTGTGGCCGTCAGGGGCAGGAAGAGGCAGGGCCGGGCCCCCCCCCCCAACCTTCATCATGGGGAAAAGGAAAAAGGTATGTGCTAGAGACAATGTTGGGTCAAAAGCGAAACACCCGAGGAAATCCGAATCCATTATCTCGTACCTAACCTCAGCGGTGGGGGTGTTGACTAAAGAAATTGCCAATACGGAGGAAGAACTGGGCCTGAATGTAGAGGAAATTGACCCAGCACTGAGACCAGAGCACAGTAGGGAGATACCACTGGAACCAATTGTTGTGATTACTAATCGGGAATCGAACCAAACCCACAATGCACCACCAACCCCCAAAGATGCATCGACCCATCATACATCTATACCCCCTACGCTCATTGATACCCTATATAGGTCGCATAAGAAGAGAAAGCCACTAAGTACATTGGGCAGGGCAAAAAAAGACTTAGCGCATACTAACAGACTAGATTCTCGCTTTAAGAGCCAAATTGGGAAATTTATTGAGGACCTATTTATCACACGCCTGGAACCCGCACTTGTATCTGTAGCTAAAGAAATTGTGGACACTTTAAATACTTGTGTAGCGGGCCTTCTCTCTAAATGTGAGAAGATTGATGTGTTGTTGAAACAAAATAGTGGGGTTAAGGGAGGTCTGATCCAGCCAGATGCACCAGCTAATATTCTGCCTACAATCGATAACACTAACCTCATACCCTGTCGGGCCCCTAGCCTGGAAAGGATTGCCGACACGGCAGGGAAGCCAAGCCCAAGCTCAAGGGTCGGGTCAGGGAATCCAATACTTGAAGTAAATTCATGGGGCAGTCGGGATAATGTTAATAGTAGACACCCTCGTCAGCCTGGCTACACCCTGGAGCTTCCACCGGAAGCAGCCCCTTTGGTGGCTGTATTCACTGGGTTCCCCCGGTTAGAGGGGGTGCATGGGAGACTACTGCTGACCTGATGAATTTAGCTAGACAGTGGTGCGATCAGTTTAGTTCAGGTGAAGCTAATGTGGCTAGTGCAATCACCATGGTAAGGAAGGTTCGTTGGGTGGGGCATTGTCCTAAGAACATCCCAGGGGACTGTGTGGTGGTGAATTTTAGTAACAGGAACTGCGCGGAAAGATTATTCTGGGACGGCTCAGAGCTTGTAAATAAAGGTATCAGACCCCTTCCCTTGGGGTTCTTCTATCCACCACCTAAAGTCTATAGACATCCACACCCTCATCATCGATTGTACGCTAGACCAAGCAACATAAGCACTCTAACATACCAGGCCAGGGTGAGCGCACAGATGGGTTCTGCTCAGGGGTCATCTCGGGGTGGGGACACTGAGCCCATGACTATACTCCCAGCTTCCCCGATAAACAAGCAACCGAGGGGAAAGGTACAGCTTAGCAACAGATTCTCACCCCTATCCCAGATGGAATGCAATGATTGACTGGGCCATGTAACCTTAAGTCAGGGGACAGGGATAGACGGTGCAATCAACCCAGCTGACTCACACCTGGTCCCATGCAAAATTTTAAGCTGGAATGTGGCAGGTATCAGATCTAAAAGTACTGACCCCATTTGGTTGCAATTCATAAAACATTTTGATATCTTGGCATTACAGGAAACCTGGGACCCAGATTCCAGTTTTAATCTAGGTGGTTTCCAGAGCTTTACCACTCCTGCGATACGAGGGACTGTGGGGAGGTCTAAGGGTGGTCTACTCTTCCTTGTTTCCTTAAATCTTGTCGGGTCATTCAGAAAACTCAATGGGGAGTCAAATAACCTTCATATTTTAGAATGGTCCATGTCCAACAAGCAATATCTTTTGATAAATTTGTATAATGCCATGGATGGTTTTGAACATTTTAACAAGCTTGAACAATTTTTGTCAGTCTATAAGGTTAATAACTCTTTTTCGGTAGAGATGTTTCTTATGGGAGATTTTAATATACACCCTTGCAAGTGGGACTGTTACGGGGATGACTTAGTGGGGCATTCAAATGGGAGGGCATCCCATTTCGAACATGGTAAACAGGGCGAGGCCCTGGAGGAACTGCTTTCTAATCTGAATCTATTAGAACCAGCCAGGGAAAGTGGTTGCGAGAATGTACCTACTTTTATAGGGAGGGGGGGGTTAGTTCTGTCATCGACTACATCTTTGTATCCCCCTTACTTTTGACTAAGATATTGGCTTATAGTGTAGTGATGTCACCATTTAGTGACCACAATCCTCTTGTATTAGAAGTCAATGTGGGTGCCAAGATTGTCATCACGGCTCCAGGAAGGGAAGCACCACGAGCTCTTTCCACAAAAGATCAAGGCAGACGGATAAAGTGGGACAATATAGTCCTGGAGGCCTTTTTCGATGAACTGGTGGCCAAGACTGAGTCCAACATTGGTATCTGCCTGGATGGCAATATCGTGGGTAAGGGAACTATAACCTCCTTCACAGCAATCTGTAAACAAATTGCTGATAACCTGCACAAGGGGAGTGGGAGACACCGCAAGAAAGTGCTGAGATGGTTTGATTCCTCCTGTACAAAGGCTCATGAGGCCCTCCTCGAGGCCCTTAAGAGGAGCCCAAGGGACAGAATTTTGGTTTCCTCTCTCCGCAAGGAGTATAAACTGGCAATCTCCGTGCGGAAACAGAAAATTAAAGAGGAGGCTTGGGATCATTTGCAGGCTACCGATGTTTTAAGGGATAGCAGAAAGTTCTGGGCCATAATTAATCAGCCATTCTTCACGGAAAGCGACAATTTAGATACTGATTGCGTAATCCCGGATGATGTCTGGCTCCAGCATTTTAAGAATATCTATGGGGACAATGAGACCTATGAGTCAACATCAGAACTATCCACCATTAACTGTCCTAGAATCCCTATTAAATTTGAACCAGTGGAAGTAGAAAGGGCTACTCGTGATTAAGCATGGGCGGAAAATCCGTTCCGCTCGCGGATTTTGCGGATTTTCGGTAAATTCGCAATCCGCGAACGCTCGCGAATTTACCGAAAATCCGCAAATTCGCACGCAGCGGATTTTTTTTTCTTGGTGATACAATTTTGCGGCGTGCGGCGTAAGCTCGCAATTGCGAACATGTAGGTGCGGCGGGCAGCAACAATCTCGCACTCGCAAAATTACAAAATTTGCAATTCTGCACAAGAAATCCACTAGCAAGCAGCATAGACATTCTGAAAATGATGATTTTTATCAGAATAACTCCTCAGGTTGACATTTGCCTGCACTTTTTTGGATTTGAGGCCTTTTGACTTTCTTTGGATCACTTTTGGATTAGAAATCAACTTTCACAAGTAAGTTTTTTTGGGGCATTATAGTTGCTGTTCTGCAGAAAAACGAGTTTTGCTAAACTGAAAGCACTCAGCAGGTGCAAAAGTTCAAATTCATCATTAGTAACTATTCCCTGTAGTGCTTCCTGACTGGGGCCCCTCCAGAGTTCAGTTGCTAGTTGCAACAATTGTATGACCCTGCTCTGACCCTCACAGCCGGATCATAGAATAGCTACAAGTAGGCCACAAAGGTCCTGGAAAAAAAATTGCACTGCCACAGAAAGCAAATTACAGATAAGGAAGCAGGTGCCAGACTGGAATTTTAAAACAGTGACACATTAAAAAATCAACCCCAAATTAATTCATGTCAGTTGAAGCAGGGCAGGTGTGCTTGCTTTTTCCCCCCATAATCTACAGTGATGATGATGAACCAGAGGGTGGCATTGATGTACCAGAGGGTGGCATGGGTGAAACAGAGGGTGGCAGTGTTGAAACAGAGGGTGCTGTGAACCTGTGATGATGAACCAGACGTAGAAACAACATAGTCACGACCGTTACAAGTAAGTTCGCAATTGCGAACTGGTACAAAATCCTCGCGAACTGGCAGAAACCCTTGCGAACACTATAAAAACAAAAAAATCCGCAAATTCGCGAGAATTCGCGGATTTTGCGGATTGCGAGTTCGCAAATACGCAAATTCGCGAACGCCAGATTCGCAAAATTCGCCCATGCTTATTCGTGATACATCTAAAAACAAGGCCCCAGGCCCTGATGGGGTGCCTGCTGACCTTTATATTATGTACCCGAATTTTTGGGCAAAAATCTTATCAAATGTATTCAATGCAGCTGCACTAATGGGTTTTCCCCCCTCTTGGGGCTCTTCCATTACTGTGCCCAATCTCCTTGTTGGACTCTGCCGGTAAGATCATGGGCAGAGTCATCCTGCAGAAACTGGGAGATTGGATGAATGGCAGGGGGGTGCTCTCGAACCTCCAGTACGGCTTGAGGCAGCATAGGAGCACCATGGACCAATGCCTTAATTTATACCTTTTGATTAACAAATATACGGTGGCAAAAGAGGGCTTTTTATATCTAGGGTTCATGGATTTATCATCAGCCTTTGATATGGTGAATCGCTCCAAACTATGGCGCATTCCGTTGGATATGGGCATAGATGCTTTTTTAGTTTACTTTCTTAGCTCCCTCCACCAGGACCTAGCGGCAGCCGTTAGGGTCACGCAGGATGGAAGGTGCACGGCCAATTTAGTTCTAGACGGGGAGTCAGACAAGGCTGCATTCTGGCCCCCCTTCTTTTCACGATCTATATAAATGGCCTGGAAAAATCTCTGTCCGGGGCCAGGGCGGACATTCCACGTGCAGGAGGAACGGGTATCCCGGTCCTCTTGTACGCGGATGACGCTGTACTTATCGCTCGCACTGGTCTGGGGCTACAGAGGCTGCTGGACAATTTTGGAGCATTTATGGAGTCCCTCGATTTAAAAGTAAACAGCAATAAATCTCACGTAATGATTGTAGGGGCACGTAGGAAGATCAGCAAGGTTAAAACATTCAAATGCCTGGGTGCGGAAGTCACTAGTGTCCCAGTTTTTACTTATTTGGGTGTCTTATTCAATGAGAAAGGCAACTGGGGTCCCCAGCAGAAACATAAAAGCAATATAGAGGCAAGATCTACATCAGCCCTTCTTAGTTTTGCTAACAGGCTGGGAGCCAAACCCTTGGAACCTATGCTTAAAATATACAAGTCATAGTGCTGTGCGATTGCGTCTTATGGGGCGTCGATATGGGGATATGGACCTGTGGGCAAAATACAGTTAGTCGAAAACAAGTTCCTTAGATCCCTGCTGGCGGTACCTCAGTCGTCGTCGACTTTGGCGGTACATTGTGAACTAGGTGTGGGTTATATCACAGACTATCTTAAAGTAGCCCCACTTATTTGTTGGGTAAAGACATGGCTCAATGAGTACATCACTCTCAATCACCTTATCCTTAAAGACTGCTTGGCCCTCGACAAGGCAGACAGAATCCCATGGCTGGCATACGTTAGAGCGGCGTGTGTCAGGCTGGGACGTCCTGAATTGTTCTCAGCCCCAGAGGGAATCAAGAAAGAGGATCTGGGATGGATTAAATACAATTTCCGGATCATGGTAGAGGCAGATAGGGAGGAGGCGGAGCTTAAAAAATCAGGAGTAAGAAGTATTTATGCCTTCCATTGAACCCTACCTTAAGATAGTCACAATTCTGTACCGTCGCTTTTTGTTGATAAGATTTAGATTCAATCTAATCCACTACGTCCTAGGAGACCTCCAATGTTGGGGCAAACCAGCTGATTCCTCACCATGTTCATGTGTAGCAGGGTTTCCGTTCTCCCACAGAACTGTGCATAGAGATCTAGAACCTTAGTGAATTAGGGTGACCCAAAACTCACCTTAGTATCCAAAATCCCCTTACCGAACTAGCTACAGTGTCTCATTGGTCATAACAGACTGACCAATGACTTAGACAAACCAGAACATGAACTTGGGTTACCTCAGGTATCGTGGAACACATGAACACTCTTTCGCTCTATAATCATTTCAAACCAGAACGGGGAGTAAAAGAAGACACGTGCAATTTTGAAATATTTATTATTTATTGCAAGGTTCTCAAACGCAGTATCTTATATAATACCAGAATACATATTATAAGAATCAGAGTTATCAGCATAGTCACTAATCCATAGTAAGCAAACGGTGATAGCATATTATAATGCAAAATCTATAGAAATCTATATCACCTATATTTCGCGCACCCTATTTAGCATACTATATTATATCTAAGAAGGTCTCATTTGGGTTTTTAGCAGGGCGGGCCCATACCTCTAAATGTCAGTAGGAGAAGACCACATCATCAGCTACCAGCTCTCTGCATGCGAAGTACCAAGTGTATCATTGCATTCTCAGTAACTCTATCTTAAACCCGCTTAGAGCCCAATGTTGGCATCAACGGTATTTGTGTTATGTCTAGTGGTGCGAGGATCAGAGCTCCCAGCAACCTTGTGTTAGGTTATTCTTAGGACATTCAGCACCCACTGTTCAGACAGTGTACCAGGCATGACAGATATCAGAGCAATAACATATTATTCTCAAATAAATCACATCTTTCGTCTAGGTTGAAAGCTACAATAACAATTATGTGCCGTGTGCAAACTAAAGCCAAAGGAAAATATGTTGTTTAAACATTTAATAAACTCATGCTAACTTAACACAATATATAGAAAAGCAGCATCTATATGGCACCCCCCCAATGATCCGAGGATGGTCCAAAAAATATAAGCCAGTACTAAAATAAAGGCAAAACATGAAAGCAGAGTTCAACAATATTGAGCCAAGCTAAAAATGTATATAAAATGTATATAAAAATATGTATGAATGCCTATAGTGGCCAAACAAAAATGTAATAAAAGTCTCGAACTTGAGGCCAACATAAAATCGTAGGTCTCGATCACAATGAAAGTTCGTAAGAAAAAGGCACCATTCAGAATTACTAAAAAGTCACGTGCCATTATAATAAAAGTCTCCAAAGCCACTCATGGGTGGATAGAATATGCAAAATAGGTAGCGACAGCTTCCAACATGAAATCACTGTCATCATCCGAAAATAGTTCAGCCATCCAGTTAAGCAATGGGAACGAACATACGTGCTCCTCCAGCACCGGACCCTCTAGCAACATCAGAGGACAACTCGGTGGGTTCTCAAGTATGCTATGTGCCAGAAACTCATGCGCCGCTGCGGGTATGTCCCACTGACCCATTAGTCCATGCATCGCTGCCAAGGCCATAATCCTTTTGCCAGAACAAACCAACTCGTGATCAACTACGGGGCCCATCAGGTGATTAAAATCGACTTCAGGAGATAACGGCAAGCAGAGACACAAATCAATGGCCCAGTCAAAATCGCAGCTCAGGCAATGAAACACAGGCTGGACACATGTGAAATAGGAAAATATAAACGATAATCCAAATGCCGTGCTTAAAGTCGCAAGCGGCAGGGTGCCATAGTAATCAAGCATCCGGTTACGAAACAGTGTCAGAAGGCACTGAGCGGCTTCTTGCGCAGGATGGACATCCATGTTTCAGGAAGCAGAACAATATCAAAACGCCTGCAGCTAAAGCCAGCAAAACAGGGAATCCGCCAAACAGACTTGAAAAAATAGAATGGAAGAAAGCGGGGATGACACCAAAAATCTTTTCAAATGTAGTCACGAGACCACTGCTAACCAATTTAAAAAAATGAGCTAAGCCAGACGTGGGGGAGGCATTAAAGATTTGATGAACTAATTCGCATAAATGAAACGGCAAGTCAGTATTTAAAAGTGCCTGCACCTCTGTGCGTGTGTTAGCTATGTGAAGGACATAAGTTTCACGGGCCGAGCTCAGGGCCACTTCTTTTTGAGACAAAAGAGCCCTTATTCTGCTCAAACCATGGAACTCCGCTTTCAAGGTTGGGATGCGTGGCTAGATGGAAACATCTGAATTCCCATGCGTGGGCGGATATAGTACGTTCTTGCAACACACCACACGTTCTGATACAGTAACCACATAAGCGATACCGACCATTAACCCACAACACTCCTCGTTATTCAAAAGTAAATAACTACCGTTTGTCAATAACGTAAATGTGGGAATTATTGCTGGAACTGGTGTGCCTTTCAAAACACAAGCTAAATTAGGCCGGTCCTGATTACAAGAACCATGCAGCTGGATGTGTCTGCATATCAGTGAACGGTCAGGCGACTGTGTGCACTCTTCACCATTCAAATTCACTTCCTTTCCATCCATCAGACATCTGTAAGTGTAAGGTAAAGACCATGCCTCATGGAGAAAAGCACTGCCTAGTGGTTCATATCGCCCTATTGCAATATACCGCATACAATTAGTAAATTTGTACAAAGCAAATGGTAACATAATAACTCCATGGATAAGCCATGTTGCAGCAGCAGTAGCGCTGCGAGGCCTTCGGGTGGTTATGCGCTATATAAATGGAATTTTCAATTTCAATTCAATTCAATTCAGCAGCCGCCTCAGCAACAGAAAAGGGCAAAGACTCTAACTTTTCAATGTGTAACATAGAAAATGATGCATCTCGCATGGAAAGCATGCGCTGTTTGTCAGTCAAATTAAATGGGGCAAATAGGGAGGACACGTTCATGTAACTCCAGGGCACGCGGCCCGCCTTCAGTGTCTGTAGTGTCCAAGCAAACTGCATTACAGAACGCAATTGATTTTGACCATGGTATAATACGGACACTTCATCATGCACAATGTCAACAACAGAAGAAACAATATTATTCAACGTGTAAATTTGGGAAGAAAGCATGTTAATACTGTTATCTACAACTGCAAGCACTTTCTCCAAATTAGCTTGGTCAATAGCTCTTAGTCGTTTTGCAGCTTCAATTTGTGAAAATTTCCAAATTTCACTGTAAACCGCATAAATCCATCTTTTAGTTCTACCCTTAGCCGGGCCTTTTATAAAGTCATTCAAATCAACATTGTCACTTAATTGGGACAGATGTAGTTTAACAGCAGCTAATGTGGAATGTTGTAGCCAATTCTGACACAATTTTCCTACTGAGTAAGTTGTAACAGTATGATCAGTTTCAAAACGGGGATCAGGTCTGACTTGTGTAAAACCTTCAGACAAGCCCAGAAATCGACGTTGGCAACAATCAGAGCTTCTATGCCACATCAGCCAACCCTTTGGATCCAAACTGGACACAGAAAAGGATGAGTTGTGCAAAAGTGCTTGTAAATCACAAATGGACAATTCAGTGTAATTACTCCAACCAGAATATTCTTCCAATTCGGGGATAGTCGGTGTATTTAATTTTTTAGAAGTAGCCAATCGAAAGCATGTTGTTTGGGAAATGGTAGAATTTAGAAACAACATGTGATTCGGGATGAGACATGCATGATGCAAAGCCTCAGTGCCTTCTACCTGCCAATCTTTGGTACCCCAAACCGATTTAAGGTCAATTTTTTCCTTCCATAGCTCGTAGCCATCTACAGCTAACTTGTCAAGAAAGGACTTCGAATACAGCAATTTTGTATCGGTAAGTCTAACTTTGGACATGGACTTTTGTGTCATTTTAAAATAAAATGACTCAGGATTTGATTGATTAAAGTCAGTGAAATAAGTGTATTTTTCCAGAAATGTACTGGAGCTGCCTTGTAAAGGAGCTGGGCAATGTTCCCACTGTGTGTAATTCACAATACCCCTCCTGGAATTCGTTTTATGCAAAAAATGATTACCGTAATGTTGAAAGCAAAACAAATCTCCATAATTAATAGAATCTAAGTATAAATCTTCAGCATCAAAGGCAGCATAATATTTCAAATCAGAGATTAATGCTTCCACGGCCTTAATATCCCAATCATCAGAACGCATGTTTTGTTTCACTACATCCCCCACATTCACTCTAAGCACATTTGGAACATTAATCACTTCAGTGGGGCCATAAATTTGAAACCTAACCGCATCCCACACAATCCCATCAAGGACAGGCCAAGCAGTGATGTTAACTGTATTCAACTCCCTTTTCAGTCTGTGCGCTGAGTGTGACGAGGAAAGTGGGGCCAATGTTCCATTAAGGTGTCGAATTCCTGTTCGTTCTTTGACATAGTGTCCATCGATCAGACGGAAAAAAAAAAAAAACCAATTGACATAAAAAGATAAATCGAAAAAAGCACCAGCCAAATATATGTCCAAGGGGGAATCAAAAATATTTTTTAAATAACGTGACATATGTTGCTAAACGTGAGGGCTTCTTCGAATGTGTTGAAATAGAGTCAAAGGAGAATCTTGATTCCCTGGCCAAACGAGTCTGTAAATCGGGCATTGACAAATCAGGTGGATAGGTGTAGTTTAGCTCATCAATGTTAGTAACAGGAAAAGTATTTAATAAAGGACTGGAAATTGCAGGCATCTCGAGGGATACCTCCGGTTCTGCACCAGAAGTAATAGCCAGCACAGAGTGCCTCACCATGGAAGGACAGGACACAGCTGGTGTCATGCTATGAAGAATCGGCCACCCTGTGAGCCTTGACATTGTCAATTGAGATAAATCTGTTTTCCTTACGACCTGGAAGTGGTGGTAATATGACTGTTCTTGTGCCCTTCACTCCAAGAACTCGAACCGGTGCACGATATGAGGTACCAAACTCTTTCTTGTTATCGATCTTCTCTCGAACCAGTTCTCCAACTTGGGGTAGCCAGCCAACTACCGGGATCTGCAACGCATCATCCGACGTGGAGGGCAAATGTTCCTTAGCTAGACTGTCTCTGGTCTTTTGTAGATCCTGTAAAACATTGCAATGTTCATCTACGTCAAAGGCCGCGGCCTGGGCCTTGCAGTCTAGACCGTCGAGGTCAGGGACATACATCTTGATACCAAAGAGCATTTCGTACGGGGTCCGCCCACCCAGAGACCTTCTAGGGAGATTATTAAGCGCACGCTGCACGCCATTGAGGTGGGCCAACCAGTTTCTGCCAGTGCCTATAACTCGAGCTGTCAAAGATTGCTTTAAGTCACGGTTCATTCATTCCACTACACTGTTTCCCTCAGGTCTGTACGGGGACGAAAACTTGACTTGGACCCCCATCGAAACCATAGCATCCTTATACGCCTTAGAGGCGAAAGCCAGACCCTGATCCGAATGGAAGGTACCACAGGCAAAAATCCCTAAAAAGACTCGCAAATCCTTAATGACAGTCCGTGAATCAGCGCTCCGATGTGGCCATACCCACACAAAGCGTGTGCATGAATCAACTGCTACTAAGATGTACTTATAAGCAGTATCAGAAGAAAAAGGACCGCAGTGATCCAAATAAACGCAACCAAGCGGTTTATTAGAGATGTACAACTGTGTCTGAGGCGGACGCGCAGCAGTTGAAGGTTTAATCTGCTGGCAAATGTCACATTGAAGGACATAATCGCGCGTCTGTTTGTACAGTCCCCGCCACCAGAACCTCTGTTGTAGCTGTGTTACAGTGGCCGAGACGCCCGCATGCGCAGACGCCACACCTTCATGAGCCGCTGTAATCAAAGTAGCCCTGCGATCAGAGTTGGGAACTAAACATTCGCCAACATCAGGAATTTTCATATAAGGAACCTTATCGGGACTTAAGTGGCATGTGTACTTCGAAGGGAACCCCGCAGGATATTACCTCCCTTCTCAGTGGCAGCAACAGCTGCCAAGATGTCATCATCTATTTTACTTTTGGACCTCATGACTGCTGCAACTAAGTATTTTGATACTGCTGACTTCGCTGCTTCATCAGCAAGCGAATTACCGACAGCGTGGACTCCCACGCGCTGATGGCCAAGAGTATGAATCACAAACACGAGCGGCAACTTCTCTTTGAGTTCCGCCACTCGGACCCAGATCATTTTATGTTTGATTGTGCTACCTTTGGAATCACGAAATTAATTCTGAATCCAAAAGAACAAGTTTTCATTGTAAGACTGGACACAGTAGTAAGAGTCACTTACGATCAAAGTCGTCACACTAGGATCTGCGTACTCCAACGGAAGCATCAGAGCACGAAGCTCTGCTAATTGTGCGGTGCAGTCCCCAAGCGTCTACGTGTGCACGACACTGGACTTGAACTCATCGTTCACCATGGCACCGACCACAATGGCGCATGCGGAAACGTAGGCATGTTTAGAGCCATGCGCAACCTGCGCCGAACCATCAGTGTAAATGATGCAATGGAAATCCTCCAACGGCCGCATTGCTAAAGGAGCAGGATGAACAAATTCATACTGTAAATACTCCTGCGACCGTAAAGTGGCGTCAAAAATAAACGTGACATCCTGGGATGTCAAGGATGCAGCCCACTGAATCCACCTAGGGTGCAAAGCTTTGGAATTTGGTACACTGGCTTTCGTAACTGCCTCCAAGGCAGGACACGGGGTAACAACCAACATGCGTTTTCCCTGTGACAGGGCACGTTCCTTAAGAATTGCCATCTGCACAGCCGTCAAAACTTTCTCCACAGTGGAAAAACGCAGTTCAGCCGAAGTGTACAAGTGTGACTTGTAAGCAATAGGTACTGTATCTCCTTCATTAAAAGTCAGGTACGTGAAACCCACCGTCCCAGGGATAATTCTTATCACCAGGTTGGTCTGGTTATCACGAGTCTGTAAGTATTCAGAAGCGAGCAAATAAGCTTGCAAAGACTGCAGAATAGCTGAATGCTCAGGCAGCCAGCATGATTTGGAAAAAGATGGTTGTATCAAAGCATACAAAGGCTTGATACGCCGGGCATATTCCGGAATGTAAGTTCTCCCGAAATTCAAAAGCCCAGTAAAGATTGTAATTTTTTCAGCGTTGTCGGAGAGCGCAACAGTGCGCATTTCTCCAGGAAGTGAGGAGCCAACCCCTTCCCTTCGTTGTTAAGCTCGTAGCCTAGAAACAACACTGTGTACTCTGCAATGTGCGATTTTGCAAAGTTAAACTTGTAACCAATGTCTGCAAAGTTACAAATTATGCTATTAACTCGACACAGATGCTCCCAAAGTGCGTCGTCTGTGAGATAAATGTCATCCACATACGAACAAGCAACTGGGTCGATCCTCTCCAAAAGAGAGATAATGCGGGCGGAAAACACTCCAGGACTATTCTTATAGCCCATTGGGAGACGCCAAAACATTTTTTGCACACCGGCGCATGTAAAGGATGTCCATTGGGAACTTAGACCATCCAATTTATGGGCATAAAAACCATTGGAAATGTCAAGCGTGGTTTTGAACCGTTTACGCTCAAGACTATTCACTAGGGCAGAGCCGTGAGTATTCTGTACTGCACAGTTACGGCAATGCGAGTTCAAATGCCGGTAATCCAAAACCAAACGATATGAGCCGTCTGGCTTGTTCACAGTAAAAAGGGGGTTATTCATCGGTGACACACACGTTTCAATTACACCTTGATATTCCAATTGTTCAAGGATAGCCGCGACTGAAGCTTTAGCTTCACGTCGTATGGGATATTGAGGTTGAGGCTTGCGGCTGCGGCTGAGACCGTAAAGGAATCTCGTGGCTTGGAGACAATTTATCCCAGCCACATTGATTGCGGTACACAGCCGGCGCAAGCGCCAGAGCCCACTCTTCTGCACAATGCCGCACTTCCACTCTCGAAACAGTGTTCGCGAAACTGGGGAGGATTACCTCCTCCCCTCTCGGAGCTACGAGCACAAAAGGTGGGGGCCAGTCAGCCTCCGAAAGCAAAATGTCATACGTAGATGAAAGATTTTCCCAAAATACCCCTTTTATGGTACGCTGTATGTCACCTTCAATTAACAGGACAATTTCAAAAAGTCTATCAGGGGGAGCAACTCTTGTATCAGCTGTTTCAATCACAACATAAGTGTCAGTCGCTGTCACCTTCAGTAGTGGACGGAGGGCCTCTCTCACTATGGTAATCTCCACCGCGCTGTCCAGCAAGGTCAGAGCCCACGTCAGATTCCGAAGCCGCGTTCTCACAATCAGGGCATATCGATGCTCCATTAAGGCTGCGACTTTCTTCTTGGCAAACTGCGGTCTCTGGGGCGTAGAGCCCTCGTGCTTGTCTGCACCGTTGCGCGGGCGGGGCTGACCACATCCTTGCTGGCCACCCCGGCCCCTGCCGCCCCCTCCACCACCGGTTGACGGAGCCGATGAGTCCTTAAAGGAACGAGGAGAGCGTTGGTCAGAAGCCTGAAAACGTTCAGGCGATTTAATCGTTGCGCGATCGCGCAAATCATAAACACGATCCGACTGCGCAGGCAACGGAGACGCAGGACGAGAAACCTGTGTTTGTTGTTGTTGCTGTTGCTTACCCTGATTCTGTTTTTTAGGCCAATTTTGTTTCTTGGACTTAGGTTGAACGTCAGTTTCCGAAGCTTGTCCCTGGGGCTGCTTCTTCTCCTTAGTAGAAAAAGGCTTATTACCCTTACTATTGCGACCTACGGTCTTATAAGCCGCCACAATAATCCTCGCTAACTGTCGGGGTTTCTCGGCATTGGGAATCAGCGCCAAAGCGTTAGCCACCTGAAAGTTCACAGCATCCCCCTTGACATTCGCAAGGATCAGATCGCCAATCACATCAAAGGAGCCACACAGGCGCATACCCAACTCAACTGCCGATTCCGGTCCGTGATCATCCTGAACACGTTTAAGGACCGTAGACAGATTGGACACAGACGGGGAGCCAAAGCACCTTGAATAGACTGCGGCAAAAGTCTTACCCCAGGTCTCACAGTCAACAAGCTCAGGGGCCAAATCTTTCGGCAAACTAAGCGTAAGAATCCGATGTTTCTCAACAGGATTCGTATTAGGAAACACCGCCTCCAGCTGGTCAAATTTCTCGGCAAGCCACAAAGGAAAATCATCCTTATCCTGGGGCTTCTTGCCCATAACGGAATTTACCATGACAGGACTGATTTTCAAACCAGCCTGCCCTGCCGGAAGGGCTGCATTTCCAGGGGCTGCCCCCTGAACATTACGACCTGTGTAATGCACAAGGGCTCTAATCACGGCAATGGCGACTACATGAAGTCGCCGAAGCTCACCCAAGTTACAAGTGGCGTGATTAGGGTGAGGAGTAAATCTAGCCAAAGCGGGCCAATTAACGCCCGGAATGGACAAAGGACCTAACCTCGGAGCGGTTAAAGAGTGGGGGAGGGCGCCACCAAATCAAATTCCATGCTGCCAAACATCAATAGGAACTTCCCGTGCTCTGTACGGAGCATACTCCGCCGGCACAGGTGACGCAGAGTACGAGTGGAACACACCAGAATTTGCGTCCACTGGCGGAAACGTCACCCACGAATAAAAGAGTTCGTATGGGTAAGCATGTTCCGCACTCACCACCAGAATCACAGCCAAGCCTTCAAGGGGTACATCATAAGTCCGCAAATGATCACGCACCGCAATGCGACTATGCAGCGGGATGTCCACGGCTTGTGCCATGACAGCACAGGAATATGAAAAACAAAGATTACTTTGTAGCACAACTGGGTAGTAATTCAAGGAAACCGTTTAAGATAAATTCAAGCTTGAAAAGACCTATTTCAAAAATAGGTAGGTTTTCCGACACCACCGTTTTCCGGAAACGGGAATGAAGGGGTTAAGGTTTGAATGATATACGACTCGAGTGTCATGATATAAGGCCAACAACGATTGGGCGCCATGTAGCAGGGTTTCCGTTCTCCCACAGAACTGTGCATAGAGATCTAGAACCTTAGTGAATTAGGGTGACCCAAAAGGTAAACAGACATAATATCGAATCCAAAATATCGTTTGGACAAAATATCGAGTAAAAAATATAGACTAGCCAAAATATCGACCAGACATAATATAGACTACAAAAATATTGAGTAATATCGATAATAATAGCCAAAATATCGAATCAAAAATATAGACTAGACATAATATCGACTAGATAGAATATAGACAAAAAAAATCGAAAATAAGGTAGTTTTTAATATTTTTTAATAATTGTGTAATATAAATCTGTAGCGGGTTGTGGGTTTATAGGGGAATAGGGTGGGAAGTAATTTAATTATAATTAATTAATTATGTAAATTAATAATAATTATTAATTAAGTATTAATTGGTTAATAATTAAAGTATAATTGGTTAAAAATAATAATTGAATAATAATTAATTTTTAGTAAATTATTTTCTGTAGCGGGTTGTGGGTTAATAGGGGAATAGGGTGGGAAGTAATTTAATTATAATTAATTAATTATGTAAATTAATAATAATTGTTAAATAATTAATAATTGGTAATTAATTAAAATATAATTGGTAAATAATTATAAATATTTAATTGATAAATAAATAATATTTAGTAAATTATTTTCAGTAGTGGGTTGTGAGTTTATAGGGGGATAGGGTGGGAAGTAATTTAATAATAATTAATTAATTATGTAAATTAATAATAATTGTTAATTAATTATTAATTGGCAATTAAATAAAATATAATTGGTAATTAATTATAAATATTTAATTGATTAATAATTAATATTTATTAAATTATTTTCAGTAGTGGGTTGTGAGTTTATAGGGGGATAGGGTGGGAAGTAATTTAATAATAATTAATTAAATATGGAAATTAATTAAAATTGTTAATTGTTAATTAATTAATAGTCATTTTAACCCCTACGCTATCCAACGCTTTCCCTACTGTAGCACCCACTGGAGTGGGAATAGTAATTTTAACCCATACGCTATCCAACGCTTTCCCTACTGTAGCACCCACTGGAGTGGGAATAGTAATTTTACCCCCTACGCTATCCAACGCTTTCCCTACTGTAGCACCCACTGGAGTGGGAATAGTAATTTTTACCCCTACGCTATCCAACGCTTTCCCTACTGTTGCACCCACTGGAGTGGGAATAGTAATTTTACCCCCTACGCTATCCAACGCTTTCCCTACTGTTGCACCCACTGGAGTGGGAATAGTAATTTTAACCCTTACGCTATCCAACGCTTTCCCTACTGTAGCACCCACTGGAGTGGGAATAGTAATTTAACCCCTACGCTATCCAACGCTTTAGCTATTGTAGAATTCATTACAGTTGTTACAACAAATTTTAACTATTTAGCTATGCTACGGTAAAATTATTCTATGTTTATTTAATAAAGAAAACTTATATAAATATATATGTTTTTTTTATATTTTTTTTAATTTACAATAAATATTTATTAATATAACATTAATTTATTAATTTTAGGTAAGTTTATAATAAATATATTTATTACTACATTAGTTTTAACTTAATTTAAAGACCAAAAAAACCCTGATATTTTTACAGTCTATATTTTAGTAACTCGATATTTTAGAGTCGATATTTTTGTACTTACCTGTTTAAAGATAGCCAGTCGATATTTTGTCCATCGATATTTTATCAACGATATTATGGCAACTCGATATTTTTGAGGTCGATATAATTTCAGTGATCCGACCCAAAACCCACCTTAGTATCCAAAATCCCCTTACCGAACTAGCTACAGTGTCTTATTGGTCATAACAGACTGACCAATGACTTAGACAAACCAGAACATGAACTTGGGTTACCTCAGGTATCGTGGAACACATGAACACTCTTTCGCTCTATAATCATTTCAAACCAGAACGGGGAGTAAAAGAAGACGCGTGCAATTTTGAAATATTTATTATTCAATGCAAGGTTCTCAAACGCAGTATCTTATATAATACCAGAATACATATTATAAGAATCAGAGTTATCAGCATAGTCACTAATCCATAGTAAGCAAACGGTGATAGCATATTATAATGCAAAATCTATAGAAATCTATATCACCTATATTTCGCGCACCCTATTTAGCATACTATATTATATCTAAGAAGGTCTCATTTGGGTTTTTAGCAGGGCGGGCCCATACCTCTAAATGTCAGTAGGAGAAGACCACATCATCAGCTACCAGCTCTCTGCATGCGAACTACCAAGTGTATCATTGCATTCTCAGTAACTCTATCTTAAACCCGCTTAGAGCCCAATGTTGGCAGCAACGGTATTTGTGTTATGTCTAGTGGTGCGAGGATCAGAGCTCCCAGCAACCCTGTGTTAGGTTATTCTTAGGACGTTCAGCACCCACTGTTCAGACAGTGTACCAGGCACGACAGATATCAGAGCAATAACATAATATTCTCAAATAAATCACATCTTTCGTCTAGGTTGAAAGCTACAATAACAATTATGTGCCGTGTGCAAACTAAAGCCTAAGGAAAATATGTCGTTTAAACATTTAATAAACTCATGCTAACTTAACACAATATATAGAAAAGCAGCATCTATATGACACATGTGATGACTTCTCGACACAAGACACCCTCCATCTAGTTATGTTTTTCAAAAAATTCTCCGAGGCACGTAAAAAATTCTCGTTGCCTATATTACGAGACGTGGGGTTTCTACAGATGAGGCCTGCACTGTTATATCTGCAACTGTTGAACAGTTTACGGGTTATCTTTAGCGTAGCTAGTTTTCTGGTGGCTGCAGCACGAGTGAAGAATAAAAGAACAATATGTATGAATTAAGTTTTTGGCCCCCATAATCATGGAATTGATGATATCATAAATTCTTATTGTTTTTTAATAGTAGTTTTTAGGCCAGGCGGAGACATTGGCGGACTAACTGTTTTTATGAATTATGTATTATAAATTGTGTAAATACATGAATGTCTGTAAATGTATGCCTGTTATTTTATCTGTATATATATTTTTTATCTATTTTGTATGTATGCATTGCTGTTTCTTTTATGATTTAAAATAATCGAAATAAAGAGTTTTGACTGACTGACTGACCTTCCTCCAGAGTCAGCCCCCTACGTCGCAGTATTAACTAGTGTCACAGAACTACCAACAGGAAAAACTGAAGGGTACAGGGAACTTGAAAATAAGGTCATCTATTGGCTGAAAACTAACAGACCGCTACCCCCTAATATTAATGGGGAAATCCTCTTTGCGAGAAGGCTGGATTGGGTGGGACAGAGGCCCAAAGATATAAAAGGAGATGTGGTAATAATCAATTTCAGGGACCGTAGGGTCATCCCGTATTTAAACGACTGGTATCATGAGAGCCGAGGGCCTGGGATACAGATTCGAAACTTAAGCTACTTCTACCCTAGGTCCCTACTACTCCATCAACCTATATTGAACTATGCTTACCAGAGAACTCAAGGGTCCACCTTTGATCAAATCCCGGTTGCTAATAGATTTGATGCTCTTACAGGACTAGATGGAGTAGATTGACTTAACCATGACAAATCTATGGATCCATGCTCACAAGATCACAGGGACTGGTTACCTGTTCAATCACAGACTAATGAGGAATTAAATAAAAGTACTTATGTTAATGCAAAAAAACATCTTAGCAAAACTATTAGCAGTTTAGATTATTCCATTCAAACTCAGGAATTAGCCCCTACAAACACTCTACCTCCTTTAACAAACCCGGTTAATTGTTCCCAAGTACTTAACTCCCGGGAGAGAGTTAAGTGGCATGTATCCTACACAACTGTAAGCGACTCCATAGAAACTTCATCAGGCCGCAGACAGTCCGTCTGCCCTGTGCCATCAGCAGGTAGCGATAAACTTACTCCCTTGCCACCAACTGAAACTAACACTTCTTTGGAATCTGTATTCCCTAGAAGTGTTATAACCTGGAATGTGGCAGGCATGTCCTCTAAAATCAATGATCCAATCTGGCAATCACTGACCTTGACCTACGGCATAATATGCCTGCAAGAAACATGGGCTAATAAAGAACTACACTTGGTGGGTTATAAAACCTTTTTCACCCTGGCCACACCTAGTCAAAGTGGAAGACACAAGGGCGGACTTTGTACGTATATGTCTATTACCACTGGACCCCCCAAAGCTAAACTTTCCACTGATAATAATTACTACCAAATTTTAATTACATCTTGGGGTCTTTTGCAAAATTTGGTGTTAGTACATTTTTATAATAATATCCCTCCCGTACAAAGAGAGCATGTCATTAATAATCTCCTAAAGGACCTGATCAAAATTGAAGAATGTATGTCAGGAGACATGGTTCTGTTGTGGGTTGGGGACTTTAACTGTTCACTGTGCCCCCGAGGTACACTGGGTGTGTGTGGTATGGATGATGATAATGAGGGGGCCCTGAGTCACTTTACCCACACCAAGCTAGGGGATATGTTTAACAACATATCAGCCCAATTTTCTCTTGCCTTTATAAATGAACTCTGCAGCCCTCCTAAAGTATTTAGACCAACTTTCAATGGGAGGGGGGCAAATTCAATCATTGATTTTATTCTTTTTCCGACGCGCTATGCTGGCATGGTGACCAAATGGGAGACTATTGTGACTGGATTTAGTGACCACTATCCTATTTCTGTAACATTCAACCTTAAGGATGGTGAATTAAGCTGCAAAGATAATGTCGAATATGACTTAAATCCAATTCTTCCTGCAAAAAATGGATTTTGCATCAAATGGGAAAAGGTGACACCCACGAATTTCAAAGAAAAACTTGTTAAAAATGTGTACGAGGATATTAAAATCTGCCTTTCACCTGACGAAGACTCCCATGCCATTGTTGGATCATTTACAAAAATGTGCTCAACTATAAAACAACTGTTGACTAGAACACCACGTAATCCTCCTAAAGGGTCTCAGGGATGGTTTGATGGCAACTGCACCAAGGCACTTGCTGCCCTGAAAAAGGTCATTCGTTCTTCCCCGCAATCCAGACTAAACATCCAGTTAGCAAGGCGTACATACCGTATCGCTTTAACAAATAGGAAGAAAGAGCTGAAATCGCAGGCGTGGTCAGCCCTGCATGTAGCTTCTGAGTTAAAAGACAATACCGCCTTTTGGAAGGCCGTCAATGTCCCTTATGTGATCAATGTTCTTCCTGGAGAAAGAGCTTTGTCGAGTAGAAGTTTTGAATTCTCACAGTGCAGAGGGTTAATCTGCCTGTTGCATGTAAATTGAAAGGAAAATATTAGAGCCATATCTTTTTTGCCCAGTCTTTTGTTGTCCTAATTTTGCAAAAAGGATTCATTTGAGGATAAATCAAATCTTATTATTAATGAAACAATTGTGTTACATTTTAAATTAAATTACATTCTGAATTTGTGCTTAAACTACTCTGCCTATCAGCAAGGATGACCTGTGACTCCTACTCCTTGTAGGCCTCTGTCGTATGTAACCTTTCCTGTATACTGATTTGCACAGTGATGATTGTCACTGTGCATGCGTGTGTGATGTAAAGTGTTCTGACATCTTAAAATCTTATGTGAGGCGAATAAAAGTAAATGAATCTAAGAGGCAGTGGTTATGGAAACTTGGGGGGGCATTGTGAAATGGTGGCAATGAGGTAATCCATAGCGGAGGTGGGCATTGGGGGGCGGGGGCGCCAACAAACATTGTCGCACAGGGCGCCACCAGTGCTAAAGCCAGCCCTGCTTTTATGAATGCTTTCACCCGACGCGTTGACAACATATACATTAAAGGCGGGCTGGTTTTGTCGTCAAATATTGTTCATGTAAATGTGCTCTTACCCTTTCCCATGTTGGCTGCTCTATAGAGACGGATGCCGGTGTGATCTGGGAATACAGAACTTATATACAGCAGGTTGGAGCTAGTCTGTAACCTCAACAAAAGGAGCGTTTTCTCTATTCTCAGATAAAATTGCATCACATTACTGATTCTTTATTGTTGAGGGGGAGGTCACCTTTTTGTCCAGCTGGTATTGTCTTTGTTTAGAGGAAAGGATTGGAGCTTCGGCAGAAGGAGCAGGTTATGTTGGCAGGACCGCCTCGCCATTACATAGAATTATCCCGTCTTCCAGCAGCACTTGCACTTGACATCGGCACTCTAACATTGAAAATTGATGTTCCTTTTGACCTTGGTGTAGTGTAATGACGCTCTTGTGCACATGATTTACATACTTATCAGCGAATAGCTGATAGGTATTTTAATGTGTGGGCGGGTGTTCCTTCTTGATTCCGCCTGCATCAGCAGAAAAATTGCGTTGGTGGCGGGGGAGACGAGCCTCTGAAATTACAGTGCACTGTGGTTAAATGTCTGGGAAACCTAAATGAATTAAAGCTGACTGATTAAATGCAAAAACATGATTCGTTTGGTTCAGCATTCTGCATTCAGTTCTTCCACTGAGTTCTTCCACTGAGAGAGAGTGGACGTGTTTGTCAGGCCCAGCCCACAAACTCGATCTAAGCAAAGTGGCTCTACAGTGGATGTTCCCAGGACTCTCAAGAAAGATTTTGTTGGTTTCCACCAGCTGCCCCGAGGCAAAGTGAGGAAGTGTGCTCTGCTGACTGGGAGCCGGTGTATCATTAAAAGCCCTGTGTGCATGACCGCTGCTGTCCCACGACGTAGTGGGGAGGAGACTGTGACCGGGAGCGACAGTTTCGCACAGAGGCGCAGAGGTCGGGTGAAGAGGTGTCCGACGCTGGCTGGAAGTCATCGGAAGGCGCGCTGCTGTGTTTGCTTCCAGTGTGCTCCCCTCTCCTGTGCCTGGTGACTTTTCTGAAGTAAGGGAGTGGGTGTGCTTCATCGCGTGCGAGAGGGTCCTGTCAAAGGAGGGGTTCTGGCCTTCTTTCAGCGGTGTTCTCCTCATCTGTGCCTGGTGATTACTTCTGTAGTTAAGGAAGTTGGAGTACTTGACGGGCTGTGCTCTCTGCGCATTCTCCAGAGGTTATGATGTTCCGGTTTCCTGCTACTCATGCCCCGGTAGCTATCCTGTCAGAGGCGTTCTACGCCCCAGCCGCATTTGCGGAGCTTTTAGGAGAAAATCTCCGAATAAAACTCAGAGCATCAATCTTCCACAAGGTCGCCAGGAGCACCATCATCAAGACTGACTCTGCGGGTCACCGGCAGCTCCTACGTTTCTGTTTCGACATTATTCCTACAAGGAAGACTGTCCCTTAACTGCGGGGACTTTGTTTTCTTCGTGTTGTTTTGCGAGAACCTGCGTACATCTCCTGTTAGGAGAGACTCTAATCAGAGAACCGTACTTGTGTGCTACTGCAGTGGTTCCCAAACTTTTTTGTCCCGTGGCTCCCTTGTCCAAATTGGCAGTTGGCCGTGGCTCCCCACAATTTTTTTACCCGCGCACCGGGGTGCCGCAGCGCACACTTTGGGAACCACTGGTCTACATGAAGAATCAAGCCTAGACGTGATGAAGGATTCAGAGAGCAGCCATCACCATAAAACTTTATTTGCAATCTCAAAGATCTTATAAAGTACATGTCAATGCATACAACACCATCATAGAGTAGTATAAAGCACTCCCACTAAAAGTAACCAGGCTAGAGAAAGGCTCAAGGAGCTATGTGGTGTTACAAGAAGTGTACGTGGGGTGGGCTCTGATCATGGGCGTCCGCAGTTTCCAGGGGGCGAAAATGTTTAACTTCATCACCACCCCCCTTGCACCCTTCTCCCCTCTGCCTTACACCCTTCTCGCCCTACCCCTTGCACCCTTCTCCCCTCTGCCTTGAACCATTCACCCCTCCCCCTTGCACCCTTCCCCCCTCTGCCTTGCACCCTTCTCCCCTCTGCCTTCAACCCTTCTCCCCTCCCCCTTGCACCCTTCTACCCCCACTGCCTTGCACCATTCATCGCTCTGCCTTGCACCCTTCTCCGCTCTGCCTTGCACCCTTCTCCTCTCTGCCTTGCACCCTTCTCCACTCTGCCTTGCACCCTTCCTGCCTCTGCCTTGCATCCTTCTCCCCTCTGCCTTGCACCCTTCTCCCCCACACAGGACGCACTGGCGATACAGGGGGGGGTAAGTAATCCCCCTTGCCCCCCTCTGCGGACGCCCATGGCTCTGATGAACCCAAGATGGCTCACCAGATCCCATCTACCCAGTGTTTTAAGTGGGCCGGGTCCCTATCAAGCTCTCCATTTTTGCCTTCAGCCTCAAGATGAAAAAAACAATCTTAACTCTGTAGCAGTCACTTCACTGCCTTTGAGGTAACACCAAAGAGACTCGTTATAGTTCTTTCAGTCTCATCATAAGGTTTCTAATGAAAAATAATAATAATAGTTTTTAAGTAAATCGTCGTGGAAGAATAAACGATACGCCCATCTCTGAAAGAGTTGTTTGTCTTCAAGGAAAAATGTCACTTGCTGATTCCCGTTTCACCACGAATGAAGGACGTGTCTCTCAGTAAATGTATTTCTGTCAGAGACCTGCAGGTGTCTCATGGCGCTCAAAAAACACTCCTCCACTTGCAAGGGGGGGTGGGGCGGGGGGGATGAGCTATCCCAAAGGAAGGGCTACAATAAAATAAACTAACACACCAGGACCCTGCCCTGCTCAACTCCCATCCTAATACTTTACACTGCCCCTGGGGGTGCTTTCTCCCACCGGAGTCTAAACATCCAGTCATAGGCTCAAGGTGGTATGACATAGCATTGAGGGCCCCGAACAGTGGTGAGGGACACACGTTTCACCATCAGACATTCATTTCACGGGTCACCAGGAGAGGATGTGGCTAAACGACTAGAGCGGCCGAATTTAAAGCTGGGGAACTGGGTTCGAGTCTCGTCAGGGATGCGCAACACCGTGTGATTCTGGGCAAATCACTTAATCTCCCCGTGCCTAAAAATGAATGTGTCCGTCTGTAACGCAACTGGTGCTAATGTAAAGTGCTCTGATGCCTTTGGATGGAGTTCGCGCTATATAAAACTGCAAAAAAATACTTGGTAGGGTGCCTTGTGCTGCTTTTGGGGAGCATTAAATCAGATGACGTAGTAAAATTACAAAGAGCACGGCGCAAGAGGCTTTTCACATCACCATAAATTCATAAACAGCCTCTGAAGACGTTTAACCAGTAGGCGCTTTATACAGCGCTATATATGAAGCTGTTTGTGTTCCGCGGTGCGCATTGTGCCTACATGAAACAGTGGAGCTGGCAGAGTGCGGCTGCATCAGGGCATAGGCCTCGTCCTGGGCCGAGCTCTAGAGGACATAAAAAGAAGCACTTCAAGAATCTGTTTGAGGTCACCTACCAAGAGTCAAAGGTCAGCTGCACCTGCGTTAGTTCAGAATCACCTCGTGTAAGGAAGGCTAAGGGACCCCTAAGCCTTAGGAGTGACCACTCATCTGGGCCCATTAGCAGTAATTACAGAGTCCCCCACCCCCAGACATTGCCAGCACGATGGACCTCCCTTCCTACAGATTTACGACCCCCCCAACAGCGCCCCCCTTTCAGGACGGAGCTAGGCGCTCTTCTAACAAACAGGCTCATGTCCTCCACAGCGCCTGGGTGTCCACAATTCTATATTTTTTTTTACCTTTTATATTTTAAATCAGGATCCAAACTGAGGTTCACGTTCTCATGACCTGCAGTGTATGCAAAACTACGTATCTGTACAATTTAATGTATTGTTTATCATTTATTGTTTAAAAGTTATTTAGATTTTACTTGATTTTCTCTGTCCCAGGAAACGAGTCAGCACAATGCTTAAACATATCTTTAAGTCTTGTCTCACAGCATAACAAACATATTGATACTGATAATCATGCCGTCTTATGTCTTGCTCACGTACCGCCATTGTTTTGATCTCTATGTCTACCTTAATCTGTAAAATTTGTGAAGTGCTCTGATGCCTTCGGGTCAAGTTGGCGCTATATAAAACTCCACAAATTAGTGCTCTATATTCTCTTCGAAGACTTTCTCTCTCACACTCCCTATTTTTGTCCTAATCTCTCTGTTTTTCTGTGTCGTTGCCTCTCTCTCTCTCTGTCACACTTACCTATCTCTTGGTGCCTTTGTCTTTTTATTTTCCATCTCTCTCTCTCCTTCTTATGTGCGCTCACTCTCACAGTTACACGTTAAGTGTGTGTCTCACTCCTGTCCAAGCCGAGCCCGCCGAATGACGGACGACTGAGAGCTGTTGGTAGCAATTTCCCACAGTGTGCCCGCGGCGCCCCTGGCACCTCATTACGGCGCACCGGGGAGCCACGGCGCACAGTTTGGGAACCACAGTGCTACTGTATTATATATTGCAGCCACCCTGAGCTCAATCTCCACCTGTGTGTCACGACTCTCCTCATGGTGATACACAAACCTGTTGGATTCTGTACTCGCTCGAGTGAATCCTACTCACAACCGTTCCTGTGTGTCTCCATTTTTATGGTGATAATCTCACCTGGTAAATCCGTTAATTGTGTCAAGAGAATTCTCCTGTGCAATGTCCGGTTCTCTAAAGTGACAGGTACACCTACTGTTCTGGGGAGATTACAAGCTGCGTGTATTCTTATAGATCCCTCTCCTTTTCACGTCAGTATCTACCACATATCACATTATTCAGTACAATCAGTGCCTGGTCAATAGATGTGTATTGTACACCTTTTCTGTGGTTAGTTAAGACGTTGTGTTCAGGCTTAGGTCCCCCAATCCTCAGTGCCTTCAATGCGTTGACATTTCTTTTTGCAGTTTTCTCACTCCCTTCGTGAACTTGTGCATATTAAGGGGAATTTTGATCATTGTGTACCAGTTCTACGGAGTTAAATTCCTGCAGCTATCTCTGTAAGTGCATTATATATTGGGGGGGGGGTATCCAGTACATTATCTGTGCTGCCCTGTTCTGTGCATAAGAATTCTTTTTTTTTCACAACCAATTTTATTGAGCAAATGAGCATTGAGAATGTGGCATCTCCACAACCGAAGAACACCACGATAGTATCAAAACAGCAATTACATAGGCAGCAAATGCTAGAGTAGACTCATAAAATATGCTCAGTATAGAAACACCCCAGTGACCCACCCTAACCCACAACTCCACCCCCCCAACCCCGGACACCCTCCAACCCCCCCCACCACACGTGCATAGAAAGCAATAAAGAAAAGCAAGTAGGTGCAGCGCCACCAGGGCAATGCTACTTCGGGCCAACAGTGTCACTGTGATCAAATGTCCTCCTCTCGCTCCGCTGGGGGGTCCAGGGATAGACCACGATAGTCAGCCCAACGCTTCCAAATTTTGAAGTGCTTGTGAGGACAGCCCCGCGCTTCAAAGACCGGCCTCTCCAGACCCATGAAGTAATCTAGCCCCGCCTTCCAAGCAGAAAGGGGGGGGCCCTCACCGCTTTCCATGCCCGGGCCAGGTCTCGCTTGGCCACAACCAGCCCCAAGAGCAGCAAATGGCGCTTATATATGTTACCCCCAATCCCTTCCATGATGTGCAGTAGGCCCAACCGGTGGGTACGAGGAAGGTCCCAGCCCAGCACCTCAGCCAGGCAACTCCACACACCCCTCCAGAACCCAGTCAGCCGGCCACAAGTCCACACAGTATGTATTAAGGACCCAGGCACCGACCCACAGCGCAAGCATTCCGGGGATGCAATCAAACCAGCTTTCCACAATCGTTCACGTGTATAGTATGCCCGATGCAGGTATTTGAATTGAATGAGCCGGAGCCGGATAGCAATGGCAGTTCCACGTGGGGACTCCAGCGCCTCCCTCCAATCGTCTTCATCGAGGGGACCCACGTCCACCTCCCACGCCTCCCGAAGAGAGTGCAGGGTGGAGGAGCAGTGGACAACAAGTGTCTGGTATATCTTGGAGACCTTTCTGTCCCCCAAGTCTCCCATAAACACCTTGGCCTCGACCGGGCTAAACTCTGGCAAGGAGTCGAGACCGGCGATGCTCGGGGCGAGGGCATGGCGCAGCTGAAGGTAGCGGAAGAATTGGGACTGAGGCATCTGGAATTCCGTGCGGAGCTCCTCGAAGGATTTGAGGGTGGTGCCAGACACGACCTGGCCCAGTTGTGTAACCCCTATGGCCTCCCAACCCTCAAAGCCGGCCAGAGCCGCCAGCTCCGGGAGCAGACCATTATGCCAAAGCGGCGTCTCAGCCGTCAACTTGCCCCACCATCCCATGCGGCGCAAGGATTGTCGCCACACGGCAAAGACCACCCTTGTGACCGAGGGTAACCCACGACGCAGGCGAGCCGAATACAGGATGGTGTGGAGCGTATGATCACCCATGAGTGACCGTTCCAGGGCGTAGGCCGGATCGCTTCTATCGCCATACCACCACTCATTAAGAACAAGTAGCTGGGAAGCCTGGTAGTAGGAGAGGAGGTCCGAGGTGGCCAGGCCGCCACAGTATGTGGACAGAAAACACGTCTTCAGTGCTACTCTGGCCGCACCCCCATCCCACAGGAAGCGACCCAACACAGAGTTAACCTGACAGTACCACTCCAGGCCGATGGGGTATGGGAAATTCTGGAGCTGGTACAGTAGACGCGGAAGCGCCACCATCTTGAAGATGGCCGATCTACCAAAGATAGTGAGCGGCATCCTGGACCAAGTTTTGACATCAGCCTGTACCCGTTCCCACACCGGCAGGACTCCACGCGCCCAGGCCACAACCCGCGACTCCGATAGGAAAACGCCCAAGTACTTTAGGCCTCCCGTCGCCACTCGCAACTCCGCAGCCCAGGGGTCGGCAACCACTCCGCCGCCCAGCACCCACAGGGTCGATTTGTTAAGGTTGAGACGGAGGCCCGATGCCTCGCCGAACGCACGCATAATCTCTAGGACCCGGGGGCCCGAGCGTTGCAGGTCGGTGAGAAAGAAGAGGACGTCATCCGCATACAGCGCAATTCTGTCCGCCAGGTCCCCATTCCAGACAAAGCCACACAATCGGGCATCCACTCGTACCCGCGACGCCAGGGGCTCCATGGCAAGGGCAAACAGATACGGGGACAGGGGGCAGCCCTGCCGAGTGCCATGTCCTATATGGAAACGCCCAGAGGTAGCTCCGGCCACACGGACCGAGGCCGTCACGTTAGTGTAGAGGAGACGGACATACGACAGGAAAACCGGCCCCAGGTTGAGGCGGGCCAGGAGGGCAAACAGATAAACCCAACTCACAGAATCAAAGGCCCTGTCCATATCCGCCAAGAAGAGTGCCGCCTGCTCATCGCTAGCACCCATAGCATCCACTGCCGCTTGCGCCCGTCGGATGTTGTGTCGGGTGGCCCTCCCTGGCATGAATCCAGCCTGGTCGGGGTGGACCAGGTCAGTGATGTGGGGTAGCAGGCGGTTCGCTAAGGCCTTAGCCAGGATCTTAGCCTCGATGTTTAACAAGGAAATAGGCCGGTAAGAGTCGTATCTGTCCGGCTCCCTGCCCGGTTTTAAGAAGACCACGATCTCGGCGTGGCGCCAGTCCGGCGGCATCTCCCCCTGAACCCGCACCGCCTCCAGGGCACGCCGATAGTGGGGCCCCAACTGGACGTGAAACTTTTTATAGAATTCGCACGGGTAGCCACTCGGGCCGGGCGCCTTCCCGGCATTCAGTTGACCAAGGGCCTCCCCGAGTTCCTCAGCCGTGAGCGGGGCGTCCAGGGCAGTCCTGGTCTCATCAGGAACGGCCCGCGGTAGCAGGTCGTCAAGATAAGCGGAGATCCCACCCTCCTCCAAGTGGTCACAAGGGGCGTACTGTGTCTCGTAATAGCGGGCAAAGCTAGCCGCCAATAGGGCTGGGTCAGTCATAACTGAGCCGTCCTCAGCCGTAAGACCCGGCAACACAAGAGGCTGGAAAGTCGCCTGACACAACCTGTGTAGCATAGTGCAGGACTTGTCGCCCCACTGGTATACCCTGCTGCGCGTGGCGAGCCACGCCTGCCGGGCTTCACCGTGTAAGACGGAGGCATACGATTGTTGGGCCTGTAGGAGCCGCCGCACCATGTCTTCGTCGCTCCCGAGACTACCACGCCGTTCCAGCTCCTCTACACGGGCGGCAGCGGTCACAATGGCTTCCCGATGCTTCCGCCTAGCAGCCACGCACCAAGCAATATCAATACCCCGCAACGTGGGTTTCAGCGCCTCCCACACCACCATTGCATCCACATCACCCACAAGATTCTCACGCCAATAATGATCAATCGCCTCGCGCAGGTGATGCACGTACTCGGGCCGTTGCAGCTGCCAGGACGACATCCGCCATCTAAACGGCTGTCGTTTGGAAGGGAGGGTCATGGTTGCCAGGACCGGGGAGTGATCAGACAGGCCCCTGGGGAGTATCACTGCATCCCTGACTCGACTCAGACAGGCACCCGGCACAAACAGATAGTCCAGCCTTGAAAAGGACCCATGCACCGCCGACACAAATGTGAATTCACGCGCAGCAGGATGAAAGTGGCGCCACACATCAACCCATCCCAGGCCACTCGCAGTCGCACTCAATCTGGTGGGAGCAGCAGCGGGGGGGGGATCCACCACAGCAGGCGCCCGCCTCCGACGATCCAGGCCCACATCCATAACCTCATTCCAGTCACCTCCCACCATGGTCAGCACCTCCGGAATCTCATCCCACAGCGCGAACAGCCGCTCAGACAGGGCCCATTGGAGACGGGGGGGGGGCGTACACGCTACCAAACACCACCTGTTCGGTACCCAGCTGGCCCTTGATGAAAACAAAGCGGCCCTGAGGGTCTATCCATTGCCTCTCATGCACATAAGCCACCCTGCGGTGCACCAAGATAGCCACCCCCCGCGAGCCCCTTGTAAAACCGGCATGGTACACTTGTTGAAATCCAAACCTCTGGAGGCTAAGGGCCTTGGAACCCAGCATGTGGGTCTCCTGAAGCAGCAGCACATCTACCATCTCCCTCTTCCCCCATCGTAGCACAGCCCCACGCTTGATTTTATCCAAAATTCCTCTCACATTCCATGTCACAACACGCAGGTGCATAAGAATTCTTAGTGTGATTTTCAAGAGACTCCCTTCTTATTTTGTATATTACATTGGTATAGCACTTGCATCCCTATCACCTTCCAAATGGCTGCGTCATCCATGAGCCAACCACCCTCATTCTTAAACGAAATTGGGGATCCGAATATCCATTGGAAGGATTGGATACATTTGTTTGATTCCTACCTTATCGCCATAGGGGGGGAAAAGTTTTCTGCTGTCCGAAAACAACATGTATTACTTCATAACCTAGGGGTTCAAGTGAGGAAAATTTACGATACTCTTCCTGATCCTGAATTAGAGGACACCAAAACTGATTTAGATGTGTTTAAAATCACGCTGTTAAAATTAGAGACTCACTTTGGCGACAAAGTGAACGTAGTCCTAGAACGGCACAAGTTCTTCACCCGTATTCAGAGCAAACATGAGTCTGTTACTAATTACATAGCTGCACTCCACGGCCTAACTCGATTATGTGAGTTCAATAAGTTGAATAACTCTCTTATTAGGGATCAATTGGTAAGATGTACTCACAACCCACGCATAAAGGAGAAACTTCTTTCCAAAAATCCCTCATTGAGAGAGGCCATTAGCATGGCCCAATCCATAGAACACACTGCTAAGTGTATTTTGGAGATGAACTCACTGAAAGAATCAAGTGAACCAGTTGGGGGTGTAAATAAAATTAATGGCATTTTTGAGGACAATGGTGACACTGAAGTCCTTAAGATCAGATCCAAGGATATTAAAGGAGAAAAACCTGTTAGTGTTACTGAAGGGTTAAAGTGTTTCAGGTGTGGGAGCTGCAATCACCTTGCTAACAGTGTACATTGTACCGCTCGCAATTCTACTTGCATCAAGTGCAATACGAAAGGTCATTTCGTAAGAGTGTGCAAAGAAGGGGAGATGAACCAAGTAAAACTAGTATGCAGTGAAGAAATACTGTCTCCTAGGTATGTATTTTAAAAGTGTTATCATACCATGAGTTATAATCTTCCCTACAGCACTGATGTAGGACTTGTTCCTCCCCGGGACATATATTGTCAGTACATCTTATGTAGGTCTATTTTGTTTTAGTCTAATGTTATATGGTAGTGTATTGCTACTGTAATGTACTTTTCCCTTCAGCCTCCTTCTGACTGCGTATCCTACGATTGTACCTTCCTATCTGTGAGACTTTTTGAGTTATTACGCTGACAAAGTTATCTTTCCTTTTGCCAGATACTTGTAGGGGTACTTATTTTAGATTCCTTTACATAGAGATTACCACTGTTGTTCATGACTGTATTACGAGTTTCCTGTTACTCATTCTTGTGAATGTATTGTGACTGGAGTTTCTAGTTGCTTACTTCTCTATTTAGCTGAACTTACCCTTCAATGCCTTCTTCCCCTTTTTGTGTCACTCACCCCTTTTCTCTCTCTAGTAAGCTCTCAGTAGGCGTCCGCTTCCTTCTTTCTCCTTTCCTGTGCTCTCCCACCTTTTCTCTCTCTTTTCCTTCTTAGTTTCCTATCCGTCTATCTTTCTTTGTGGCGATAGGAGATGTGTTGTAAATTCCTTTTCTCTTCACCACACCATTGGTACGTTCTGCTTCCCCCTGTTCCCCCCTCCCTGTTGGAATGCTCCGCCAGAGCTTGCCATGGAATTTTGGCATCCCTCTGGCAGTCTCGGAGAGTTGGTGATATAATAAAGTCAAGTCTTACCTTTGCTTGCCTCAGAGACTTTTATTTACAACACAAAGTTTTTAATCAATGCCTCCATCTAATTAAACAACAGTATTGGAATTAGCATGTAGATATTCCCTTAACTAGAACCAAGTTTCATACAGATGTGGCACTCCTCGTTTTATGACCGGTCCTCCTGAATTACTGAACCTGGGAAAGTAAAAGGGGCCTAAGGGGCAAGGGCTCAGGCCCCGGGCTGGGAGTCGGATGGAACCTGGTCCGGTCCCAGACCTCAGAGGGGTGATGGCTAAGTTTACGCTGACGCCCATGAATATTTGCATGTTCTGCCTGAATTCAGTTGTGTTGCAGTCTACCCTACAACAGTGGGTCATTGAGGATGGGAAACAGAGTCGAAGGAAGAGTAAACAAGAGGAAGAATTGAGAGAAGGAATGGAATCAAGTAATAGGGTGAAAGGAAGGAGGAACAAGGGTAAGGGAGGGAGGAATGAGAGAGGATTAACCAGGATAGGAATTAGGTAAATAATCCTAGGTGATCATGGAGAAATGGTAGGGAAGAGTGAAAGGGAAAAGAAAGGAACACAATTGAATCAGAGGGGAGATTATATTTAGAACACGGGTTAGAAAAAGGGAGAGACAAGGAGGATAAGAACTGAAAGGAAAACAGAGCAGAGGAAAAAGAGAGGAAAATCAAATGGCAAAAGTTTAAGAATGGAGAATTTGACATCTGAGTAAAAAGCGTAGAAGGCAGGATTGTCAAAAAGAGTAGCAAGGGAAAGAAAGGTAACTGGGAGAATGCCCTTCTTTCTAGGAAACAAGACGTTTTAAAAAAAAGCATGATAAACAGCTAGATGAGATTATTAAACCTGGCTGAAAGTACTTGAACAGGAGTGAATGTGAAGAAGATAGGCAGTGTGTTTAATAGCCAAAGTACTGGAGTCAGAACATCCTATTATATCTGAGCTAAACTTGCAGTTGCAGTTTAGGGAGATAGTGGTCTTGTTGTAACTGGTGCTCCTCAGTGAGACACTAGATGCCACCCCCAGTGTTTTTAAAGAAAATAAGATGTATACTTGCTAACGCATGCAATCAGAATAATGGTAATGAAAATGTTCAAAACATGTCAAATTCATACTATGAAATTAATTTTTTTTAAATTTTAGTTCAGTTCGACAACTGTTTATCCACACTGAAGTTGCGACCATAGTTTTTTTTTAACATTTCATTGTACAAGTTCATGACATTTAAGACAACAGCCAACACATGTTTTGCAAAAGTGTAAAACCGCTTTCTCAGGGCTCTTTCTCTCAATTTGGAAAAGTTACTCTTTCCATCTATTTCTCACATATTGTGTTCCAAATTAAAAGTATCAATGTATCTTGAAAGGACGGTTGATTCTGTTTTATTTATTCGTGAAGTGTTTTTCTTGCCCAGCATTTACTACAATACCTCTTTCTTCCCAATACACACACCAGATTTACTTCACTCACTGCCTGTGCTTATTCTCTACCAAATAGAAGCAGTCTCTACTGTATCATACCTGAAATATAACATGAGGTACTTCTGACCTGCAGCATGCCTGCTGTTTGGTTTACCCCCACTACTTACTAGTATGCATCGTAGCTTGCTGACCGTACAGTTGTACATGACCTGTGTGGCTACCCAAGGCCATCTCAGCCTACTGCCTGTGCAAGTGCATTCTTGCCTGTCCATGATGCACCTCTTTCCATAGCTTAACACAGAGTCAATTAAAGCTGTATCTAGGCCAGACTAAAATAAGAAACACAGATGTGCCTGTGGTGTTGGAAGCCTGTCCACGTTTCTACCAAGCCCACAGCTTTTTCTGATTTCCTTGGAAACCAGTCATCGTCTTTCTAAGGAGCCAATGGAGGACATGGTTTTTCCTTGACTGTAAACAAAGCAATCCCCTCTTGCAAACCAGACCTGTTCTACAATTGGTTGGTTTGATGGTCTCTGGTTAGTAGGGGTTTTGCATGGCCCCAGCTTGAAACCCTCACAGTGCGAACTCAATGCGCGCCCTTTCCGCGTCTGATAATGAGCTCACTGATGGTGTGATGAACATGGAGGATTTTCCTTGCTTGGCACAAATGTGTGCATAGCCGTGCGATTATAATATATGATGGTGCACTGTTTGTATTTTGAACCTGCTAGGGCTTTATCTTGGATATACTGTGATAAAGCTGTTGGACCAAACTCTTACAATGTCCTTTAATGTCCTTTGCATACATCTTTGTCGTCTCATCAAAGCTCATCCATCTATCCATTCATCCATCCATCCATCCATCCATCATCCATCCATTTAAAAGGGATTACTCTCCGTATTCCCCTCCAGGTTCTTTTGAGATTCAAAAGGCTGCGCACATGTGATGCACATTTAAAACACATGCCTGTCATAAAGTGTCCAACAAATTGTCACACAAGTGAATTGTCACATAAGTGGCGTGCCCTTGAGGACAAGACTTCATGTTCATGGTTGGGCTAAGTGGTTGGTGGGGTCTGTAACTATTTGCTGCTGATACAATGGCAGTGTGATAAATTCCAATTATTAACTCGTCAAAGTAAATGGACATACGGATCTGCTAATCTGCTTCACATAACACTCAGAATACTTGAAAAGAACTTTAAAGAATATGCATCTGTAAACTCTCTCCTGTGTTAAACATTCAAAATTATACTGGGAATTCATGAGGAGATGCTCTTAAAGGATGATGATCTGTATCACTAGTCTTCCACAGGCCTTCCCTGTGAAGTGTTTTTTAGATACATTATTGTTTATACTGACTGCTGAGACATGGTTAGATAAGTCCTTGCGGGCCTAAGATTTCTCCAAAATAAATGCAGGTTCAATCTGCTTTATTACATCAAAAGCCATTTGTGTTGGCTCTTAGGGCTCAGTGCACTTTACCACCGCTAACCAGTGCTAAAGTGCTTGCGCTCTTTCCTTTAAACATGGTAAAACTGGCAAATTTAATTTACTTGTAAGTTTCTAAAAATGTGGCTCTACATTTACCCAGGGACTGTAAATTAAATGCTGCTAGTGGGCTTGCGACACTTATTGTGCCACCCACGTAAGTAGCCTATTTAAACGTGTCAAGGCCAGGCCTGGTCATTGCAGTCTGCCTGTGCAGTTGTAAAACTGCCATTTTGACTTGGCAATTGGAAACTTTTGCCAGGCCTAAAAATATTCCCTTTTACTACATATGTCAACAGGCTGTCACCACTAGCGCAAGCCCTAGTAGGGGTTGCTAACTGTTGCCCTTGCTCACTACACACCATGTGGGGGCTGGTCTCCCTTTTACTTTGTTCTCTCTGATTCAATACTTGTGTCTGAAAGAATGTCTATGGGTACATATGACTGGGTGGGTAACCTGGTACTCTTTAAGGTCATCATCTACTATTTACTGTGCTTTGAAAGTTGATATAATTGAATATGTAATGAGAAATGTGCTGTAAAATTCACCATTTTGGTCTGTCTTTTTCCAAAATTTTCATGGGGGAGAACCCCCCCAAACCACCCTAGTAGCGGTTGGGATCACTGGCTGCGCTCGCTCACTACACGCCGGTCGGGGGCTGGTCTGGCTATATTTGCCAGGGCTGCTTTCAGTTCCCAGTACGGCCCTGCATACAACAACATCCACAGGGCAGGACAATCCAAACAACAAGCACATGACTCCTGGGGGACACATGTGTGTCTAACACAATCCAGGGGCACACACACATCCACACCCACTACAAAGTCACACCCTTCACGCTGCACACCTCTTGACTACCCAAGAGCACACATCTCATGTAGGCCATGGGACCAGGACTAAGGGCCAATACAAGATGAGCATTCACATACACATACACAGCTGGGCACACATAAAGGAATTACACACATACATCATGATATTGCCCAGCCTGCATGCTAACCTGTGCACAGCATCACACCCTTTGCTGGCAGTGTCCCCAACCTGACATGGCAACAATGTAGCCAACAATAGCAAACCACTAAAAAGAGAACTGCTTGACAGGTAAAATAGCCATCACAGATAACACTAGTGTCAGTGTCTGAATGGACTGAAGACACTGTCACCCCTGTCTAAAAATGTGATGAGGGCAGAGAGCTTGGCAATGTTGAAGTGACACACAGAGCATGGGAGACAGGCAACCAAATGCACACACCAAAATAACTTTAATAAGCAAGGACACTGACAAAACAGACAACAGGAATAACGGACTTTAGTCACATATTGCACAGCTGTGACAGTAGAACAACTGTAGACAAGAGCAAGGCACAAATGCTGATCATATGCAAGATAATCTGCACAGGCAAACTTCAAATAGGAAGGCCAGTGTCCATAGCACAGGAGAGAGTCCAACACAGCAGAGCAACAGGGCCAGTGTCCATGGCACAGGGGAGAGTCCAACACAGCAGAGCAACAGGGCCAGTGTCCATGGCACAGGGGAGAGTCCAACACAGCAGAGCAACAGGGCCAGTGTCCATGGCACAGGAGAGAGTCCAACACAGCAGAGCAACAGGGCCAGTGTCCATGGCACAGGGGAGAGTCCAACACAGCAGAGCAACAGGGCCAGTGTCCATGGCACAGGGGAGAGTCCAACACAGCAGAGCAACAGGGCCAGTGTCCATGGCACAGGGGAGAGTCCAACACAGCAGAGCAACAGGGCCAGTGTCCATGGCACAGGGGAGAGTCCAACACAGCAGAGCAACAGGGCCAGTGTCCATGGCACAGGGGAGAGTCCAACACAGCAGAGCAACAGGGCCAGTGTCCATGGCACAGGGGAGAGTCCAACACAGCAGAGCAACAGGGCCAGTGTCCATGGCACAGGGGAGACTCCAACACAGCAGAGCAACAGGGCCAGTGTCCATGGCAGGTGGCACAGTAAGTACATGAGAGGCTGCACTGGGAATAGGCCAACACAGCAGAGCAACAGGACCAGTGTCAATGGCACAGGAGAGAGTTCAACACAGCAGAGCAACAGGGCCAGTGTCCATGGCACAGGAGAGAGTCCAACACAGCAGAGCAATAAGGCCAGTGTCCATGGCAGGTGGCACAGTAAGTACATGAGAGGCTGCACTGGGAATATGCTAACACAACAGTGAATGACAATGACAGTGGCCGGGGAGAAGTGCGAGTCAGGATATGAGAAGCTGCACAGTGAGTTTGTTTGACTGTAGCCTTCCATGGCCAGCAACACACCCAGGTGGCATACAATGGGCAGGACTAGCACACCTGTATGAGAGATAGGTGTATGAGAGATAGGTGTATGAGGGGGACTGCCACTCAAATTTGGCTATCAGGAGGACTTGGAGCTTTGCTGTGTGTCGGGGACAGCAGGACCACTTGACTGGGGAGACAGAGGCCCAGGTGATGTAGAGCTATCAGTGGCTTGGCAAGCTGGAGGGCTGTTTAGACCAGGTGGTATAGTGACACGTGGAGGTGGAGTCATGCAGACCTGTGACACAGTGTGGGTGGGAGAGGTTTGAGGGGTGCCCTTCCACTTTTTGGGAATACCAAATGGCTTCCCTGTACTGGGGTTAATGAGAACTGGTGATGACACAACAGGCACACACACCAACTGTCCCGCATCAGGTGCAGACACTGGCACTACCTCTGGTGACATGCTGGATCCTGCAGAACGCTTTGTCTGGCTATGCCTCTGGACCACCTTCCCCGGTTTGCCAGGTGTCCCACCTACAGTGCCCTCCTTTACCTCTTTGCCAGGGGTGGCCCCTACAGTGCCCTTCTTTGCCTCTTTGCCAGGGGTGGACCCTACAGTGTCCTCCTTTGCCTCTTTGCCAGGGCTAGCCCCTACAGTGCCCTCCTCCACCTGCTTCACTGGGTTTGGAATTGGAGTTGATGTGGTGGGGGAATGTGGCCCTGTGCCCTTCCACAGTGTACCCTTGCCATACAACACCTCCTCAGTGGGCATAGACACTGCACGCCTAGCTCTGTGTGAAGTTTTAGGGACAGTAGTGTCCTTCGCTGGTGATGCCTCTGAGGCATGAGAGCCTGATGTCAGCCTCATTGCTTTTTCGGGGTTGCTCTTCCCTGACGGCCTCTTGTCTTTGCATTCTGGGGAGGCTGAGCTCTTCAGTGGGGATGGTGTCTGTGGGCGGGACCGCTTGGGTTGTGTCTGCTGTGTGCTTCCTGTCCTGTATCGTGACTGTGATGCATGGGAACCGTGGTCACTATCATTCGATGTGGCCACTGACTGGGGGGTGGACAAAGGCACCTGAGCAGGTATGGGAGTATGTGCCTGTTGAAGGGCAGACGTCACTGCAGATGACAAAGCCTGGACTGTACAGTGTAGCCCACCCACGTCAAAGTGTATGCCCTCCATGTAGGCAACCATCTGGCCTAATTTTTTTGTCATGGTCACTGAAGGCATTGAGCAGGGCTGTCTGGCTTACACAAAGCTGGTGCAGGAGCTTTACAGACTCAGTACTGAGGGCAGCAGGGGGGACATGTGCAGGCTCAGCGGTGCCAGGTGTGAATGTAACTCGTCCCATCTTACTGACACGGACAGGGGCAGCACCAGAGGAAGTGGATGGGAGGGTGGTCACTGGCCGCTGTGTGGTAGACGATGATGCAGACTCCCCATTCCCTATGCCTGCCAACATGGATGCATCACTGCTGGCATCAGATGATGATGTACTCTGTGTCTCAGGCACGGATTCCTCCTGCATACTCCGGTCCCTTTCAGATGTGCTGGTGAGCTCTGTGTCACTGGCCTCTGGTGCAGCTGTAGTGCTACTCTCGCCACCACTGGTTTACGGCTCATGTCCCTCCTTGTCCACAGGCGATTCTGCATGAGAGAGAGATGCATGGTTGTGTTAGTGTCATCATCAGGACAAAGCAATCCAATCAATGCAGTACAGGATATGCACAAATCAACATGGGGACCACCACACCCTGCAATCGCATTGCAGCAACACACTACATAGACCTCAACAGTACCTGTAACCCTGAATCTCTGCCATTTCTGAGCCATGTTGAGGCCACACAGCACAACACCCTGCCCGTGGATGAAGTGTACCAGACACAAAACTTGCCCTGCCCACACCTAGGGACATGATGTGGGGACACCACTTATTACCACTAACAGACCTTGAGGGAACAGGAAGGGACAACACACATGCCTATTAGGACTTGACAGTCCAAAATGGCAAGTAGTCCATACCAAGCACCATGTGGTACTCTGGGGTACCTTGTTGTCAGATGTGTGGGTCTCACCGATCATGGTGCCTGCAAAGTAGGCATACATGAAGTCACACTCAGATAGTGGACACTGCTGTTCACCCCTAATACATTCCCCACACTATCCCAATGCTGAATGACCATGTAGATCCTAACACATCTGGCTATGGGAAAGCACAGCAGGGAGGATCACCTTTGTAAGGCCAGTTTGGGCCAATGCATGACTCTGCCACCCATCCCAGCAGCCTCTCACATGACACAGAAGAGCACCACCCCACGACCATCACATGGCTCACTGCTGCCACAGGCCCTGTACACATGCATCCGCTCCTAGCCAAAGTCACCCTCCCCTAATACTCACCCCTGCCTTCTTGCCGATGCTCCTTAAGACGTGCATCCAGCTCAGGATGAGTCACTGCCAATATGCGGCCCATCAGTGGAGTCAGGCTGCGCCGTGCCAAACGCCCCGTGCGTGGTAGCAGCCCCAATGTCATCTCTGCCACGTTCTTTGCCAGCCGGCTTATGTCGTCCCACCTCGTGTGGCAGTGGGTGCGTCGTCGGTTGGATACCCTTAGGGCTCGCACCTATGCTGCAAAGGCCCTCCACACGGCCTTACGCTGGTGTACTTTGAGTTGCAGGTATGGGAGAAAAGAAGGGGGAACGATCAGTGACAGTGTCATGTAACAACATCTATCAGTACATTAGCAAGACACAGACTCATGACCAATTGTAATCTCCCTCCATCCCAAACTGGGGGACACCTCACAAGGGCAATCTGCATGGGCCTAACAGATGTGATTGCATGCATTCTTGAGGGTGTACAGGGTCCCTGATAATCTCACACACATGCAGGATGACTGCACTGAACCCCCTCTGTGGCTTGCACACATCTCCAGTCCTATGCATGTCTGGCCACTACATACATCAAATATCTACCTGAGTCTGTGTGTAGAATCACTGTGTGTATGACTGGGCAGCATTCAATGAGCATGTCCTGTGAACATATGTGTATGTAATGTGTGTGGCATTGGGGCACATGGACTCACCAAAAAAATATCCATCTACACAAGTGTGGTTGTGTGCAATTATACAGGGCTGAGATGGTGCATATCTTCATTTCATTGTGAATGAACAAGAGTAAGGACCCAGTGAGTGCAGTGATGTGATCTCGTCTTGGTGGGACGGCACTGGGAATAGTCTCTGGGTTCACACTGAGTCGCACACCAGGGGCACACAGAGACAATCACCCGAGCAATTACTGTCCTGGCACCCGCATGTCCAACATCCTGTGGCTCAGTATGGCTGACAATGTAACACACTCCACTCAGACATACAAAAGCAGGCATGGCAAAACGTGACCTAGGGACACACACACACTCCCTTTCCCTGGAGAGGGCATTTTTTTCATTGTATGGCACAACCACACACCGTCAGGCATATACTGCAGCAGTACAACTACATGTCTGCCCGCCACTGCCCTACATCTCCCTTTACAATGACTTACCACTACATTGGGGCCACCATACAGTCTTGGGTACTGTGCCAGCACCTCGTCCACAAGGATCTCCAGCTCCTCGCTGGTGAATGGACTGGCACGGATATTCTCTGTCCTTGCCTTACCTGTGGACATGGAACACCTGTGGTGGAAGTTAGTGGTGAGGGGTCCCAGGCAGTAGGCTCTTGAGGCAGCAGCAGGAAAGGTTCCCAGGCAGCAGGCTCTTGAGGCAGAAGCAGGAGAGGGTCCTAGGCAGCAGGCTCTTGAGGCAGCAGCAGGAGAGGGTCCCAGGCAGCAGGCTTTTGAGGCAGCAGCAGGAGAGGGTCCCAGGCAGAAGGTTCTTGAGGCAGCAGCAGGTGAGGGTCCCAGACAGCAGGCTCTTGGTGTAGCAGCAGGAGAGGGTCCCAGGCAGCAGGCTCTGTGAGCAGTGGATATGTGAGGCTCACTCCCACAGATTTATAGCCTTCTGAGGTCGTTTCTAAGGTGCAAAGCTGCAACAATTGGTCCTCCAGGTCTACCTCTTTCAAAAGCATCCAATGACCGCCTCCGCAGTGGCAGAGCACGCCTTCCGCGATTTTCAAAACTGCATCATGCCACCGCAATCATCGATCCCATTGGATGTAGGCAATGCTCCATGGCGGTGATGCACCGCAGGGGCCTGGGGTGCGCTACCGCGATGGTGCATCTTTCAAAAGCATCCAATGACAGCCTCCGCGGTGGTGGAGCACGCCTTCCGCGATTTTCAAACCTGCACCATGCCACCGCAATCATCGCTCCCATTGGCTGTAGGCAATGCGACATGACAGTGATGCACCGCAGGGGCCCAGGGTGCGCTACAGCAATGGTGAATCTTTCAAAAGCATCCAATGACAGCCTCTGCGGTGGTGGAGCACGCCTTCCCCGATTTTCAAAACTGCACCATGCCACTGCAATCATCGCTTCCATTGGCAGCAGGCAATGCCCCATGGTGGTGTCACACCACCATGGCCAGGCGGTAGCTACCACGATTTGGGTGGAGCATGCCCACCACCATCTACACATGTCTCCTTGCCAATGGCTACCACACTTGTGAAGGGGGTGTTGTCGGTGTCACACCGCCATGACCAGGCAGTAGCTACCGCGATTTGGGTGGCGGAGCTTGCCCACCGCCATCTACAGATGTCTCCATGCCAATGGCTACCATACTTGTGAAGGGGGTGGTGCTGGTGTCACACCGCCATGGGCAGGCAGTAGCTACTGCGATTTGGGTGGCGGAGCATGCCCACTGCCATCTACACATGTCTCCATGCCAATGGCTACCCCACTTGTGAAGGGGGTGGTGCTGGTCACACCGCATGGCCAGGCGGTAGCTACCGCGGTTTGAGTGGCGGAGCATGCCCACCACCATTTACACATGTCTCCATGCCAATTACTACTGCACTTGTGAAGGGAGTGGTGCTGGTGTCACTCCCCCATGGCCAGGCGGTAGCTACAGCGATTTGGGGCACATGCAATGGCAATGTCCATCGTGAACACTGCATCAGTACACAGCGGCAACATGGTTCAGGGCACATCATTGTGCACACAATGCCATTAAACCATAGAATCCACAGGTGGACGCACATCCCATGATTGGCTATGTGTGACGTACATTGGTCTGTGGTCCCTGCCATGTCACTTATGCATTGGATGGTTGATGTTGCTTGACAGTGTTAAGCCGGAGTCAATAATGTGTAACAAATCAATGTGTTCTGGGTCAGTGCTGACCTTGGCAAGGCTTGTCTCACTGTATAGTGTTGTTATTTACTTGTGCTTTCAAATCAGCTCATGCACACAACTGACAGTTTTCTGCCTACTGTGATCACTGTGTTGTGGATGTGACCCAAGTTTACATGAGGCATAGAGGTGTGACAAGTACAGCAGATGAGTATGAGACAGTCATGTTCATTATGCACACATTGGTGGATGGTACGCCACAAGGCATGCACATGTGAAATGTGGGGTTCAGTATGTGTGCATTCACATTGACCTATGTGTTGTTTTAGGCACTTGTGTATGGTAAATAGAGAGGTGTGCCCTCTGTGTGTCTCAAATGTCCACACATGTAACCTGGTGTGCCATACGTTTCTCATGGCAGTCTTTGTTTTTCCGTGACATCCTTAACGGGATTTGCTGTGGCCATCTCATGATGGTTGTCATTGACATGTGTCCATTTTCATCTCAACTAGGAGGAGGCCTAATCTCATACGTCACCTGGCACAGCTGGAAGACATGGAGGATGTTGTGATCATTTGCAAATTCTGCCTCAACAGACCAACACTTAAGACCCTTTGTGATCTGTTGGAGACCCACCTGCAGCCTCGTCGCCACTACCTAACAGCATTCACACCCATGTACAGAGATAACAACCCTCCATTTTTTTGCAACTGGGTCGTTCCAGGAGCCCGTGGCCAGCGCTGCAGGAATGTCGCAACCCATGTTCAGCCTGGTGCTGAGGGATGTTCTTCCAGCCATGATGATATATAAGGATCGATGCATACATTTCACCAGGGGAGCAGAATTGGCCGGTGTGAAGGGGGACTTCTATCCCCTTGGACACATCCCCCATGTTGTTGGTGCCATCGATTGCACCCATGTCGCTCTGGTGACACCACAGGTGAGTGAGCACAATTTTAGGAATCGTAAACATTATCATTCAGTCAATGGGCAGGTGGTGTGCCTTGTGAACAGGACCATATCGCATGTGTGTGCAAGATTCCCCCGCTCAGCCCATGACTCGTACATCCTGAGGAACAGCATGGTGCCCTGGAAGATGGCAAATCTGCTACCTGAGCGGGCTTGGATTGTGGGTGAGTATGCCTAGTGATATGGCGTGCTGTGTGTTTGACCTGCTGCCCTCTGCCTGTGCAACATTGCAATGTGTGTTTGTCATTCCTAGGTGACTCTGCATATCCCAGTCGTCCATGGCTGCTGAGCGCACTATGGAATCCCAGGACCCCGTCTGACATCAGGTACAATGAGGCCCATGGCAGGACCCGACATGTCATTAAGCGGACTTTTGGCCTGCTCAAGTGAAGATTCTGCTGCCTTGACAGGACAGGAGGTGCACTGTCATACTCGCCTGGGAAGGTCTGCAAGATCGTTGTGGCATGCTGTATGCTCCACAACATGGCCATTCACAAGGGGATTCCCCTGCTCCTGGACGATGGTAAGGACCCAAGGCCACCGCCTGCTCAAGGACCCGAGTCCAGTGATGAGGACAGTGGAGAGGAGGAAGGAGTTGACATGCGTCAAAAGCTCATCACCCGCTACTTCACTTGAAGGTGTGTGACGAGGTACAACTTGTACATTGTCTGGTGTGATTGTTGTTGTCATGAAGGGCTATGTGCGGATGGTACAGACAGGAACATGTGGAGTCTCCTGTGTGTGAAAATGTGGCAGTGACATTTCACCTGTGAACGTATACGGAACTCTGTTGACACGTGTTGCACATTGTGTTGTCTGCCTCTTCACTTGTGTAGATGGTTGGTGTAGTGTAATGTCTATGATACTACATTCACGCCAGTGACTATTGTTCTGTTGTGTCTCCCTAGGTGCCTCGAAATTATCCAGGCCTATGTACTGTACATCTTTTGGAATACATTATGGACTTTTTGAACAATGTAAATATTGCACTAAAGACAAAGCTGCACCAATTGAAGTGTGCAAGGTGTTTTATTTACAACGTTGACATGTGAGCTGTGCGGGCAGATTTACATGAAGGTGGTGATGGAGCAGTGAGTTGACAGTCATGGTAAACGAGATGTAAGAGTAGACACCACACGGATGTGGTGACCCACTCCAAAAGACAGGTGCCATTCACAAGGCAGTGTGGGGAAGGACAGTCCAAACAGTCAATGCAGTGGGGAAGAGGGTTGCCATCAGGGCTGGCTCAGTGACTGGTATTTGGCTGGTGCTTTGCCTCCAGAGACTCCCAGGCTCTTCTTTGGACGTACCCTTGGTCACTTGGCCGGGGGGACCCTGCTGCATGGCCAGCAGTGTCTGAGGACTCACCCCTCTCTGTGGCCGCAAGGGAGGATGGTGCACTGTCATCCTGCAGCACAACAGAGGGGGTGGAGGTGTTATTTGAGACGCAGGCCTGTCCCTCAGTAATGCCACTTGCTGGCCCATGAGGTCCACCATTTGTCTAAGGCAGGTGTCGATGGACCTCATCAGCAAGATGAGCTCATATAATAGTTTGTCAGACCAGCTACTTTGTCCCTGGACCTGTTCGTAGGCCCGGTGACTCTGCTAAAGTGGTCCAGGGATGGTGTGCCAACCTCCTGAGGTCTGGGGGAGACCCTGGCCCTCCCACCTGCCCTGTTGCCACAGACCTGTTGCCTCGCCACTGTGGGTCCTCCCACACTCTCCCTGCCATCCACAGTTATTCGTGTGGGCTGGTCATCCCCTGGGACACTGGTGGTGTAAATGTAAATGTAAATTGATACTTGTATAGCGCACTACTCACCCGCAAGGGTCTCAAGGCGCTTGCACGAATACCGCTGTGGAACCCATCCTGGCTTTCCCTGTGAGGCGTCCACTCCTGGGCACCCCCAAGGTGGAGGCCAGGCATCCTTAGCGTTGTGGGGGCCGTTGTGGAGATTAAGCAAGCTATTGCCCAAAGTTGCAGAGTGGGACTCCATGATTGGAATAGGCACCGAGGCAAAAATTGTCAGGTCCGTGGAATTTTTGAGCCCAAGACCTGCCGAGGCGGGGAATTGAACCCTGGTCCTGGGCTAGACATCTGCATCAGGGTCTGCCGCTCTAATCATTGAGCCACACTTCTCCACTAGTGGTGGTGGAGGTGGCAGTGGTGGAGGCGGTGGAGGCACAGGCCAGAACTTCACAGGTCTGCTGTGCAGTTTTTGTTGCAGCAAACGTGGTAGTGGGGAGGATGGGGGCCTAGGACCTGTTGCTCCATGGCACACCTGATGGGCCGGCCTGGAGCTCATCCTCCAGAGAATCCTGGGTGTCTACATCCGAGAGTCCATGTAACGGGGGTGGAGACTGGCCCTGCTGGTCGTTGTTGTCCTCAGCAGTGAGTTCTTCGTCACCTGTGGATTAGATGGGGAATGGTCAGTGTTGTGCACAGTGCAAGTATTCTGCTAGCTATGTGTCATCCATCCTGTACACTACACAATTTAGAGATGTTCACTATTTTCAGTAAGTGCAATAATGTGCCTCATTACATTGTAGAACGAGCTTTTTTGGAGACCCCCCACTGGGAGAGTCAGAGCCAGTGGCGCAGGGAAACGCCTTGAATCTATGGGTCCTTCTTACATCAATCATACATTACCAAAGAGACCAGGAAAACCAGCCGTGGAGAGAAGCAAGTCATTTATTAGCTCGAGCTAAGGACAGAGGTCCCAGAATGGTACAAGACAATTCTACGGAGACTGCTGCTTACTTCACAGCATGACACATATTTATAGCGCTAGCCACGCCCATTTGCACAGTACAAGTTCCCTATTCAGACAAGTTCCTCATCTGACAAGCTCTTCGTCAGTCTTGTGTGGTGCAATCGTGGCCAGGGGACATCTGTCTCTGATTGCACAATGTACGCACCCCCCTGCTTCCTTGCTCAACTGGTGTGGTCATGGGACACAGCCTTGTGCATCCTCTATCAGTTGGTGTGGTCACAGTGCACAGCCTCGTGCTTCCTCTACCAGTTGGTGTGGTCACAAGGTGTAACCTTGTGCTTCCTCTATCAGTTGGTGTGGTCACAGGGCAGCTGGTGTGACAGGGTGAGTTACCAATAATGGACAGGATGTAGCTGAGTCTCTGACACAGCTGTGGGGGTGTGAGGCACACAGGCAGATTCTTGGAATCGGCTCAACCACAAGGAGCAGGGAGGGTTGGGCAACTTTTGACAGGGACGTGAAAAGCAATTCTTCACCAAGTTGCCGAGAGCATGGCAACACAAAATGGAGTCATAAAGGTCATTTTAAAATGCAGTCCAACGGTCCCTCATTTTGCCATGCAAAGGCAACAATCAATCGTTGTCTAGATCAATGTCTATCATTTCCTGGACCTCTCTCTTGATCTGCATGCACATATTTAAAAAATTTTTTTTTTTTACTGATGCTTATCAAGTACGCATGGAGTGATAGGGATAAAGCCATTCGTGAGATACAAAGTTTGGAGAATGCCATCGGCAAAGAAAAGGATACCAAGTCTGTTGAAGACATGCGCAGCCAATTGCAAAAAAGATTGAAGGACTATGAGAGCAGAATAACGAAAAGGAAACAAGCAAAATTTAAACGGGACGAGCAAGACTACCTAACAGGCCGAATACTCACCTTCGCAAAAAAATTCGATGCGACAAGGAAGAGGCTCGCCCAAGGTATTGACAATACCGGAGAGAGAGAAACTTCGGAATCTGAGGCTTCGATATCAGAAGACGAGTCAACTAAGAGCAGGAAAGACAAGCAAAGGGATGCTTGGAACAACTCTGCGGTCCCTTTTGTGGACGAATATCAAGTATTGAAAGAGACACGGCAGCGCCCTCCACCCCAACAGTTGCAGAAACCATCCCTAAAAAGAGGAGGAAAACAAGGCGGGGTAGGAGGGGGCGGGCAGGCGTCCACTCCAATAATGACTCGCAGCAGAGGCAGGAGAGGAAGATGGTAGAATCAGAAAAAACTATAATAAATCTATCATAAAGAAAACTCACTAAACACGAGGAAAACGTACTAAAAAGAGGAATGACCTTCTGCCCTACTGCTAAATTTGATCCAGTACAAACTAGAATAGATCTTTTCAAGTTTGTCTGAAAATTAAAATTGCAAAAGATCTTTGCTTTAAAATCACTACCTTCGGTAGCTACCACTCTGGAAGAACTAGAAACAACCCAAACAGCTCTCACAGACAATGACATGTCACTTCTCATAACAAAACATAATCTAGCAGGACCAGAGGAAGTTCCAAACTCAATCGAAGTACTAAGGAGAGAAGAGATTGCACAAATAAGAGATCCTAGCAATCTGAAACGGAAAACCAGAGTACTTCCGCATGTCACGCATGATGCAATAAACGTCTTTAACAATGCCATCCTCCAAGATCTCGCCAAAATGACGACCATGACTGAAAAAGTGACGAAAAAGAACTCTAACATCTCACGTATGGAATGCGAAGCAATTCAATCTCTAAAACAAGACACTACGATCGAAATCAAACCCTCAGACAAGGGGGGAATATTGTGATCTTTAGCAAAGCAAAATACAAACAAGAGGCTTTAAGACAGTTACAAGACAAGGACTGTTACGAGACCATCAATAGGAAAGACTATGTGAAATGTACCATGGAATATCAAACACTACTTGACGGTTGGAGGGATGAGGGAATGCTGAATAAAAATGAATTTGAATATCTACATTGTGAGCACCCAATAATTCCCACCTTTTACCACCTTCCCAAGGTACATAAAGACTCTAAAAACCCTCTGGAGAGACCAATTGTCTCAGCGATAGGCAGCCTCCTGGAGAACACATCCAGATTTATTGACACATATCTGTCCCCCTTCGTAAAAGATCTACCCTTCTATGTCAGGGATACCCAAGACTTTCTCAGACAGATTGACGGCATCAAGTGGGAGTCAGACATGCTTCTGATCACCCTTGATGTCGCCAGTCTGTACACCTGCATAAGACACCAAGATGGTGTCTCTGCGGTTAATTGGTTCCTAGGGAAAAAACATATAAAATACCATCATCATATTTGTATGCTCCTGAGGATGATGGAGTTCTGTCTCCATAATAAAATGTTTCTGTTTTCAGTTACCATGTATCGACAAACCAGAGGGACAGCGATGGGCACGTGCTTCGCCCCCAGCTACGTGAACTTGTTCGTGGGCTGGTGGGAGAAGCACGAAGCCTAGGGAGGGACCAATGAAAAATGGCTAGATCATATTATGATCTGGGCAAGGAATATTGATGACCTTTTTGTCATATGGCGGGGTGACAGATCCTCAGCTGAGGAATATGTCGCCGCACTAAATGACAATGATCTTAATTTAAAGTTCACGAGCAACATCAGTGAAGAATCCGTGTGTTACCTCGACCTGGAAGTCTATGTAGCAGAGAATTCTCTACAGACAAAACTCTATTGGAAACCCACAGTTGGGAATACCGTGTTATACGCGGCAAGCCATCATCCCAGATGCATGATAAGAAACATTCCTTTTGGAGAACTGCTTCGTCTTAAAAGAAACTGTTCGGACCCGGATAATGTCATTTGAGATGTCATCAGTGATGTCATCAGTGATGTCACTGACCATGTCATGAATGATGTAATATGTGACATCATTAGCAGTGGATTGCGGGTCCGCGATATATAGTTAGTGCAACTAACTATATATGGAATTTCAATGGTTTTGTGCAAATAAAATAAGGTTTTTTAAATGCTAATCCCTAACTATATATGGTCTATAACCTATGGTTTTTTCAGTGAATTTTCAAGGTTTTGTAAATGCAAATTCCTAACTATATATGGTCTATAACCTATGGTTTTTTCTGTGAATTTCATTGGTTTTTTAAAAGCTAATATCTATAGCTGTAAAATATATTCTTTATTAAGTGACGTATCACGTAGCCCGTGAGACGCCTCATGATGCATCGCATAACCATGACGTATCGTCTCTGCAGCGCAAACCAAACCCAAAACGTAAGCGCGCCAGGACACGCTTAAAGATATATATATTTTTTTTTAACCTTAATTAGACAAAATCCACACGTGCACATATCACAAACGTTCAAAAAACACAATATGTCGGACTCCCGTTACGCTGCCGGTTAGCTGCCCGGTTAACGTACCAGGAAGCACCTTTACCGCGAAAAATCGCAATTTTTTTTTTCTTTTGCCCCGCAGGGAACTTTAATAGCCCCCTCATCAATCCTAGGGGTTCAGGAGGGGTCTGCCTTAGCCCTTTCATTCATTTACACCTTTTATTTTTTCCACCTCTTGTCTCTCGATACTACCGAGAGACAAGATGGCGGCCGCTCCGGACTGTTTACAATGTTGACAGCCAATCAGCTACTCCTCAGACTCCGGTTACACTGCCGGTTAGCTTCCCGGTTAGCTGTCCGGTTAGCTGCCCGGTTCGCGTACCAAGACGCGTCTCTACGACGAAAAAATCGTTTTTTTTTTTGTTTTTTTTTTGGCCCCGCGTGGCTTTATAATATCCCCCTCATCAATCCTATGGGGTCAGAAGGGGTCTACCTTGCCCTCTTTCCTTCATTTCCCCCTTTGTTTTGGTCTCCTCTTGTCTCTCGATCCTACCGAGAGACAAGATGGCGGCCGCTCCGGACTGTTTACAATGTTGACAGCCAATCAGCTACTCCTCAGACTCCCGTTACACTGCCGGTTAGCTTCCCGGTTAGCTGCCCGGTTAGTTGCCCGGTTCGCTTACCATGACGCGTCTCTACGGCGAAAAAATCGGATTTTTTTCTTTTTTTTTTTTGGGGCCCCGCGTGGCTCTATAATATCCCCCTCATCAATCCTAGGGGGTCAGAAGGGGTCTACCTTGCCCCCTTTCCTTCATTTACCCCTTTGTTTTGGCCTCCTCTTGTCTCTCGATCCTACCGAGAGACAAGATGGCGGCCGTTCCGGACTGTTTAGAATGTTGACAGACACCGGAGGGCCAATCAGCTTCGCATCGCAAAGTTCCGATACGCGAAAAGTTTGCTAACCGGATCGCTGCCCGGAGCGCTGTTACAGATATATATCTTGATTTAAACGTTAATTTCTCAAAATCCACTGAAGCACATATATTGAGACCTAGCAAAGGCACATCGGGCTAACAGTCCCTACAATTTTGCCAAGTTTCGTGGAAATCCATTCAGCCGTTCGGGCTAAAAGTGAGTCCAACCGCCCTATGGAAATTAACATGGGAAAAACGCGTTTTGGGACCCCCCTTTTTTCTCGGCCCCCCCTTGACGAACCCCCCCCAAATTTCCAGGAGCTGCTCAGAAACAAAATGTGCCGTTTTCCTGAAAATTTCAGCCGATTCCGTCCACAAACGCCAAAGTTATTAGACATAGAATTTTCAGAAATCCCATAGGGAAAAAATCCTAACTATATATACCTACTGGCGACCGCCAGTAGGTAATATATATATATATATATATATATATATATATATATATATATATATATATATATATATATATATATATATATAACCTACTGGCAGTCGCCAGTAGGTAGTTATAGTTAGGACCTAGTTTCCATAGGAAATCCTCAACATTCTATTTGGAATAACTTTGGCCCTGGTGGATGAGTCTTTGCGAATTTCTCAAAGAAGATGGCTCGGTCCGCTGCGCTCCTTCCCTGAAAGTTTGGGGGGATTGGTCAAGTGGGGGCTGAGATATAAGGGGGGTCCCAAAACGTGTTTTCTCCATGTTATTTTCCATAGGACCTTTAGACTCGGCTACAGGTCGAACGGCTGAATGGATTTATAAGAAATTTGCCAAAACTGTAGAGTCTTGTTCGCAGATTACGCTTTTTTTGGAATGGTGTAAATCCGTTCAGTAGTTGTTGAGAAAATTAAAGTTAAAGTCAATTATATATCTATAGGCGCGCACACGTGCGCGCACCCAAACGGCTGCGCGTGAGCGGAATTTTTTTTTGCTGCGTGACGTCTGTTAACGTTCGATTCGAAGGAAATCAGGAAGTTTTGTCCGCCATTTTGTCACTGCGAGTAAATATATTGTTCATTTCAAAGCGTTGAAACATGGTAAGGGGAGAAGTTAGAGATTGTTTTGCTGCGTAGCTTTTCTCGGGGTGTGCAGTAATGCCCTTAAATGCGAAAAGATATAATTTTTCCTCGCTACCCACCGGAAGTCTGCAGGAGTCGGGGGCCTCGGTGACTCTTGTAGAATCTTCAAGGCTGAGGGGACGCTTTTGGGAATGGGGCCCATGCCGTAGCAGTCAAGCGTCCGAGTTCCAGGGTTGCCCAGAGCCATCCTTGCAGGCCAGGCCCAAGTCTGTGGAGCCGACCGCCATTTCCTGAGCTCCGTGGCAGCCGCCTGTCGCTGTATCGCAAGAGTGGGTGCAATTCAGCCGGATGGCGGGTGAGACGCTGTAATAGCAAGAGCAGGCGTAATTCAGCTGGCCGAGGGAGGCACTGTGCCGCAGGAGCAGGCGCAACTCAGCTGGCCGAGTGAAGCGCTGGGGTGTAGCTAAGAAACCTCCACCTGGGGAGGTGGGAGAGGCTCGTTCGCGCCGCCTCTCCCTTCCAGTGCAGGAACAATTCATAACAGAACAAAATGCACAAAAATAGAAAAACACACAAACATTTATTTTCAAGGGAGTTATGCAAAAAACACATCTTCTTTCAACATATTACTGACAGCCCCCTTCTTTTAGCAATTCGCATTTTGACATATGGAACACTTGTTCCACCTCCTCGTGGAATGGACCATCACTGATGCATTTGCTGTTGACCTCTGCTTTTCCACCACTTTCCTACACCTGTTGTAACATTCTTGGTCCGTTCCAATCATTTTCTACCCTCATTTCCCACCTATAGTCATTCAGGGCGCACATTTCACCTTTTTCCTCTTACAACTATGACGTTTTTTTCTTGTTTTTTTTTTGTCAAACCAACTCACGTGTCTTGTCAGCCTTAAAACCACCCAGAACAATCCATGAATGATCTGTGGGCAGAAGCAAGAATACAGAACACACAAAACAGAGACACTTCTCATAACATAAAAATATCAACTGTAACTTTCAATCAGGAGACAAAACATAATGCTCATTAACAGAATATACTTAACTGTAACCAGCTTGTCAATTTTGTACACTCCGTGGTTCCTTTGCGCCACAATTTTTCTTGTGAAAAATAAATCTGAATGTGCTAATCGTTTTTTACCTAGGCCTAGCCCACAAAATTCTAATAATGCATCACTTTCTTCACAGCATATAGCATGGTGTTGGGATTTTCAGAGAGAAACCCTTCATCATAAATTTTCCCTTTGGGTGGCCCTGTTTTAGCAAGGCTGTTCAGATGCACTTCTCCAGAGACAAGGCCCTAATTGATGAGGCCACAGATGTCGACATGAAAGCCTCCTTCCATTGTTTACTGAGAAACTAAAACGCAGAACTTTTCTCAGCTGTGAGCCAGCCACTGCAAGCGCTCCTAGCCCCCACCTTCTGTTCACTCAGAAGCTGTCAAAGACAAAAAGCCTTCCTAATTCTTCCTAACCTGCAATAATTCACTCTATTTTAAAAATAATTTTTCCTTTTAGGGGCTACAATAATTCACAGAACATAATATCATAACATACCAGCATAGAGCAAATGTTTGTCACTACCCCATGCAATGGTACTCTGTTTTTATCAATCAACCTCAAATGGATGAAAGTTTCAGTAGGTCCAACTAGAATTAGAACCTACAACCATGATGTTAAACACAAACCTCTATATCAGGCGCAGTGGCTCACTGAGCCAACACCGGGCAGAAACTTGTACGCTCAACATTCAAGATAATAAACTTATGGAGATCATGTTCAATGCTGTCTAGCAAGATATTTTAATCTACAGATTAAATCAATACCAAATGGCATACTGATGTTATTTTTGAATATATTACTTTGTACACTTTCTTCCAGACAAAACTATTTCCTTTGCCAAAAGAATTTATAGCGACTATATATATGTGATAATCATTAAGGCTGTCAACAAGGAATGGGTTAGTTGCACGGGAGTTGAGGGCACATTAAGTTGGGCAGGCATGGGACCAGTGGGAGGTGCAACAAGGAGAAGGGAAAGGTGTACTTGCATTGGTACAGTGGCCTGAATAGTCGGGCGTTGGGAACAAGTGGACCAGGGCATTTGCAGGGGCAACAACTGGACCAGGGCATGGGCAGGGGTAACAACTGGCAACAACTGGAGCAGTAGCGGGAGTCAATTGTGCGGGATCAGGGGCCGGATACAGGGCAGGGGTATAGGGTGGAGGGGTGCTCAACATAGAGGACATGAGAGGGTCATCCCACTTGTCCTGAGTCTTTTCAGGGACCTTTTTCGCAACGTAACATCCGTTCACCTGTATTTATGCAATCTATCATGTATCACTATACCCTCTTCTATTTCCTGATCATCATAATTCTGTGCCTTCTGAATCATACTCATACGCATTGCTTTAGCTTTGCTTTTATTTATTTATTCATTTATTATAGTTTGATTTCCTTCTGTTTGGACTCCTTGCGCCAAACCCGAAAGGAATCAAGCATCGCAGGTCTAACTTTTCTCTGAAATAATTTCTCCTCTAAATTATCTAAATAGGAAGCTCAAAACTACCATATAGCATAGACTTCATAATTAGGGGTCCCCAGAGGAGGAATCTGACAAGATTCCTCCAATGTGGAGTGCCGTGTACAACAACATAATACCATTTCCGGAATTTACTAAGTCCAGGCATCTCTAGATGTGTATCCTGGATCCAAACATCAAAGGGTGTAATCGAATATTTACAGCCTATAACTGTACTTACCCTTTGGCTTCGGCTTTTGCAAAAGTCGAATCAAATACCAAAACAAAGATGCAAATCATCAAAGAAGTGGGCCACTCCCACTCTTACCTGGCCATCAATCTTCCGTCGCACGGCAAGTGTCACAAAGGTCTCCATCTCCAAAGACTAGGAACCAGAACTGGTGCGTCAGTCGGGGCCACAGTCGGGTAGCCCACTGGAGGGAGGAATCACGCAATCGGAGACCTTGGGCCCACAATGACAATTTTCAGCCAATGCAGTGGCGCGCCTCCCTTAGCGTTCGATCATGGACTCCTCACGACCACTAGGCTCGATGGCGCCACGCGTTTGGGCGCCAAATTGTAGAACCAGCTTTTTGGAGACCCCTCATCCCACTGGGAGAGTCAGATCCAGTGGTGCAGGGAAACGCCTTGAATCTACGGGTCCTTCTTACATCAATCATCCATTACCAAAGAGACCAGGACAACCAGCCGTGGAGGGAAGCAAGTCATTTATTAGCTCGAGCTAAGGACAGAGGTCCCAGAATGGTACAAAGACAATTCTACGGAGACTGCTGCTTACTTCACAGCATGACACATATTTATAGCGCTAGCCACGCCCATTTGCACAGTACAAGTTCCTTATTCAGACAAGTTCCTCATCTGACAAGCTCTTCGTCAGTCTCATGTGGTGCAATCGTGGCCAGGGGACATCTGTCTCTGATTGCACAATGTAAGACAAATAACAACATCCGACATGATATATAAGATTAGCCAGATGCCATCGGATTAAATATTAGACTTTGTAACTTTGACACGCCCTTAGCAAACACACGCACGTAAATCAGCTAAAGTGCCAGAGCATTGTGAACATAATCGCGGTTGATTTTTTTTAAAACAACCTAGGGGGTATACACTGACAGGGATGCATATTTATGATATTAACAGCATGATAACTACGAGGATGTCAAATTATTCACTCTCATGGTAAACACAGTTGAAGTAATAAAGCATCGCACATGTAAGCGCAGGGGCGCCCAATGGGAGGGTGGAGGCAATTCTACAATTATATCTGAACAAACGTCATTTATTCAACAGATTTTCCCCAGATGAAGGCATACAGATGCCGAAATGCATTGGGAATGAAATGGGAATGAAAAGGATGTAATGGAAAAAGACTATTGGAAAAAAATGTATTAATGATATGTTCGAAAGAAAATCTACTAATGTGAACTGAAACATTGGTGAAGAACAATAAAGCCATATTTGGAAATTTAAATGGAGGAGTAAAAAATTCATTCATTTGAAATATATGGTTGAAATTAAGCTGGATACACAGCAAACTACCTAGTGCCCTGGGAGACAGTTCAAAAGTCCTTTTGAACGGCAACTGGGCTGGTTTTATATTCAGCCGTGTGGGTTTGTCCAAATGGGATTTTGCGGTCAGGTGTGTTGTGGGAGTTGTCCTGAGAATTGTATGTTTTTGTTTTGCCTTTTTTTTTCTTTTGTGTATTTGGGGGGCATGGCTACTTTGATTTGTGCAATATTTGGCATCGCTGCGGTGTTTTTGCATCTTCCACTATGTTTTTCATGTATCCTGGCTATGCTGCAGCTCTTCCGCTGTCTCTCACGTTCACTCCTGTGCGCGACCACGGCAGTCAGAAACAGCGGATCGTACTGCCGAACCATTGGGGATATACTAATTTCCCTTGCAGTGTCTCCGCTTTGCTCGCAGCGGGTTGTAGCTTTTCCGCGGCGTTTCCGTCCGCCGCTGTCGGTTTTTGGACATCACTGCCCACGTCGGGCGTTTTTTGTTAGCTTGCATCCGCCGCGGTCTCTCTTTTTTGGTGGTTGTTCCTAATTTGACCGCCGGTTTATCAGCGGTCCCGGCGGGTGTTTGTTTCCTGCCTCCATGGCGGTCGGGGTGGTTTTCTGCCCGCCATCCTAATGGGGCCATTAATCTTCTGGCATAAAAAAAAGAACATGAACTTGTGTAATGCAACTGTTGATCATGGGAAGCTCTAACACTTTCTGGTCAGATCGCTCTTCATAAAAATGCAACAAAAGTATGCAATTTGAAGCGGAAACAGTAGACCGACAGAAGTGAAATCAATCTGTATTCCGTCCATGCTTCATAGAAACACAAGGAAGTCACGCAGTAACTGACAACTGCAAGTGCTGCCGGATTAGAAGGAAGTAAAGAGTGATAAAGAAGCCAACGAATGGTAAGTGATGGGCAGGCTTGAAGACCCTTTTTAAAAACTATATTTACATTTTCTTTTTAGATACAATAGGTCACCTCCAAGTGACAGCATGCTGCAGGCTTGACCTAGAAAGATGGCTAATGTTACTTGCCATTATGTTTGTGTTGTGTCTTGTCCAATATTACCATATCCGATTGAGATCTATAAATACCATTTTGATTACTTTGCTTTCGCAAGTGTGAACCTACAGTGAAGCGCCACTTGTCATGGCCAGAATACCCAATTATTCGTAATAAGAGGGTAAGTAGGGGATGAATGAAGTGTTCTACACTTGCATGCCACCTTTGCTGTGTTGCAGTGAAGCCTAGTCCACTTTCCACGTGGACACAACCTTTAAGTGAACTGCAGTGTCCGCAATGTATTGAGGGGTTGTTTGCCATTCACAACAAACCAAGAACAAGACAACTAAAATCTGTTATTTTTATTTGTCTTGAAATCATTCCCAGACCAACAAACCCCATTTTATCAGTAGTTCATGTTTGCCTCACTGGGCCCTGAGGCTGGGGATACATCTAACGCTAAAATCCAGTTTGAAGCAGGTACGGTACCCACAAAAAACATAGATAAAGAAGTCTGAGGACAGAAGCAGGGTTCTTCAGCAGCGAAGCAGGGTAGCTACCAAAATCGTCATAGCATTCAGTTCTTTCTCTTTGAATTGCACTCCTGTTACACGCGGCACAACAGAGCTGCCAAGTAGGATTTTACACTGTGCTATCAAGACAACAGGTCGTACTGCAGGTTTACACAGCAGCATTCAGGGTACACAGTGTAGGCCTATAGCCATGTTTACTACCGCTTGAGTAAATAATACAATGGGTGCTGCAGTCTACATATACCAGGCAAGTTGAATGTGCCAATCAGGAATAAGCCCATTTAACCATGGTTAAAGGGGGAGCACACTGGTCAGCAGTGGTATTGTGCAAAGGGTTCTAAAGCCAGCAAAGATATAGGGTTTGCCAAAAGGTGAAAAATCCAGAGTGATCATGCCGAAAAGGCGGAATGCCTTTAAAGCCCTACTGGCCCACTCTTGTGAAGGTCCTCCTCAGTGTGCTCACCCAGTCCTTCACGTTAACATCCTGAGTGTGTGTTATGCGTTTGAATGTGAACCAAGTGTAGCACATGAATGCTGTGCATAAGTGAGCCAGAGAAATGGAGGCCAGTGCTATTCTTCTTGAATGCTCCTGCCTTGTACAAGATGGAATTGTGAGGTCTCTGTTCCCAGACAGTAGAAGTGTATTGCTCACATTTCTGTATATGGAGTCAGGAGACTGTAGTATCCTGTGTGCTGCCTTTCCCTGTGCGCCTGAGCTGGCGTCTGGAAAGATAAGACTGGAATACTGAGAATTATTAATGTAGTCAAATGTTGGTGTGTTATCTGCAGTGGTAGCTAAGAGATAGGCACAGTCTGAGGGAGAATGTTGCCCTAACTGGACCTACCTGTTCCTCACAACCTAGTTGTTGTCTCTTTTCTTTGTTTGGTATGAGGTGTGTTGAGACTCATGCCTTTGCCTGTCACACAGTTTCTGTAAATGCTATTTCTATCAGAGAGAGTTTAAGAAGTTGATGTTGGGTGAATGTGTAAGCGAGACATGTAGGAGATGTGAATATCATTCCAGTTCTTCATATGCAATGGAGTAGCTGTTATTTATTTTGTTTGAAATGAAGAGAGTTGTGTCGCACCCTGCATGTCTGAGCCGGTGTCTGGAATGCTGAGAGTGAAGTATGTAATAGAATGTTGGTGTGCGGCTGTGAGGAAATGGGGTGTATTATATGGGGTGGTTGTTCAACCTCACCATGTAATACACTTACAAACCCTTTCAGGATCCATAGGTTTGTTTGTTAAACGCCAGTTTAACCCTGGGTAGCTGCGGCTCTGAGCAGCAAGGCTTACACAAAGGAACCAGTGTAAAGCATTTAATAAAGCACCAAAACAACTGAAGAAGAAATAACTGAGAGACTCAACAAATCTGGCATCAATTTATAAAAATAAATTCGATTTTATGTATTTCTAGAAACCACAATGAAAAAGCTCCACCGGCAGTTTCCAGGGATCACTTAATTTCATAGAAGCATAGGCAACTCTAACTAGTTTGGCACCTAGAAGCTTTTTCACCAGAAAGCTTAACTAGTTTTAAGGCAGTCAGTTATAGTTACTTTAGGCAACCAACTCTGGCAGTGAGTGAATCAGGGGGACCAGCAGTGTCCTCAGAAACAGTTACCTCCACAGAAGAAACAGTCTTCTGAACGTTCCAGGCACTTTATCCTTGTTGCAATGGATTCCTATGGAAGTTGTCCTGTGCCTGAGGATACAGGATTCTAATGATGCTCAAAGGTGGTGTGGATTCAGTATGGTTGAAGGAGGTCTTCCTGCAGATGCTCCTCTGTCCCCCAGTCCACAAGCTTGGTGAGGTGATCCTGGCCACAGCGGTCTACATACCTCAAGGTCTTCTCATGTCTGGCAGAACTCCAGTTGCACTGAACTGAAAGTTCTCCAGTGACACAGTCACAGCCAAATCCTTAGCTGGGTTGTACCTTGACTTCTAGGCAACCAAGCTGCACTCCAACAACCCACCCAGGTCCAGCAGACTCTGGTGCAACCTCTGACAGTGGGGTTCTGGTCCTCGGTTCTGCACAGCAATGAGGAGCAGCGATCCGGGTGTCTGGGCTCCCTCTCACACTTAGCAAACTTCTTTAGCTGTTGTGTCAGCTGGCTCTTGGAGTCTCTGGCTGGGCTCGGAAAATGACTTCTCCTCAAGCAGGACAAAGCAGGCACAGTCATTTCCCCTTTTCTAGCTACTAAGTGCAACAGATGAAGTTGGCATCGTTGCAGTCTCTCTTCGGCAAAACCTTGGTGCAGTAATACTTCATCCAGTTCAGTCGAGATCAGAGCTAAGAGTTCTAGGGGTGCCCTGTTTATCTTCAGAAAATGACCTCATGGTAGGATGTTGTTGGTACCCTGTGGGCTACCAGGGTCCTTCCTACCTGATGACCACTTTCTGGAAAGTGTGGTATCTGGCTACCCTAGGGTGCACCATTCTTTCCACTCCCAATATATCATATAGCTACGAAGTTAGTGGTAGGTTGGAATAACTATAGCTGTGAAGGCAGCACATTGTAAGCATTCAGATAGCACGATAAAAGTGTTTTTATTGAAGGTGATCCCCAATATTACTAGATTTTCTGCTATGCAGCTGTCTAATTACCCCAGGGTTAGTTAAATCTCCTCTCGAATTATGAAGCAGAGGGAAGTTTTTCCAAGTACGGCCTGTGTGTCCACACCAGTTTATCCTAAACGAACAAGTTACTTACCTTCGGTAACGATATATCTGTAAGAAACAGTAGTTAGTATTAGATTCCTTACCTTAGAATATCCCCAGGCGTCAGTCTTGATCCGGAAACTTTTGCGTAGCAGTACCCCTGCGCGTCGGTAGGCGTCGTCTGCAGGCGTCCCCTGCGGCTCCGCGTCTGTCGTCGGCGTCGTGCGCCGTGATGACGTCGCTGGAGTATATAGACGCCGCCTCCGCGCGCTGACGTCAGTTCTTTGTACACAGCTTTTCCGCGCCAGGACACGCAGAGCCATGTAAGAACCAACACTGGTGCCATGCGAAACTAGGGCCCTGAAAGGGATGACCTTAACCCTATGTATCAGTTCGCAGAACGGGGAGATTGGGTGGGGCGGTAAGGAATCTAATACTAACTACTGTTTCTTACAGATATATCGTTACCGAAGGTAAGTAACTTGTTCATCTGAAAGAAACAGGTTAGTATTAGATTCCTTACCTTATAATAGATACCCCAGCAATACCAACCCCGGTGGTGGGTCTGCAAACCAATACAGCTTACACCAGAAAGTCCTGGAGGACAGAACGGCCAAAGAAGCCATCCCTCCGGACTTGACTGTCCAGGCAGTAGTGCCTTGCAAACGTGTGCAGCGAGGCCCACGTAGCCGTCTGACAAATGTCCTGCAAGGGGACTCCCCGGCCCAGGGCAGTAGTAGCCGCCGTGGCCCGAGTGGAATGGGCCCTCAGCCCAACAGGAGGCTCCTTCCGAGCCAAAGAGTAGCACGCTTTGATGCATAGAACGACCCACCAAGATGGTCCGTTTATGCACCGCCCGTCCCTTCTTCGCACCCACGTAGCCAACAAACAGTTGGTCATCCACCCGGAACTGGCGAGTGCGATCCATATAAAATGAAAGCGCACGTTTTGGGTCCAGACGATGGAGCCGCTCTTCATCCTTTGAAGGATGCGGAGGCGGGAAGAAGGAGGGCAAGGTGATGGACTGCCCGATGTGAAAAGCAGAGACTACTTTGGGCAGGAAAGAAGGTCTAGTTCTCAGAACCACCTTGTCTGGATGAATGGACATGAAAGGAGGTTTGACAGAAAGAGCCTGGAGCTCACTCACTCTCCTGGCAGAGGTGATGGCAACCAGGAAGGCCGTCTTTAAAGTCAGGAGACGGAGAGGACAGGAATGAAGTGGCTCAAAGGGAGCACACATCAAGAAGGTCAGAACCAGGTTCAAGTCCCACTGAGGCATCACAAACGGAACAGGTGGATACATGTGTGTGATGCCCTTCAAGAATCTTGGTACAATAGGGGACTTGAACAAAGAAGGTTGATCAGGCAGCCTCAGAAAGGCCGAAAGGGCAGAAAGGTAGCCCTTGATAGTGCCCAGAGCAGAGCCCTGCTGGGCAAGAGAGAGAAGAAAGAGGAGAACCTCGGAAAGAGGGGCAGAAAGAGGGTCCACAGCCTTTGCTGTGCACCATGCCACAAATCTGTTCCACCGGCAGGCGTATACCGACTTTGTGGAGGGACGCCTGGCTGCCAGAATCACATCACAGACTTCAGGAGGCAAGTCAAATGGCCTCAACTGTCGCCGCTCAATCTTCACGCATGGAGGTGGAGACTGGACAGGTTCGGGTGGAGGACCGTCCCCTGCTGCTGCGACAGAAGGTCCTCCTGAAGGGGCAGGCGGATCGGGGGACCGACTGACATGCTGAGTAGCTCGAGATACCAGTACCTTCGAGCCCAGTCCGGAGCCACAAGGATGACTTGGGCCCGGTCGCGCCTGATCTTCTTCAGCACTCTGGGCAGAAGTGGTATAGGCGGAAAGGCGTATAACAGACCGCAACTCCACTCGCGCCGAAAGGCGTCGCCGTGCGAGTGCCGTCTTGGAAACTCCAACGCGCAGAACTGATGACATTGCGTGTTCTCTTCTGTGGCGAATAGATCTAACCAAGGCTCTCCCCATCGCAGAAAGAGGCCTTGCGCCACGTCCAAGTTCAGACGCCATTCGTGATCCATCGAGCACCGACGGCTGAGTTCGTCCGCCCTGGCATTCAGAGAACCTGCCAGGTGTTGAACCATCAGAGTCACGCCCTGACGTTCCAGCCATTGCCAGAGACGCAGAGCCTCTTGGCAAAGGGTCCACGACCCCACCCCGCCCTGCTTGTTGCAGTACCACATGGCGGTGGTGTTGTCCGTGAACACCTGCACTACACTCCCGTTGACAAAGGGGAGGAATGCCTTCAGTGCTAGACGAATCGCCCGTAGCTCCAACAGGTTTATATGGAGCCGGGACTCTGCCGGAGACCAGATGCCTCTGATCTCTGCCTCTCCCAAGTGGCCTCCCCAGCCCTGGAGGGACGCGTCCGTCACAACAACGTGCTCCGGATGGGGAAGGGAGAGGGATCTGCCTCTGACCCAATCGCGGTCCATAAGCCACCACTGCAGTTGTCTCGCAGTGCCCTCCGAGATCAAGACATGGTCGGACAAGTTGCCCTGATGCTGGGCCCACTGAAACTTCAGGTCCCACTGCAGAGCCCGCATCCGCCACCGGGCGTGATGCACCAGAAGGATGCAGGAAGCCATCAGCCCCAGCAGCCGCAGCGTCAACCTGACCGAAACCCGGGATAACGGCTGAAAGATGGGAATCAAAGCCTGTATATCCTGGACTCGCCGTTCCGGAGGATAAACCCGAAACTGCGCCGAGTCGAGAACCGCTCCGATGAAAAGGAGCTTTTGAGAGGGACACAGGTGTGATTTCGGCACATTGATGGAGATCCCCAGCTCGTGCAGGAGGTCTGCCGTCATCTGAAGGTGGTGGACGACTGTCTGGGGCGAGCCCGCCTTCAACAACCAGTCGTCTAGGTAGGGAAAGACTGAAACCCCCAACCTGCGCAGATGGGCTGCGACCACCGCCATCACCTTTGTGAACACCCGTGGGGCACTTGTAAGGCCGAATGGGAGCACGATAAACTGAAAATGCTCGTGGCCTACCGTGAACCGCAGGTAACGCCGGTGGGCCGGCAGGACGTGGATGTGAAAATACGCATCCTGCAAGTCCAACGCTACCATCCAGTCTTGCGGGCCTAGAGCAGCCAAGACCTGAGCCAAAGTCAACATCTTGAACTTCTCCTTCCGGAGGAAGCCGTTGACGTTCCGTAGATCCAAGATAGGACGTAGGCCCCCTTTGTCCTTCTTGGGTACCAGAAAGTAGTAGGAATAGCAACCACGCCCTACTTCTGGCCCAGGAACGCGCTCGATGGCCCCCTTGGCCAAGAGGGCCGTAACTTCCTCCTGCAGAAGCGTCAAGTGTTCCCCCGACACACGGTGGTTCTGTGGTGGCATGGCTGGAGGATTGGTCTCGAAGGGGAGGGAGTAGCCCCTTCGGACGAGCTGCAGCACCCACCTGCCCGATGTGATTGCGCGCCAGCGGGAGTGGTGATGGCGAACCCTGCCACCCACTGGCGTCACATGGGCCTGAAAGCACGGACTAGGAGGATTTGGAGGCTGTTGCTTGAGGGGGGAGGTGTGGTCTGACCTCGCCGTTGTCCCCGACCGCCTCCACGGCGGTTTCCACGGCCGCCACCGTGTTGATAAGTTTGTTGCGGCGCGTGGCTGGCAGCACGTGTAGGACCGCCCCTTCCTTGGCCACGAAAGGAGCGAAACGAACCCGTTTGCTGGCGCTGGGTCGAGAGACCCAAGGACTTGGCCGTGACCCTGGAGTCCTTGAAGCGCTCCAGCGCGTGGTCCGCTTTGTCGCCGAAGAGGCGACTGCCATCAAACGGCATGTCCATCAATGCATTCTGGACATCTGCTGAAAAGTTGGCGGACCTCAGCCAGGCCTGGCGACGAATCGCCACAGTCGTGGACATAGCTCTGCCCAGCGAGTCGGTCGTATCAAGACCACACCTGATGGAGTATCTTGCTGCGTCTCGGCCTTCAATCATAGCTTTACTGAGTTTTGCCCGTACCTGCGGTGGGCACTCTGGCAGCAAGTCCGCGACCGTATCCCACAAGGAGTGGGTGTAGTGGCCCAAGAGGCACGCGGTGTTGCAAGACCGCAGTCCCAGACTCAGGGACGAGAAGACCTTCTTTCCATACTGGTCGTACCTCTTAGATTCCCTGTCGGGGGGCGCCGACGGGAATGCGGTCTGGGAAGTCGAGGCCTGGATCACCAGACTCTCAGGGGTGGGATGGGTGGACAGGAACTTGGGGTCAACCGTACACGGACGGTGGCGTCTGGCCACGTTCCTATCAACAGGCGAACCTGAAGCGGGCCTGGACCACGTGCCCAAAAGAACGTCTGTCAAGGCCTCGTTGAACGGCAGCAGTGGCTCCTGTGGGCATGACTGCGGTTTGAGGATCTCAGTGAGGATGTTAGTCCTCAAGGCCGCGACGGGGAGCTCAAGGTGTAAGGCCTTGGCAGCCCTCATCAACACCACTGAGTAAGCAGCCCCCTCCTCCGCATCCACGATAGGAGGCGAGACAAAGCCAGGGTTAGGGGAGTCGTCCAGACCACTGGCGTCACCCAAATCACCTGTCCAGTCCACATTGTACTGACACTCGCGTGTCAGAGGGTCCTCAGACCCCTCCCAATCCTCTCCGTAAACTACATCTTCACCATATTCGGAATCAACAATGTAGACCGGCTCTCTGGGGTCCACAGGCCCCATCGGCGTCGGGCGACGCCGGCCCGACTCCGCGTCCGGAGTCGGAGAGGGTATGGGGGCGGCGCCGCGCGGGGGCAGCGTCGGGGGCAACCCCGATGGAATCGGCACCGGAGAGGCCGATTGACCAGTCGGCGTCGACCCTGAAGGCCCCTGCGGCGCCGGAGCCGTCGGCGGCGCCGGGGCCGGAGCACCCGGCTGCGTCGAGGCAGGAGCACCCGAACCGCTAGGGCCCTCGGACGGGGCCACCGGGCCCGAAGGCGCCGTAGGCCCCGTCGGAGAAGACAGTGCCCTCATGGCCATGAGGAACTCCTCTATCTCCTCGGGCGTCGCGCCTTGCCCAGGGACCGCAGGGTATGGAGCAGGCCACGCCGGTGGCTCACGCGGAGCCGTGGGGGTAGGGCCACCCGAACCCCCGGCCGCATCGCGCGAGCGTCGGGGGGGAGTCGGGGGTACGATGACGACGCCCCGACTTCTTGTGTTTCCTACCTGAGGAACCAGAGGAATGGTGACAACTCCCGGAGCGCTCGTGACGGCTCCGCGACCGCTCCCTCGATCGGTCCCTTGACCTCTGGCCGGACCGGGACCGCTCTCGACGCGGGGCCGACACCCGCAGCTCGAGTAGCTTGCGGGACCGCTCCCGCCTGGCTTTATTCGTCAGGGCCCGGCAGTCGACACAGGCGTCCACGTCGTGGTCGGGGCCCAGGCACCGGAGGCAGAGTCGGTGATGATCCGTGACCGACATCGTGCGGTCACAGTCATCACAGTTCTTAAAACCAGGCATCCTACTGGCACCGTAAGAAGAATCAAGGATTCAAGAAAAGACTTGGTCAAAAGACCGGAGTACTGCACTTCTCGGATCTGCGCTAACTGGCGCGGAAAAAAGAAGAACTGACATCAGCGCGCGGAGGCGGCGTCTATATACTCCAGCGACGTCATCACGGCGCACAACGCCGACGACGGATGCAGACGACGCCTACCGACGCGCAGGGGTACTGCTACGCAAAGGTTTCCGGATCCAGACTGATGCCTGGGGATATTCTAAGGTAAGGAATCTAATACTAACCTGTTTCTTTCAGATAAAGGGATCCACCCTTATAAACTTGGAAAAAATGGAAAAAAGTGTCCCTCCAGAGTTTGTGTGTCTCCTATGTTCAGGGAAAGCACACAGCTTTGTTAAAATCTTAACAAAGCTGTGTGCTTTCCCTAAAATTAGGAGATACACAAATTCTGTAGGGACACTTTTTCCCATTTTTTCCAAGTTTATAAGGGCATTTTAACAAAGCTGTGTGCTTTCCCTGAACTTAGCAGGAGGAGGATGTATCTACCTCTCTTATGCTCTTGGAGCGCTACCTTTTCACTCCTCCCTTTGTTTTATTTGATACACACCAGTTTAGCCAGCTTATTGTATGCCCAGCAGGTGCATCTTACCAGATGGACTTCACCACATGGATGCCTGACCTTTTGCCACAGACCAGTATGCAGTGGAACAGGGGCCGCAGGTTTCACTTCAATGTCACAGTGTGGTGCTTGGCTAGTGTTGGGGAAGCAGTGATGGCCAAACTGTACCTGGGCCATAAGGTAATATGCTTCAAAGTTGGGAGCTCGAATCGCCCATGCTTGTATGGAAAATGCATCTTGCTCCACGCTATTCAGGGCTGTCCACCTCCGCACACCGATTTTTATAATTGAAAATATCCAGATCCAGATCCAGCTTTATTTAGCAGGATCTGGATTTTCTAAAATAGATACAGAAGCACCAACTTCTGAAAGGACTTCACCACCATTGATATCAGCACTTTGATCAATCTATCTATCTGTTTAGTGCTTTGGTCACGGACTTCCCATAGTTTTCACTAATTATTGTGGACACATCCTAATAATATCCAACTTCCAGGTATCTTACAAGTTACAATTGCCATCTCAACAGCTAAAGGAAATTTTTCCACCTGGTTCGGGGCATCATTGCTGACTTAGACCAATTGGTTTTTAATCCAGATAATTCCTCTCATATAGTAATTTAAGTAATTATAGGAAAAAGATTACATGTAGGGTCATTGAGCAATCGCCGAATATGGTCTGCATACATCGACTGACCCTATGCATGACTAAATTTAAGCCTCTGTGGTGGATGAAGGCTGGCAAGTGGCTCTACAACTAGGACAAAGAGTATAGAAGAGAGGACAGCCTTGCCTGGTGCTCCTTTGTATCGATATTGGAGAAGGCAATACATTGTTGACCTTTAGTCTTGCCTTCGAAGTGGTGTATAGTAGAGTGAGCACAGCTTTGCACACTACCATCTTTTCTATTAGTCTGAGTTAGAAGGGCCATTCTATGGAATCAAAGTCTTTGTAGGTGTCTAAAAACACTGCAACTGCCTCAATATCTGCATCGATTTGGTAAGTAACCGCAAAAAGGGTGCTCAGGTTATCTGTGGTCGATCGGCCTAGAATTCAACCGGATTGTCCCGGCAGAACCAGGCAAAGCAAGAGGGAAAGTAACCTGTTACCAATAATTTTAGCTAGTATTTTATTGTCAACATTTTTAGGGACAATGGTTGGGATGATAATACCTAAGTGGTGGATTATCAGGTTTTTGTGATGTAATAACAATGGCTTCTCATACGGTTGGGGGAGTTTACCGGTTTCAAGCCTCATTGTACACTTCTAGTAGAAATGAGGACAATTCTGTAGCATATTCTTTATAAAACTCCACCGGGAGCCTGTCACCACCTAAGGCTGAAACATTTCTCATTGATTTTATAACAGACTTAATCTCTTGAGTAGTGATGGGGTGCACAGTGGCTCCCTTTGGACAGGCCTATCCAGATATGTAAGTATGCTCTCGGCAGGAATATTCACTGTTGCAGTGTAAAGCTGTGGATAGGAAAAATCTCAAAATTCCAGTGCAAATCCAATTGGGGAGAGGGGCTACAAATAGCCTCCCGGGTTTATAGTGCAACTATATCTGAAAGCAAACCACCTTGGCGAATCACTCTGGGCTGTGTACAGCAAGTGTGTGCCCCCACACCTCCTGCACCACTGGTAACTAGTATGCTTATCTAGGAATTAAAATTCAGTGTCCCCGGCACCAAAGAAATCCAGTATTTTTAGGCTCTATATAACTTTGTATTGGTTGGATTGAAGTACTCCCGTATTCTCCACTCTAGAGATGATATCTCTTGCTCTGGGTATGACATTTTATCTGTCAGCGATCTTAATATCCTGTGACTTTATATGTGCATTCATTCCTGATAATGGATTTAAACAGTTCGTACAGGGCAACCGAAACCTGGCTGACTGTGAGGTGGGATAAAATTGATTGGAGGTTTTCGGTTTAAAGACTGGGTCTGGCAGCTACTACATTTTGTGCATTCCCACGCAGCTAGCGATGGGCAAAGCCATCAGAACTGGAAAATGATCAGACAAAGTCCTAGATAAATGTGTTATAGTTTCACCCTAGCGCATCTCATCTCTAGATCCTAACCAGCAATCGATCCTGGACGATATTCCATGTACTACGGAATGCAATGTATATACTGTGGAATTGGGCCATTTAACACAGTAAATGTCTAGCACTATGTGCTGGTGCATAATATCTCACAGATCTTCCCACATGCGTGTTGGCTGAAACCGCTGCCAGGGCTATCCAAATCAGCTTCCAGTATAACATTAAAGTCTCCCCCTTGTATTCAGAGTGAGAAGAAGTGGCCACAAAACTGTTCCTATTTTCAGTTTTCAACAAAAACAGGGTTGTCAAATTGGGGTCATACTTATTGAACCCAGCAACCTCTGCTCAACCACACACTAGCCGTATCCATGACTGAATATGTCCAGAGGCCTGACCCACAAACCTGGTTTTACCAATATCTCCACTCCCATACCAAAGGAGGAATAGGAAGAGTAATAGAAATACACACCCCAGCTTTTGGCAAAATTATTTACCCCCACGGAAGCAGCTTGCATCTCCTGAAAATAATGCAACATCCACTTTAGGTCTATTAAGGGAAGCAATCACCATCCAGGCCTTGTGGTGGTCATTCACCCTTCTCACATTCCGGAAAAGCAGCCTTGGCTTGCCCCAATTATAAATGTTGTGTCTGCTGGTTTCACTACATCTTTCTTCTATATCTATCTGTCAGATCAGATGTTTTTCGGCCATCAAAATCCTGTGCCACCTGTATTCTAGTAATATTCGCCCAAACAGCTCTTGTAGCAAACCCCTACCCACATTGCCTTATAACCGTAGAAGAGCAATACAGTCTAGCCTCTGGGTTGCTAAACTGGCATCAATCACATTGTTGCCCACAATCATGTGATGCTCTGCAGTGTTAGATATACCAGTAGTGTTAGAAGCCTGTCCTTCTTGCATATCGATGAGAGATGTAACTTGTCTTGAGACTGTGGGTGGTTATTCGAGGATTAGTAGCTGGCGAATTGAGGAGGAACTTTTCTAACTCAGACACTGTTTGAGTGCCTCCCTCTTTTGGAATCATTACAGCACGAGAGCAAGCCTTGTTCACCGTGGAATTAACAACAGGTAGACTTTCATAAACAAGGAGACGATTGAATTGTTTTTAATAGTCTCTATCAAGTATCGATGTCTTCAGGATGGGGAAACAATTACCTATTATTTGCCCACTTCAGGCTATTCAAGGACTGAGGATTTATCTCTATATTCTCCCAACTGTGACTCTTCGGTCAACAAATGGGCCCATTCACTTCAGTAATAATATGTTTATCATTTTTACTGTGTGGGAGCTCAGTCGGATATGAGCATGGTCGGATCTGGTCGGATATGAGCGTGGTACAGCGCTTTTGCATTGGTCATGAAAGTTTATCATAATTAAGTCTCCCAGTTTTCAGTTTTTACAGATTTTTACCGATAAATATAGACAGAAAACAATGTGAGTCGTCTGTATATATGTTTAAAAGCTAAAAATACTGAAAATTGTTCTTTAAATGAGTGACGTTCCATGCGGTCTGTTGAGAATTCCAAGATCAGCAGATAGACAGCATGGGAGTTTAGAAAATAGGTTAACATAGCATTGTATACAGGCATATGTTAAAATATATTTGTAGTAAATTGCTAATATTTACTTGTGGGTTTAGTATTTTAGTATTAAATCTGTTTTATTGACAGAACACAATCAGTGAAATATGAGCAGAACTCCTAAAACCCACCGGGCTGGCTAGCTGCAATTTGGGTATACCAGCAGGGCAACGAACAAAGCGAAACTTCTTAGAGATTAAACACAGCAAGCCGCCAACAACCCATCTAGGCCGGCCGCGTCCACAAAGGAAGAAATAGTAACAGTAAGGCGGTGCCAAGGACAAGCAGGCAGATCAGTTGAGAAGCAATGAGTCCATGGTATCGGGAATGCGACCTGCTGAAGTCCGTAGGCTCTAATAAGTGTTCCATATTTGAACAATAAACATAACCTGGAAATAGAAAACAGTAAAAATAAAAAATATGTAAACCCAGCCTACCCCCACCTCCTCTGTTCCTGAGCACAAAAGAAAATCAAGACATGCGTGTCATTCCGTGAGCCCTAGGTGCTACAGAGAGTCATCATCTCCGGCGGAGGGAAAAATCCGACAATTCAAACACTTATGGGGTGATTGCAGTGGCATCTGGAACTAAGTTCAGGATACAGAGGTATTGCGGGCAGGTAAATTCTCGGAATTCAGTGGAGAAAATAGGCCCAAGTTTTGGCATAATCTTTACCCTTCCCTCCCGCCACCATGGAATGTCTCTCCATCGCTAGAAGATTCCATAATTGGTGTAGCTAGTTTGAGTGATCGGGTACTTTGTCTGATTTCCACCTTGTCAGTATTAGCCTATGAGCAGCGTTCAGTGCAAGTGCCATCTGTTGAGCGCAAAGGAAAAGTTATCGCATTGGGGAGGCCTAAGAGTGTGTAAGCAGGAAGCTGGTGTATGGAAGTGTTGAAGGCCAGGTCTATGTCATCTAGGATCTGTTTCCAGTAGCGGGTTAGTTTGGGGCAATGGCAAAGTAAGTGAAGAAGAGTCCCGGGAATACGGCACCCCTCCACAGAGGCCATTACATTGGGATTGCCATTTGGCTAGCTTTTCGAGGTGTAGTACCATAGGTAGCAATTTTAAAAGCTGTCTCAGTGTGGCTCACGGAGTACGTAGTGTAGCGTGACCGGTAGAAATTGTCTTCCCACTCCTTATCTGACAATGCACGCCCTAGCTCAGTTTCCCAGTGTTTCTGACTGGCAGTGCAGGACCAAGAGAGGGCTAAGGTAAGGAGGGAGTAGATTTTGGAGATACGGCTTTTATCATCTTTTTTTGGTAAGTATCCATTTCTCAAATGGCTTAATTGGCCGGAAAGCTAGGTGACGCGTCCCAGGTTCCGAAATCCAATGTATCATCTGGGAGTGTAAATAATATCAGTGGCGGGTAATTTTTAGCCCGATTGTAGGTTCTTAAAGGGGATATGGCCCTGAAGGTCAAATAAGTGCCCCAATTGTTTACATCCCGTCTCCACCCACCTCCCTACAGCCTTGGCGGACATTCCCGGCGGGAAGGCGGGATTTGAGAAAAGCAGGGTCAGGGGAGAAGGGAATGAGGTCAGGTTGGCTCTCTGAGAGACTCTGTCCCAAGCTAGCATTGTAGATTGTGTGACTGGTGAGGAGTAGAGTCCCCAAGCGCGGCCCGACCTTAGCAACCAGGCATGATGTGGTGGCCCGTGACCGTCTGATCCATGAATACCCAATATTTTTCTGTCATGGGACAGTTCCATTCCACTAAATACCCTAAGAGTGAAGCATGGAAATATCAAGTGATATTAGGGAAGGCTAGTCCCCCATACTTTTTGGGTTGTTGGAATTGGGTTTTGTGTAATCGTGGTGGGATTAGGACCCAAATGAAGGCCTCGATTGCCGCCTGTATTTGTCGTAGGATGTGTGGCAGGGGTTCCAGTGGCAGAGTTTGGAACAAGTATATGGCGCCTGGTAGGGCAATCATTTTAATCGTGGATAATCTCCCAAACCACGTCAGGTGTAGGCGATGACAGTGGTAGATGTCCGTGCCGATTCGGGATAGCGCAGAGTAGTTCACCTCTGCTGTTTTCGCTAGACTCTTGTGGAGAGTCAAGCCAAGGTACGTGAGCCCTCCAGATACTCAGGCACAGGGAAACTGAAGAGCCTGAAGAGCCTCTTCCATGTGTTGGCTAGTGGAAAGATTGAGTACTTTGGATTTCTGTGTGTTTTAAAGCCAGAAAACTGATTGAATGTCTGAAGATTCTGCATGATGGCCGGTAGAGAGGACAAGGGGTGTGCAATTGAAAAGATAATGTTGTCTGTGCATAAGCTAATGAGGTGATGGTCTAAACCAAAGGGGATGCCCTCTGCTTGGGGGTTAGCTCGAAGTCGCTGAGCCAAGGGCTCCATATATAGAGCAAAATGTAGGGGGGAAAGGGGGCACCCCTGTCGCGTTCCACGTCCCACTCCAAATTGCTAAGAGAGTAAGCCGTTTGACTCGAACAGCCACCTGGGGGGCACTGTAGATGCTCGCGATCCAGCATCGGAATCAGGGTCCCATTCCAGAGCGTTCTAGAGTGACAAACAGATACGGCCAGTGTACATGGTAGAAAGCCTTTTCGGCATCGATTGCCAGGAGAAAGGCCTCCTCTTTGGACCGCTGTACCTTATCGATTATATGGCAAAGGCGTTTAGTATTGTCTCCACATTGCCGTCCTGGAATGAAACCAGACTGATCTGGATCGACTAGGCCCGGCATGTGGGGGTTCAACCTATGTGCTAAAATACTGGAAAACAGCTTTGCTTCTATGTTCAACAAGGAGATCGGCCGGTGGGAATTACAAAGTTCAGGGTCCTTACCCAGCTTGAGGATAACCGATATAGATGCCTGTAGCATAGAGGGGGTGAGGGATCCCGAGTACGGGAACGAGTTAAACAGGCGGGTGAGTAGAGGAGCGAGTTCAGCACAGTAGGTTTTGTAAAAAAAGGCACTGAAGCCATCCGGCCTCGGGGCCTTTTGGAGCTTCAGCCGGGTGACTGCAGAGATAACTTCCTCAATGCGAATAGGCGCATCCAGGACGGCAGCATCGCTCTCGGGCAGAGATGTCACTGCAGCATCTCCCAGGTATTCGGTAGGATCGGGCAGCAGGGAGGGATCAGCCACATAGGGGGAGTGGTAAAAGGAACGGAAGGATGAAACTATTTGGGCGTCACCAGTTAGGAGTCGACCAGACCCATCACGCAGCGATTTAACCGAGTGAGCTTCTTGCTGGCTCTACGAACAATGCACTAACATCCGGCCCCCTTTATTGGAGCCAATGACATATTTATGTTTCAGGTGGATCACAGCATGTTCAGCCTGGTCGAGGTCCAAACGGCAGAGCTGAAGGCGCTCCTTTTCTAGCTGTCGCTATATGCGGGGAGCACCCGTGCATTTATGTATGGTCTCTGATTCTTTAAGGGTGGCCTCAAGTTCCGTGTGTTTCTCCCGTCTGGTCTTATTCTCATAGGCGGCTTTAGCAATTAAGGTACCTCGCACTACTAGCTTAAGTGCCTCCCATACCTAAGAGAGTGGTGGGTCAGCCCTGTCATTAGTTGCATCAGTAATGCATCGCCTGACGTCGGTAACCACATCTGGGGACCTGAGCAGGGAATCTCGCAGGCGACAGCGCGGTTTGAAAGCAGGACGCGCAGTGGGGAAGCGCAAAGCTAGGGTAATGTGTGCGTGGTCAGAGAGGGCCCGAGCTTCAATGGTAGACTCTATAACCAGGGCCCAAGCAGCTGGAGTAACTAGGAAGTGGTCGAGATGAGCATAAGTTTTGTGAGCGGCCGAGTAATATAAAAAGTCTAACTCGTTAGGGTGTAGAAAGCGCCAAGCATCTCTAATCCCCACCTCTCACAAACCACTCCCTTACCTTCACTGACAGGGCGCCGGCGCCGCCAGTGCATGAGCCAGAACGATCCTGTTCGCCGTTCATCACGAGAATAAGGTCGCCCACTTACTACTACCGCTGGGTCTGGAGAAGGCAACACCTCAGCACAGGTCTCCAACAAAAACTTCTCTGGTCGATCATTAGGGGAATAGATGGAAGCAATAGTGCAGGAGGAGGAACCGACGTGGAGTCGCAGCGCTAAAAGGCATCCCTTGATTTCTGTGACCGGCCCTACCACCAAGCCCCTACAGTGTTTGTCCAAAAGAATAACCCTTTTTACTGTTGTTAGAGGACCAGAACTGGTGATGGAAGTGACTGTGGTACATTCGTGGGTGTCCAACTGCAATAAGTGGGTTTCTTGAATGAGACAAATGTTCTCCCCGGAATGTTCTAGTAAGGACAAGACCGCCCTCCGCTTTATTGGGTTGTTGAGACTCCGGACATTGAGACTGACTATTTTAAGATCCAGAAGGGAAGGAAGGGGCCAGCAGAGCTATGTGGGACCCTAATGAAGAGTCTTTGAGCTCAATACCTGGAAGCCTACGACCTGCAGGGAAGAGTCTAGGGAATCTGAAGGGATGGACCACTCTAGGCTCCTCCGGCTCCTCAAAACATCCACCATTCCCTTGGTGTAAGTGGAGGCAACTCACGAGGTGCACAGGCGATCTTGAGACTGCGTAAGTTGTCAGAGAACCACGTCTCGCTCTTTCGCCATCTCTTCCGGGCCTGTTTTGGTGGAGGTCGATGGTTTGCCAACTGTCTGCCCCCAGGAAAGTTTACTCCTGACATGCTTGAAGGGACTGTATTTTGGCGCCTGATTCGGCTCAGCAGCAAATGCCAGGAGGTCCGTACCTTCCGTGAGGGAACGTATGTGCTGTAACTTCCCTTGGTGCTTGAAGATGAGGCGAAAGGGATGACCCCAAGAGTACGGAATCCCTTTTTCCCAGAGATGGGATATGACGAAGCGATAATCCCTCCACTTAGCAAGAGTCACAGCGGCCGGGTCTCGAAAGGGAGCTGGTGTGTGCCCCCGGAACTGGATCGGCTGGACAGTCGAAAGCTGAAAGTCATGCACACAGACTAGCATATCGGGCAGGGGGGCTATCCCGCCTCTGGGGAGGCCCACACGGTGGACGCGGTCCATCTGGATTTTTTGCGGACAATCTTCCCCTAGTATTTGCTGGAAGAGGGACATGACAGTCCCGCAAGTCCTTGCCCTCCAGGGCACCGCACGGATGCGGATGTTATTCCTCCTGGACCGGTTTTCAAGATCCTCTGTGTGGGCCTGACGGTCTAGATTTTGTTCCCACAGTCGAAGAACCTTCTGTTGTAGTTGGTGAAGATCATCCTCCCTCGCCAGCTCATGCTCCTCCAGTGCAGCTACCCTCTCTCCCATCTCATCAACATCCTGTCGTCCCTCTTTGAGAACAGATGCAAGCTCCCCTTTCAGCTCCAAGACGTCTTCCTTAATGAACAGTTCCATCATGAAGGTCTTTGTGACCAGGCTATCAGCCTCTTAAACGGGGTCAGTGTGTCCTTGGTCTTTATATGTTCTTTGGGAAGTCTCGGAGCCCCCCGGTTGCTTGAGCAAAAGTTCCTTAAGGAACTCTTTACTTCGCGCTCGAGGTGTGCCCATCTTTGCATACCGATTAGTAGAAGGTGGATGAAGAGCAGGACGCAAGCTAGACGCTTCACTGCCGCCCCCGCTACAGAGGCAGGCCCGCGATCAGGGTTCGGCCTTGAGTTAAAAGAGTGCTGAGAGTGTGGAGGCCATCAAGTCTTGTAATCCCAGGAGAAAGCCGCAGAGCTACCAACGGCAGCTCCTGACGTCAGAGCACCCTCTGCTGAGGGACGAAGCGCCTGATCATGCGGTGCCCAGAGTGATATTAGGGCCCAGCAGAGGTATCCAATGGGCCTATCTCTTCTATCCGGTCAGTGACCCAAGTGTCACCCAGCGAGGAGCACTGGCTAGGGCAGAGGGCACCTTGGTCGCAAAGCAACGTAGAGTGGGTGGGATGGGGAGCGCTGTTTCTTATGAAGCCTTCTTGCCGCGATCTTATGTCTCAGGCTATATGTGTAAGTGTTGCACAGGTGCACCAGTAGTCCCTACACCCAATGCCCCAGGGCAGAGTGACTCAACAGGGAGCGGAAATCCATCAGCCAACGGGCAAGGAGTGATGTTAGAGCCTACCAGCAGCGTTCCAAGGACCCCCCCCATTTATCCAATCAGGGTTTTGAGTGCCACCTAGTGGGGGAACAGACCAGAGCGAAGAGCCCCCCGATCCCACAGCTGCAAAGATTGGGCAGGAGGGAGGCTCTGACCCCCCTAGGGGCTCTCTTTCAGTATTCCGAGGCCTCTGGGAGTAATGCTGGAATGTTGCGTGTGTGAGTGAGGAGGCCCCTCACCTTGCACCTCAGCTCCATGAGACTCAAACGTGAGTAGTCAGCCAATGGCTGCCGGGTGAGGAATCCATCACAATCAGATGTCCTGGGTTCACTGTGGGTCTGGTGAGCCTCTCAGTGAGCTCTACCCTCCCCGGTAGTCAAGTAGGGCCCCCTGACCAGGCTGTGGGCCTCACAGTCTATAGCGGGCAGAAAGCAAAATGGCGGCTCCTGTTTCTCCCCGGACCGGGCCACGGATTCTGCGATTGCAGGATAGAGAACGCACCTGCAGGGCGTTACGGACTGTCACAGTGATCTGCTAGTTTCTTAGGCCCTCAGGAGGTTGTTGCCAGCACCATGCAGGCCAATGCTAGAAGGGCGAGTGGATGCCGATTGCCCGTCCAGCTGTGTCCCGGGAAGACCCACTGCTTCTGGATGCAGGAATCTCCCGGGTCGTGGGGCTTTCAACCTGTGTTGTGGTAGGCGGCCATGGAGTGGTGGGTGCTCAGGTCCATTGTGCGCGTGAGGCAGAGCGTACTTGTGGAGACCTTCCGCCAGGCATGGCCGTCCGCTGGGTGTCTCCCCAGGCAGGAGTCAGTAGCTGCAAAGTAGATGGGGCCAGCCGATGCAAACTCTGGCGACAAGATGGTGGCCGCCCGATAGGTCGTTTCCCGGGCCTGGCCCGCCGCCTCAGGTGGTGGACAACTCCCGGTTCACAGGACCTCCAGATAGTGGTACAGGAGGCAGTCAATGCCCACCAGGCGTTCTGTTGCTCTCAGGGGCTGTGTTGCTTCACCGGTGCCGGGGATCTCGCCAGAGCTGGACTCGCGGCTTCTGCCTCGGCCGCAGGACCTTTAGGGTGCTTCGCCGAGGGATCAGGCAGGTGGGCTCAGGTGATCCAAATACTGCTTCACTGAGGCACCAGGATAAGCAGTAGTCGATGTCGCGAGAGTTCTATGTCGGGGAATGGGGAAAATACAAAGCGGATGATATGGCAGGGCTGGAGGAGAAGAGTCTGGCTTCCTACTGTGCCGCCATCTTGGCCACGCCCCCTGGGTGTAATATTTTGCTATATTTGACTGCTGGATTTGCTAAAATGTGACAGGTATCAAAGAACATGTGTATGTTTAACAGTTAACTAAATGTGGAAATTTACCCATTTTAACTACATTTACTTGCAAACCAATAAATATGGATGAATACTAATAGGAAGGCCCAAAAATAAATCAGGATAAATACAGGCGAAAATGCTTTAAAAAAAATACCATAAAACCAGGAGCCCTAATTATAACAGACTTGAAAACAGGAAAAGGGCTTTGTCATGATGCGCGGCGACCAGGAGTCAACTTTGTAAACAGCACACATCACTGGATGTGTTATCCAATCACCTGCCTCAATCCAAGTATGCAGGTACAGAGTTGCTAAAATGGATACAATGTCTCTCTCACATTGTGTTGATGGTTTAAAAGTTGTATTGCGCTTAAATATGAAACCAAAACAATCTTTTCGTATGCACTGGTTTCTGATTCTTTTGGATCATGTACAAGCTTTATAAACCCTCCTAATAAAATAAACAATTTATTTTTTAGAAAAGATCAGGAAGGAAAGAATTTTTGACACATTCACATCATTGCAAGACACCAAGGGTAGTACTAGACCATTTATTCACATTGGAAGAAACTAAGGGGTTCTATCACTCAGGGGCTCACATTTTATGAGACTGAAAGGTGGGGTACACATTGCTGACATTTCTGATCCCTCTCCATGGCTTCTAAATATAAATCATCTGTTTGATTCTCCTCATTAACCCCCTCCCTCCCCTCCAAGGGTGGCCAGAGAATGTATCCTTTTGGAACAAGGCTCGAGGAGAGAGAAGACCAGCTTTGTCTTTCCCTATTCAGGCAAGCAGATTTATTCATTTGTTTTTTTTCTATTAAGCCGACATAGTCTGAAAGGGCATTGGAGAGCTTTAGAAAGACGATTAACTCTATACACTGTATAGTATAAGATAGTTTCCCGTGTTCAACCATCTAGGATTGCAGTTGGTACTTTCAGTAAATATTTATTTATTACAGATCAGTATGTTAAAAAAAAAAATACATGGAGCAAAAGGAGAAAGAATACAATTGTTGCCTACATGTGATATAGTAGATTGTAATCACTGCTCTAAGCAGAGGCCTTTTATTTGCAGGTTTTTCAGCAAACTGTCCTGCAATGTCTGTACAAATGGTGGCACCTCCTGTCCCACATGAAACCATAAACCGGATACACACATACTTTGGGGCTGCAAATACCTAAAGCCAGTAGCATCTGACTTCTATCTGACCCCAAAACTCCACTGGACTCCCCTGGGTAGTATTGTTTAATGAAAGAAACAAAATGCCAACGATAAACAGCATGAACATAACATCCTAGATAACAAACTCCACAAATGTGCCCAAAACTGTGGATACGAGGCCTAGAAGGCCTTGCAGAGCAAATCTCATAACTGAGTAAATAGGCAGCACCAGGTCTTATCACGAGGTAGCCAGAATAGCCCTTAAACATACAGCAGACTGGGTGTAGGTAAAGAAATGTAGCTGTTGCTTTCTGTCCATTTGCTGCTATCTGGAGATTGCATATTGTCTCCTTTGTAAGATGTCCTGGAACCTTTTCTTGACTAATCCTTCGGCCCCTTTAATGACTGCCACTGTTTTTGTTCCTTTGCTTCACATTGTGCTCAGTTACTTCATCCCCCTATAGCTGTTGTTGTGTAGTTCCTATAAACCTGAACGTGCGGGATTGGTGTCCTGACTAATTCCAGACACCCCCACCGGGTATGTTAACCTGTATACCAGCTAGCTCATAGTGCCACTATAAAACCTTCTTACCAAAGAGAGAATAGTTTTTAGCAACTATTGAACATAACAACTCTGTCCCATCAGGGATTGTGGAAACAGTGCAGTACTTTTCACTGTTAGTCGTGCTCACTTTTGTTTCAGAGTACTACACAGAATAAACGGTGGGGACCTTTTTCAAAAAGCATTTATTGAACCAGCGTCATTCTGCTGTACAATAGGTGTGCTGAAACAACCATAAGACAAACAGATCTAAATGATTATAAGCACCAATAGAGTAAAAGGATGGTAGATTCCTACCATAGTGCTAGAACAATGAATATAGACCAGAATATAAAATACATGACAGTAATAAATGCCTACTCCTACAATTCAACACTATCTTGATGTACCTATGTGTACCTAACATGTATGTAGGTATAGAGCCAAGAATCCCCCTAGGATAAAGCCAACCCCAATACCTGAAATGAGAGACTGTGGGACCCTGTCTTGGTCTGAAGATGGACATACTGCGAGGGATGTTACACCACTGCGATCTGGAGTGTCTGCCTCCAGGAACCTCAACGTCTTGCGTCAGTGTGTCAGTATGAAAGTCCTTCTTCGCCTCCACATGCCTCAGGAAAGATATGGTGTTTATATGCCCAAAGTGGTATCCTCAGGGGATCTACCTTGCTGTGTCATGTCGGACTAGGATGACGGAAGGAATAACCCTTTATACATAGTTATTATGCAGGAGATGGTAGTCTTGCTGAGATTCCAAGAATCCTCATGCATAATGGATGAGGCTAGTTTTTCCGGAAAAAACACGTCCTGTAAGCAGTACCGTAACTAGGTATAATGTCACTACCAAGAACCGTTATGTAGTGTAATGGCAGGGGAGATATAGGTAAAAGCTTCGGTTATTACCTGAGCCTATATTGGGGTATCTGTATGAAACATAACACTGTGAGCAAGTGTGGGTTTTTTAAACAATGCCTTGTCTCAGTAAGTGGTAAGTGCATGCATATGGTTTTACCTCTATGTGGAACTTCTGATGTTATATTGCCCGTGTTCTTCTAATAAATGCCTTGTCATTTTCTTGACATTCATGCGGTTACTTCATTAAGAACACTGTTGCATTTTGTTCATTCATACAGATTTTCCCAGAAGAGACTTTCTGATGTTGTTTTAAATCTCCCTTGCTAATAAATGCCTTGTCAATTCAGTGTAGTCTTAAGTAGGGACGTTTCATATTGTGTTGGCTCTCCATTTCTTATGAATGCACTCTCACGTTAAATACATTTATATAGTTTCTCTTCAGTGTGATAGTGAAAGTCATATTACATTTTGTTTTGTAGCAAATCCCTTGTTGCATTCTGTGCATTAACATGGTTACTCCCTAGTGTAAATTTGTTGATGCTGTATTAGCTTATTCTTCCTATTTAAGACTCTAATACATTCTGTATGTACATAGCATTTCTCTCCATGTGGATTTTCTAATGTCATTTTAGATCGCCATTTGTCATGAATGTTTTGTGAAAGTCAATGTATTGATATGGATTCTCGACTGTGTGATCTTTCCGATGTTAAATAAAATTTAGCTTTCTAAAAAATCCCATGTCACATTCTGTACATTGATATGGTTTCTCTCTAGTGTGGACTTTCGGATGTTGTTTTTTTCTCCCAAATAGTTTTTCTGATGTCGCTTCAGATCTCCATTTATTAACAATGCTTTGTCTCACTCTGTACATTGATATTGTTTCTCCCCAATGTCGCCTTTATGTTGTTTTAACACTCCATTTGTACTTAATGCTTTGCCACACTCTGCACATTGATATGGTTTCTCCCCAGTATGGATTTTCTGATGTTGATTTAGCTGCCACTTTCTTATGAATGCTTTGTCACACTCTGTACATTAAAATGATTTCTCCCTAGTGTGGATTTCTGATGTCATTTTAGCTCTTGATTTCTTATAAATGCTTTGTTGCATTCTGTACATTTATACGGTTTCTCCCCAGCATGGATTTTCTGATGTTGCTTCTGTTCTCCATTGGTTAAAAATGCTTTGCCACACTCTGTACATTGATATGGTTTTCCCCCAATATGGATTTTTTTTATGTCGTTTTAGCTCTCCATTTCTTATGAATGCTTTGTCACTCTCTGTACATTGATATGGTTTCTCCCCAGTATGGATTTTCTGATGTTGTTTTAGCTCCCACTTTATTATGAATGCTTCGTCACACTATGTACATTGATATGGTTTCTCCCCAGTGTGGATTTTCTGATGTTGTGTAAGCTCACGATTAGTTATGAATGCTTTGCCACACTGTGCACATTGATATGGTTTCTCCCCAGTGTGGATTTTCTGATGTTGTTTTAGCTGCCACTTTATTTTGAATGCTGTGTCACACTATGTACATTGATATGGTTTCTCCCCAGTGTGGATTTTCTGATGTTGTTTTAGCTGCCACTTTATCATGAATGCTTTGTCACACAATGTACATTGATATGGTTTCTCCCCAGTGTGGATTGTCTGATGTTTTAGCTCTCCATTTGTTATGAATGCTTTGTCACACTCTGTACATTGATATGGTTTCTCCCTAGTGTGAATTTTCTGATGTCGTTTTAGCACTCCATTAGTTATAAATGCCTTGCCACACTGTGCACATTGATGATTTCTCCCCAGTGTGGATTTTCTGATGTCGTTTTAGCTCTTGATTTCTTATAAATGCTTTGTTGCATTCTGTACTTTCATATGGTTTCTCCCCAGTGTGGATTTTCTGATGTCGTTTTAGCTTTCCATTTTTTATGAATGCTTTGTCACACTCTGTACATTGATATGATTTCTCCCTAGTGTGGATTTCTGATGTCGTTTTAGCTTTTGATTTCTTATAAATGCTTTGTTGCATTCTGTACATTCATACGGTTTCTCCCAAGTGTGGATTTTCTGATGTTGATTTAGCTGCCTCTTTCTTATGAATGCTTTGTCACACTCTGTACATTAAAATGATTTCTCCCCAGTATGAATTTTCTGATGTTGTTTTAGCTCCCACTTTATTATGAATGCTTCGTCACACTATGTACATTGATATGGTTTCTCCCCAGTGTGGATTCTCTGATGTTGTGTTAGCTCACGATTAGTTATGAATGCTTTGCCACACTGTGCACATTGATATGGTTTCTCCCCAGTGTGGATTTTCAGATGTTGTTTTAGCTGCCACTTTATTATGAATGCTGTGTCACACTATGTACATTGATATGGTTTCTCCTCAGTGTGGATTTTCTGATGTTGTTTTAGCTGCCACTTTATTATGAATGCTTTGTCACACAATGTACATTGATATGGTTTCTCCCCAGTGTGGATTGTCTGATGTTTTAGCTCTCCATTTGTTATGAATGCTTTGTCACACTCTGTACATTGATATGGTTTCTCCCTAGTGTGGATTTTCTGATGTAGTTTTAGCTCTCCATTAGTTATAAATGCCTTGCCACACTGTGCACATTGATGATTTCTCCCCAGTGTGGATTTTCTGATGTCGTTTTAGCTCTTGATTTCTTATAAATGCTTTGTTGCATTCTGTACATTCATACGGTTTCTCCCCAGTGTGGATTTTCTGATGTTGATTTAGCTGCCACTTTCTTATAAATGCTTTGTCACACTCTGTACATTCATACGGTTTCTCCCCAGTGTGGATTTTCTGATGTCGTTTTAGCTTTCCAATTTTTATGAATGCTTTGTCACACTCTGTACATTGATATGGATTCTCCCCAGTATGGATTTTCTGATGTTGTGTTAGCTCAGGATTAGTTATGAATGCTTTGCCACACTGTGCACATTGATATGGTTTCTCCCCAGTGTGGATTTTCTGATGTCGTTTTAGCTCTAGATTTCTTATAAATGCTTTGTTGCATTCTGTACATTCATACGGTTTCTCCCGAGTGTGGATTTTCTGATGTTGATTTAGCTGCCACTTTCTTATAAATGCTTTGTCACACTCTGTACATTGATATGGTTTCTCCCCAGCATGGATTTTCTGATGTTGCTTCTGTTCTCCATTGGTTATAAATGCTTTGCCACACTCTGTACATTGATATGGTTTCTCCTCAGTATGGATTTTTTTATGTCGTTTTAGCTCTCCATTTCTTATGAATGCTTTGCCACATTGTGAACATTGATATGGTTTCTCCCCAGTATGGATTTTTGTATGTCGTTTTAGCTCTCCGTTTGTTGTGAATGCTTTGTCACACTCTGTACATTGATATGGTTTCTCCCCAGTATGGATTTTCTGATGTTGTGTTAGCTCAGGATTAGTTATGAATGCTTTGCCACACTGTGCACATTGATATTGTTTCTCCCCAGTATGGATTTTTGTATGTCGTTTTAGCTTTTCATTTGTTATGAATGCTTTGCCACACTGTGCACATTGATATTGTTTCTCCCCAGTATGGATTTTTGTATGTCGTTTTAGCTTTTCATTTGTTATGAATGCTTTGTCACACTCTGTACATTGATATGGTTTCTCCCCAGCATGGATTTTCTGATGTTGTCTTAGCTCAGGATTAGTTATGAATGCTTTGCCACACTGTGCACATGGATATGGTTTCTCCCCAGTGTGGATTTTCTGATGTCGTTTTAGCTCTAGATTTCTTATAAATGCTTTGTTGCATTCTGTACATTCATACGGTTTCTCCCGAGTGTGGATTTTATGATGTTGATTTAGCTGCCACTTTCTTATAAATGCTTTGTCACACTCTGTACATTGATATGGTTTCTCCCCAGCATGGATTTTCTGATGTTGCTTCAGTTCTCCATTGGTTATAAATGCTTTGCCACACTCTGTACATTGATATGGTTTCTCCTCAGTATGGATTTTTTTATGTCGTTTTAGCTCTCCATTTCTTATGAACGCTTTGCCACACTGTGAACATTGATATGCTTTCTCCCCAGTATGGATTATTGTATGTCGTTTTAGCTCTCCATTTCTTATGAACGCTTTGCCACACTGTGAACATTGATATGCTTTCTCCCCAGTATGGATTTTTGTATGTCGTTTTAGCCCTACATTTGTTATGAATGCTTTGTCACACTCTGTACATTGATATGGTTTCTCCCCAGTATGGATTTTCTGATGTTGTGTTAGCTCAGGATTAGTTATGAATGCTTTGCCACACTGTGCACATTGATATGGTTTCTCCCCAGTATGGATTTTTGTATGTCGTTTTAGCTCGCCATTTGTTATGAATGCTTTGTCACACTCTGTACATTGATATGGTTTCTCCCCAGTATGGATTTTCTGATGTTGTGTTAGCTCAGGATTAGTTATGAATGCTTTGCCACACTGTGCACATTGATATGGTTTCTCCCCAGTATGGATTTTCTGATGTCGTTTTAGCTCTAGATTTCTTATAAATGCTTTGTTGCATTCTGTACATTCATACGGTTTCTCCCGCGTGTGAATTTTCAGATGTTGATTTAGCTGCCACTTTCTTATAAATGCTTTGTCACACTCTGTACATTGATATGGTTTCTCCCCAGCATGGATTTTCTGATGTTGCTTCTGTTCTCCATTGGTTATAAATGCTTTGCCACACTCTGTACATTGATATGGTTTCTCCCCAGTATGTATTTTTTTATGCCGTTTTAGCTCTTCATTTCTTATAAATGCCTGTCCACACTGTGCACATTGATATGGTTTCTCTCCAGTGTGGATTTTCTGATGTCGTTTTAGCTCTCGATTTCTTATAAATGCTTTGTTGCATTCTGTACATTCATAAGGTTTCTCCGCAGTGTGGATTTTCTGATGTTGTGTTAGCTCTCCATTAGTTATAAATGCTTTGCCACACTGTGCACATTGATATGGTTTCTCCCCTCTGTGGATTTTCTGATGTAGTTTTAGCTCTCCATTTGTTCTAAATGTTTTTCCACACTCTGTACATTGATAAGATTTCTCCCCAGTGTGGATTTTCTGATGTAGTTTTAGCTTTCCATTAGTTATAAATGCCTTGCCACACTGTGCACATCGATATGGTTTCTCCCCAGTGTGTATTTTCTGATGTCGTTTTAGCTCTCCATTTCTTATAAATGCTTTGTTGCATTCTGTACATTCATACGGTTTCTCCCCAGTGTGGATTTTCTGATGTTGTGTTAGCCCTCCATTAGTTATAAATGCTTTGCCACATTGTGCACATTGAAATGGTTTCTCCCCTGTGTGGATTTTCTGATGTAGTTTTAGCTCTCCATTTGTTCTATATGTTTTGCCACATTGTGTTGTCATCTTCTACATATTCACACGGTTTCTCTTATTTGTTTTCTTTCCTATACTTGTTTAGTTCTTCCTTCGTAATGAGCATCTCATTCGACTTGCTTCAGTTTGTTCAGTGTGTTATATCTTTTATGTATATCAGCTGATACCTAAGTGCCAAGTGCAGACCTCACTGGACAGTACGGGTTTTCAGCTGTAGAAAAAGACTTTGGCACGGCATTAGCCTTTATGGGAAGTGATCTTGAGCCATACTGTTTTTCCATCACTTCCTGAACAAGTAACGTTTACTGCCTTCACCTTTTTCGATCATTAATGCATTTGTTTCACCTATAAGAAAAAGATTTAAAAATATACACTAGTCATCAAATGTACCACCAAAACAATCCTTGATTATCAAGTTTAATATCAAACAATATATGTAATGTAATGTAATGTAACGCATACTTGTAGAGCGCAGACTGTCACCCAGAGGGTATCCTGGCGCTACTAAAACGGTTCAAAGCCGCAGGGTCCTCTGGAAATTTTTAAGACCACACAGGATTTAATCCCCAACACTTAATCACTACACAGTATGAACTCCTTGGGTCTATTACAAAAATCAGAGAGTGTGGTGAACCACTGCTAGATAGTTTGTGAACAAAAACATAAATAATACAGAACCAATGACTATGTGCCACAGAACTAACTGTGTGCACTTCCCTTTTCAGGACGAAATCCCTCCCTCACCAGAGGTGACATACTTCATCATATGGAATTCTCCTCCCAGAGGAAAAACCTAGTTCCTCTGGGGGCTACAACCCCTCTCTGAGAGGGAGGAGCTCAGGGATGTTTTGAATAGCTGGTAGGATACTCTAAATCCACACGTTTTGTATTCTGTCCGAATTTAAAATTTATAAGCTTATTTAAAAACAGCGGCCTCCCTGTCACCGGGTCCTGGTCCAGCTTTTCGATGTCAAAGCTGTACCAGGACCCGGTGACAGGGAGGCCGCTGCTTTTAAATAAGCTTATAAAACTGAAATTCGGACAGAATACAAAATGACATAAGGAAGCAAGCATCAAGACGCTTTCACCTTTTATGAGTACAATAGTCACATGACTCCTCCTTTAACTGACTCCATGATGGGACTACATTCAGCTTTTTATTAAAAGCGAATTTGTACGGGATTTCATTACCCACACGGTGGTCACCCCTGGTACAGCGAATTATCCAGTTAATGTAAAAACTTGGATCCAGGTGGACAATTTTTTTAAAAAATCCACTTGCCAGAGAATAAGCTGCTAAAAGAATAAGAAGCTGTATCGTAAAGGTATATCTTATTACCTAGAATTCCTCAAACCTTGAGTGATTTTAAAAAAAAACGTCCTGAAGAGGGTGTACCTATCCACACAAGACACCGAAACGGCGCGTCGACTTTTAGTTTTTATTGTATTTTGTTGTATGATTATGAAATGTTGGAATTATGTACTGTGAATTTTTTTTTTAAATAAACTGATGATTTTAACTACTTATGTATAATTGTTTGTAATGCTGCATAGTTTTATTTTACACAGAGTTCCTAAAACTGACGTTTAGCTATTATTTAGTGAAGAAATATAGTTGTAACTAGACCGCATGGTTATTCTTTGGGTCGGATACCGCCTTGCTTAATCAGTTCAGGCCGGCTGTATGACCACGTAAGGGATATCCTCAAGCTCAGGGACTTTTTGCTTTTAAACACACAGCTAGGACACATAGCCACAGCGTGGCGATTGTGCTGGAACAAGAGAGAAAGACATCGGAACAGCCAGGTAACCTTACAGGGGTGGTTTCACTGTTTCTAAAACCGAGCAACGCATGGATTGCAGAAGAGGGGAGGAATACATGGGAATGAACACTACATGTCCCACGATTCGCGATTCATCTTGATCATGGAAGAGGAACCTCTTCGTGGGTTAAAGGAGCAATAAGTAAGACATCGAGGCGGTGCAGATTATTCTTGCTAGGATGTTCCTTGATGTGCTGCCAAAATTAGTTGAGTATCGTTTCCCAGTACTGTAAGGGTGCTTGCACCACCTTCAATTTGTTTTTGTGTTAGCAGCTCTGAGAATGAGGGGAACCTCGTGCAGTGCTCTTGTTACCTGACTGGGTGTTTGGAGAGATGTTCTTTTTACCGGTGTGGTGACTACCTGTTGGACTTGGCCCTTTTGGCAGGTTCACCCCTGAACTTTTTGCCTTTTAATATGACCTGATACTAGTAGTTTGTGGCCTCTGTGCCCTTTAGCACTGTGGCCAAGTGTAAAGTGCATGGGGGAGGCCAGAGATAGGCACACACGGTGCCCATTTGGTGAGCGGGCTCCCAGTTGCGGGACGCTCAGACAGCGGGGTATCTATTGGGTTTAGAGCTCGCGTGGCCCTAGTGATGGGCAGGAATATTTCCGGAGCCAGTGCGCTCCATGGGGGCAGATTTATTTTCAGAGCCAGGTAGCTCCACCACCCGCAGAATTTGTTTTAGAGCCCAGATGGCTCCAACCAAGGGGACACATAATTGTTTACAGGGCCAGAGGGGCCTGTGTCCTTTCCCCAGTGCTTGGGGACATGCTTCTTTCCAGAGCCAGATGGCTCCAACGTTGAGCAGTTATTTCAAGGGCCAGTGAGAGACCATGCCTCATTTGATTATTTACAGCTGCGCATCACTTAGTGCCAGCTGCTCCGTTTAGGCCCTCATGTGAGATTCACAGCTGCCAAGCAAGTAGTGGGCAGCTGCTGCATTTACCTTCGCTGCCTAGACAGCAGCCCTGACTTTGAGGACATAGGGATTTGAACCCCCTGTTTGAGATGGCCAGTTGGCCAGGTGTATGGTTACATTTATAGGGTGCCAGGCCCTAATGTCATTCATGTGCTAATGTGATGAGTTGCTAGCAAATGTAATGCATTTAGTATGTTTTAGGCGCCCTGTTTGATACCTTTAAATATGGTTTATGATTATGACGTTGTTTTGTATATCATGGTTAATGCTAGTGAGATTATGTTTCACTCTGTGATTTACACCCCTAATGTAAGTTATACTTAGGAGGTTAGGGTCTAATGCATTTAGACTTCTGTGATACTGTGCATAATGTAGTTTATGTCACAGACTGATGCTAAGTACAGTGATCACCAGTGTTTACTGGTTGTACGTTTATGATCTAGTTTTCTTTAACTAAGTTCACTTTGTGATGGTTTTGACAGTGGTCCATGTGGCCCTGTTAGGTGTACATAACCCCTAATAAATATTGCCCAGAGCCAGTTGGCACAGTGTACATTATGTGTTTACTATTCCAATGTGTTTTGAGAATACAAAGGCTATCTTTGATATAACTGTGTGTGGAGTTCCTTTTGTGGTGTGCCTGCAATGTTGTTGCTGTTGTGTGCGTGCGCAAATGCTTTACACATGGCCTCCGGCATAAGCCTGACTGCTTGTGCCAAGCTACGAAGGGGTTGAGCAGGGGTTATCTTTGGTGTGTAACTTCCAAGCCCTCACTAGAGTGGTGGTCTCTGCCTGGCTTTGGCGCAAGCCTTAGCCAACCAGAGATCCTATTTCTAACACTACCACTACCTAGTTGGGCGCTTTGTAGACCGTGCGATACAATGCGTAATTATTAATCTGAAGGTCATTTTGGATCAGGCGCTATTGAGCAGCTACCAGCTATGTTGTTCTATTAATGTTCTGGCTTCACAGGAGAGAATAGGATTTCCTCATTTCCAACAGAGTTTTCAGAGATATTGGAGACATTGGTCAGTACCGTGATTCCAGTGCATATAATTAACTACGAGACAGTCATTTGAGTGCTTATTGTCAGACCACAAATACTTGGTGATTAAGGACTAAAAGGGGTATGACGGAATCCCCATCATCTAATTATGTTTACAAACACGGCTCTAATGTTTAAGCAGTGTCCTATGTAATTATAACTGATTATGAACTAAAGCAAGGATATATTTTAACTCCCTTACTTTTTCCTTTTATATATGTGATTCACCTAATCAATTTAGTTTAACAATTTCCCAACAAATTGGAAAATGTTAAGTGTCATTCTTTTTTGTATCCCGATGACTTAATCTTATTCGATCTCACTCCAAAGAAATCTAAGTGTTTTATATAAATATACTTTGAAACATTACGCTAAGATGAATGTTCAGAAAAGTAACATCAGATTATTGGACGTAAGTAAGTAAACAAATAAGTATTGCTGTAAATCGGGGAATAATATAATGAATAAGGATAAATATCCCTGTTTCAGTAGAATTTTCTCCCAAAATCTAGATTCAAAATTCCATACTACATATTTAAGCTTGAAGGCTTTAGGCCGCAGGGACGCGACTCATTCATTATATAAAGATATTGGGAAAATGTACTTTAAGCACCTTATGATGATACATGTTGTTGGGAATCCGCATTATCTCATTCCTCTGCAATCTGTCAACTCCTATGGTGGTCTTGGTTTCAAAGTGTGGGTAATAGATACAGGAAGTCAATGAGTGCCATACATATTGTAAGCATTGCCAATGCTTGTTTGCCAGATATATTGTTTTAGCATCGCCAATGCTTGTTTTGGCTACTGAGGTGTTGTCACTACTGCTTGTTTGTTGAAAGGTAACCTCCTGCACATTTCCTGCTGGCTCCTTCCTCCTGTTGCTAGGCAACCCCCACCTGTGAGTGTGGCAGACTGTTGTCCACTGCTGCCCAACGGCCCCTCTGACAAGCTAGTGGTACTTGGCTTTGTTTTGGTTCCTTCCTTGTCAAACAGCTGACTCCAAGCAATGCTCTCAAGGGAATCCCTCAGCTTCCTTCATGCAGAGTCTGGTGCTGATCAGCTCCTTTTCCTGGAAACGCCCACAGGGAGTTCCTCTGCTTCACTCCTTGCAGCCTCCTGCAGCAGCCAGAACAGATTGCAGTATAAGGCCTCTCTGGTCAACAGCTAAGTGTGCTCACATAGACTTGTTGTGTGTTTGAACTTTGTGCTCATGGAGTCAGTGGAGCCAATTCCATTGTGGTTTGGAAGGTCTCCTAACAGCATTTGCTCCGTCAGATTCGGATTGGGAATGTGTCTTTCCGACCGAATCGGAAAGGTTCTCTACCGACCGAGTACGATGCATGTTAGGCGTAAGGAAGATCCCAATCCGAACCGGATGCCATTCGGAATGACCAAGCCGTACGGAGCAGAATCATACGTCTGTACGGGCAGCGTTTCCGACCGACCGATTAAGATGCTGGATTTGGACAGCCTTTCTGAATTGTGCTGTCTGACAAATCAGCAGTCGGAATCAGACTTTGGGGGCCTGTAGCGGGCCCCCCTGCACTCTGAGCCTTCCAAATCGGGTCTGTGGGGGTACCCATGGGTCCCCCCTTACCAGCCATGTATAGTGTGGCAGGCACCAGGGGGTGTCCGCCACAGGGTGCCCGATGTTGGCCCAGCCACCCCTTTATTCAATGGGAGCCTAAGCATTTGGTCGGAACATAAGCTCCCATTGAAGTCAATGTGAGTACAACCAAATTGTATCTGGAAGGATCCAAATGCATTGTACTCGGTCGGTTGGACTCTCCTGATTCGAGTCGGTCAGAAACCAATTCCAAACCGCATCGGAACTAGTAGATTTTGACCAGTGCTCAGCAAGACAAGTTGTGTGCTTTGAAGTGCGCACTAACGCTTCAGTAATCACAAATGTAAACAGAGCAAAGCAGTCTGTTTGGCAATAGCAGAGACCTTTGGACCTTTCTCTTTTTGGGACAATCTCTTCCCTACTGTGTTGTGAACGCACATCTAGCATACTCATTTGTTGCTTTTTTTGTTATTGTTGTTTGGGGTGTACGCCTCCTGTTAAGGGCTGAGGGCCTTTCCTGTTACTTTCTGTTATGGTTATATTATTATTTTACAGTGTGTAATGACTTGTAATGAGAAACTACTACTTTGAAAGCACAAGGATAGTGTGAGAGCCCCTAGAGGCAGTGATTGTGTGTACTAATTACCCTGCAAGACTTAACTCAGTGAAGAGAGTGCACATATGAAAGACTGTTTGCGTGACAGGTGATTATTATATGAATGTATGTAGCATGTTGGTCACTGTGTAAGCGCTTATGCGTCACTGATGCCTGTTCTCTTCCCCCATGTAGCATTGTCTCTCCCCCCATGTAGGAGTGAGAACATGGCCATAATGAGGGACTAACAAACCTCATAATCAATCAGATGGAATCATTTATGAAAGAAAATGACACAAGCCAATTAAAAACATGAGCGGAGAGTGGGCCGAGCTTCCACTCCATACTCCATTACTGCATGCCTCGAAAAGTAAGTAGCGCATGCGCGATGCCGCTATAGGCTCAACCTAAAAAAGGCTTGATGATGGAACCAAAACTAGTGGACCAGTGAAAGCATCATTCCACTAATGCGTGAATGAGTGCTTGTGCATGCACAAACGGAATTACACAGGCACCATTTCTGAAATGTACTGATCCAAGACAATAGACACATTGTATTGTAATTGCATTTATATTGCGCTTACTACCCCTGACGAATGGTCAAAGTCTTTTACGGCAAGTAGCACCCTACTCTGGTCCCTTGTAGGATTAGTGTTGAATTAATATAGTGAAAAATGAAAGTAATTAAAGTGGTGGATAGGTTAGTCAGTTATTTGGATTTTGAAGGATAGTGGAGGGGGATAGAAGAGGATAAAAGGTTTGTATTTAAATAGCGCTTGTTACCCCTGATGGGGTGTTGAAGCGCACATGGCTCTACAAGTAATTTTTTGTGCAAAAGTGACAATAATAAAAAGGACAGTGCATGCTGGGGGAAAGTACAGGAGGAGTGGGTAGAGTCGGAGGGTTCAGGGGAAAGGAGAATCAGGCCAAAAAAAGTGCAAAAGCGAGGAGCATGGGGTTTAGGAATCATATAAGGAGCGAGCAACAGAGCATGAGTTGGGGGAAGAAGTATATGAGAGACACCAGCACACAAGTGAAAGAGCAACAAGGAGTAAACTGGCCTACCCATTTATAGGGAAGACGAAGGAGAGATCTAAACACAAGATCGACAAGGAAAGCCATCAAATAAGTGAGTGAGACAATAAAGGCAGCCAAAGGAAAACAATGGGCAGGTGTAGAACCATGTTTGTTCTTGTTAAGCCCATATAATCAAGTCACACTAAATTAACATACACAATGCACTTACTTACTGAACATAGTGAGCCCAATGTATTAATTGCACATAATGCATTGTTCTTTGGTGGTGAAGGGACAGGGTAGGAGATATCCAGGGGGTTAACATCACAATGTATAACTAAAAAAACAGGATTCAAATTTCAGCTTTCCAACCTGGTCAATTTTTGGGACCCTATGAAAATATGTAAACAATATACATACCTAGACGCAGCTATTGTGCATTAATGTATTACATGATAACTTTTAATGGATGTCTTGCAACAATCACTACAAATATATTGTTTTACACAGTATCTTGAATTCTGGTACATTTTTACAAGCTTGTAATAATGGGAACGAACCTCCTTACTTGTGTCTAATATATTTTTAAACACAAATGAACACTGCAAGCAGAACATCTTTGAAAGTATTAGTAACAATTGTACTACAAGACTGGTGTTGATGAAGAATGGTAATGAAATTGTCAGATGAAAGATTACTACTTCAAGACTGTAAGAAAGAAGAAAAGAAGATAATCTAATGCCACAGTCAGAATATAACACCCCGCTCTTTAGAATCCTCAGTCAGTGTACAGTTTCACACTCTGGGTGCTTTACTGTCCCTTAGGATAAACCTATTAGCGCCGGAGGAAGCTGAGGAGGCGCTGTTGAGCTGTTGTCAACCGAGAGCGGGTGTCGTAGAGGGAGCCAGAGCCACAAGCCGGGAGCCGTAACCGGCGTGCTGTGGCATCAAAGCATTCCGAAGCATCCCAAAAGGCTCCGAGACACGTTGTAGTGTAGTTCCTATTTTCCCTATAGGCTCTGCTCATTGGAATAACATAAACAGCAGTTTAGACGTAGGACTGAGGTCTTCTAGGTCTCTACTGACTATGTTAGACTTAATTTAGGTTTGCGCCAGCTAGCTCAGAGGTCACTGGAAACTTTCTTGAATGAATAGGAAGGGATCGGCTTCCCTGGCTCAGACAAGAAGGGATTCAGCTTCCAACAACCGCATAAACATGACAACTTTGCTCCCTCAGAATAAGAGTAAATCTCTAGAGTTGTGTGAAAACAATAGACAGCTATTTCACTCAGTCAGATGTGCGTTCTTAGTTTCATCGGAGTGCAGAGAAGAGAGAGAGACGGGCGTTTTCAATAAAAGGTATTATTTATTGAGCCGTCTTCCTTCTCATGCAAGAGAAATGAATTGCCACAGTTGCAATACTTAATATAAAGTAAAGTACGTACAGTAAAAGGAGCATTATGAAATAATACTGTAAAAGCATTGATATGGTTTCTTAGCCATAAGACACTTTAAAATGGATAAAATATATACATACGTATATACATAGGCTAACGTGCTCAACTGGTGCTTCTAAAATACGCCTACCCCGGTGTACCTGACCTAAGCCTAATACGTGGGAAGGAGTAAGTAAGTAAGTTTAAGTTAAGTAGGTTTTGCCAAGAATCTGATACAAGAATTCTCTCTAAGGGTTTAGTCAGCACTGTACCTTGGGAATAGATTGTAGGAGGTCTGGTATCTCTCTTTGGACTCGATATCCCAGTCACCCGCAAGGGTAGGCTGGAAACGCCGGAGCTGGATTTTCTCGGCAGGAGAAAAGACAGCGTCTTTCTCATCGCGTCAAAGAGGAGGGGCAGCGTCCGTGGGCTCTCGCATCAGCTGGGCTCTTGGCAAGTAGATTAGCTGCTCTGTCCAAAACCACCACCGTGTTCTCGCTTAAGGCAACGTTGGTATATTTATACCTGAAAGGTGCTGAGTTTGACGTAAGGTTTGGACATAAGACGTCAATAAAGATGTCACTAAGAACTGGCCGTTCTTACAGTGCTTGCAGGAGTTCTATTACAAATCAAAACAAAGCGAGTGGGGATTTTCCAGGTTGCTGGAGGTTTGGTGTGTCAAAAGAACTCGTTGTGCTATCTAGAATCCAAGGAAGTAGCTTTTGCCGTGCCTTGGACTGCAAGGGCTATTTACTGAAACATGGATCTGATTCTTATGCCATTATAGGGATATTATTGATTATAGCCGTACAAGGGCATAAAATAGCAATATTGATTCGGGTTCCTAGATAAAACACATCACCCACTCCACGATCTAATGTCCATCATTACTTAAAACTAAGCAATAGTAAATATTTAAATGTGCATGTGTATTTCAACCCACCCCAAAATACATTTTTTTTTTGCATTTGAAATGGTGTATGCGAAATACACGAAAGATTATTGGTACTGTACGTTTATCAAGCAGTGTAATCATTCAGTAAAAAAAAAGGATGCATATATATTTAACTGAACGATTTGCGAAAATTACACATGAAATGTCTCTTAATACAGAAGAGAAGGTCGAGACTATTTCATCACATATAAATGTAATTGCTTGCGCTCGTGCTAGAGTTTAAGGTAATATTTTGTCTCTAGATCTACTAAAAATAGAAGCTCTGTTCTTTATGAATAGTTCTACTTTAAGCAGAGTACATGTGCCAGAAAAAAGGTAAATATTTTGGGATTTGGAAAAAAATATTTTCGTTTCCAGGGGAAAAAATAGTTCCAAATGTTTTTCAGTAGCTCTTGTTTATCAAAGCTGATGGCCGAATTCAGAGTTCTGGGGAACGCTGTGTGCCGGTTTGTTTAAAAAGTTATTCTTTCTGTTTAGGGGAGAACATAATTTCAGACAGATGTGCAAAAAAACAGTCTACAGCTTCAGGTGAAAGTTCGACCAAGTTTGAAAATGCTGCAACGGTGCAGTCGTGAGAATGATTGCTATCATCGATGTCAGGATCAGCAATGCTCACAGAAGGTCGTACCTGGGTGATGTTGCTCTCATTTCTTGCTTCACTCCCACCTAATCGTAGTGGTGAAGTTTTAACGAATGCCTTCATCAGGATTGGTAACCGCTGGGGACAACACGATGCATGAGCCGTTACAGGACTTAGCAAAGTATCAACATCCATTGGTACTGCTGATTGTAGTGTAAGACAGGTGTCCAACACGCATTCTTCTCCGCATAGCATACATCGAAGCACAGGTAAGATGCAGTTCTGCCATATAGGTCTGAATGAAAAAAACCAGGTCATATTCAGATCTCTTAGCCGGGCTAATCCAAGGACTTTAGTTATGCGGTCCCGATAGCGTATAGCTAGGATCGTTTCATCCATCGTTGCTGTAATCATGTCTGCGTTTTGGCTTGCCATATCGCAGCAGAAGAGTCAAAAATAAAATTCCTGCTACGAGTCCCAAAAGTAGTGGTCGGCCACCCAAGACCGAATGGACAAAATTGGGAAAGATGCCCATGACTGCTTCGAAGGCAGTTAACAGTCCCGAAAAAATTGTCCTAAATACATGTGCGATACCACTGGCATCAGACATATTTAGGATCTGGTTTAGCATTTCTACGAAATGCACGGGGCAATTAGTTGATAAAAGTGTATGTATCTCTGCTGTTGTCCTTGCAACTTGAAGATCATACGTTTCTTTTGATGACGTTATAGGCACTTTTGTCTGCAAAAGAACAGACTTCATTCTGCTTAAAGTATCAATTTGTATAGAAGAGATATTCAAGGACGGCCAAATCGTCGCCTCTGTATCAGGAGGGCCGTTTGGATACAATGCTTGCATACAGCAAGTGACCATGGAACTAACTGTTACGAGATATGCTTTCTCTGGCACCATGCCACAACAGCTGTGGTCCGTTATTAGAACGTAACTCCCGTTAGAAAGTTGTCTAAAGAATGGCTCTATTTGTGTTGCAGGTGTGCCGTGCTGGTGGCATGAAAGGTTATTTGAAGTCCCCTCACAGGCCCCATGCAAATTAATACCTTGGCACAGAAGTATACCGCTTAGTGATCTTTTACAATTATTACCACTAAGAAATACACTCTTGTTTTTGTCACTATAACATGTGTGTATAAGGTAATTTCCATGATGACTTAATGTACCCTTTACCCAACCTTTCATACTGGCCTGCTGGTATATACTCTTGGCAATTTTTAAATTGGAAAGTTGTTATCGGAATTGTGATTATTCCGTGTATTATCCATTCAATGACAGGTCTTTCTGACATTGTCAATGGTAATCTCTCAAGTTTTTCAATGCTCAGAATCGTATAGTCTGCTCCTTTCTGTGCCAAACTGATTTGTTTATCAGTAAGGTTAAAGATAGAGAACAATGACGTTGTGTTGATTAAACGCCATGGCACATAGCCTGAAAGCAGGTTTTGCAACGTCCAGCCTAGCTGTACAATAGAACGTAATTGGGAATGGCCATGTTGTAACATTAGGAAGTCCTGGTCTATTATATCGATAGCAGATGATACAATATTGTCCAGTGAATATATTCTGGAGGACAGAGTCATTAACCCATTGTCCACAACAGAAAGCGATTTTTCCAAATTAATACGATCAATTTCTCGTATTTTCTCTGCTGTCTCAATTTGAGTCACTTTCCAAGCTTCGTTACGCAGCGTATATAATGGCCGCTTTGAAACGTTTTTGACGCGGTTTGCGTGGTCCAATTATGAAATCGCGCAAGTCAGCACCGTCTTTAAGTAATGTCAAGTGTTGCTTAATTTCTGCCAGTGTGGATGTCTGTAGCCATTCAAGGCATACTTTCCTACACTGTATGTTGTTACTATCCCTGGATGTTGTCTCTGGGAGTATTTAGGGTTTGGTCTGGTCATTTTTAACCCCTGTATTTTGTTCAGGAATCTATCTTGACAGTTATTTGTGTCTGTTGGCCAGATTAACCACTTTTTCCAATCAGGATGTGTTCTGTTTTGGTGTAAAATTTGTGATACGTCTATCTCAATATCTGTGGTTGTATTATCAGGTATTGGCTTTGGAATAGACGGTTTGTTAAAGTCTTTAATCTTAGCTAGGCCAAGACAAGTAGTCTGTTGAATGGGGTCATTCAAGAACATTATTTGTTCTGGGATCATGCAGGTGCGGAATAATGCTTCCGATCCTTGGACCTGCCATTCTTTTGTACCCCAGATGGTTTTTGTTTCAATGTTGTTCTTCCAGAAATCAAAACCAAATGTAACCATTTTTTCATAAAATGTTTCTGAATAAATCAATTTAGTATTTGTCAGCATAGTTTTTGTCCCTGTTTTATCTAATAGTTTGTAATAAAATGCTTCTGCATCACTTGTGTTAAACCCTGCAAAATATGGAAATTTCTCATAAAATGTTTTCGAACTGCTTTTAGGTGGAGTAGCACAATGTTCCCATTGATTATATTTAAAAACATTTCTAGGTTGAGTAGATTTATGCAAATAGTGCGTGCATAGTGGTTATAGCAATACATCTGTTCATAGTTTGATGAACCCTGTAAATAATCATGTTCTGTACATTTTGCTGACATTACTAAATCTGACATCATATTATTTATGCTTTCAAAGGCCCAATCACCAGAGAATGTACTTGGTTTTACAAAGTCACTTAATGAAACCTTAAACTGATGAGGATATTTCAGGATTTCGACCGGGCCATAGATTTCGTAATTCGTTTTGTCCCAAACTGCCCCGCCGGGTATTGGAATGGCTGTGACATTCACTGATGATAGATCTCTTTTCTCGATGTGAGATGACTTGTGTGGCTTTAGAACTAAGTTGATGTTCTGACTTGCTGTGTCCATTGTACTGTAATACGTTTTCCTTAAATTAAAACTAAAATTAGACAAAGAAGGAGTATAAGTACGCCTAATATAATCCAAATTTCAATCAATGGCGCATTCAGATAGGTTTCTTTGAGTTGATGATAGAGTTCTGTTGCTTTGTCTTTAAAAGTTTTTGTTTTTGGCTGTTCTTCAGGTTCGCTTGGATCTTCAGAAAAGTTATCGAAATTGATGAAGTAGCCAGATGCAGTTCTGTCAATTGTTGGAATTGCTTTTTCAAGTTTTCTTTCATTAGCATAGTCTGAGGCTACATCGTTGTAGACTGGTGTTTAATTGAGGAACTGTTTCAATTTGGGTTTCAAGAGGCACAAGTTCCATGGCATTGTTGCATAGTCCTTTTTTATTCACTGAAGGGTATTAAATGTGATTAGTCTCTCAGTTTGAAACTCGTGGATTTTGTAACAAATTTTGGTATTCTGCTATTTCTTGGGAGTCCACTGGGCCTACTACTTATTATTGGCCACATGATTGTGGTTTTACCAGGTCGATGAATACAACTCGGTTCTCCTTTTTACCAGCAAGTAGCGGTAGTACAACTGATCTTGTTCCGCTGACTGCTAAGACAGGTACTGCTTTTCTGTAAGAAGGCCCAAATTCCTTCTTCACCGCGATCTTCTCTCTGACCAGATCCCCACTCTTTGGAATCTAGACAGGTCTTGCTGGGACAGGTGTTGTATCTTCAGTGGTTGTTGGCTGTTGTTTTAACTTTATGTTGCTCAGGGCTTTTCTTGTTTCATTTAAGTCCTGTAAAACAGCCAAACGATCTTTGATGTCAAAGCATTTTTTCTTATCTTCTACCACGGAAGTTTGACTATCTAAATCCTGAATATACATTCTAGTTCCGAACAATAGTTCGTACGGGTTGAAACCTTTTAGAGAATTTCTTGGCAAATTGTTAGGACTACGTTGGACACTTGTTAAATGTTGGACCCACCCGTCACCCGAACCGAATACCTTTGCCGTTATAGATTGCTTTATGTCTCGTTTTTTCTTTCCACAATCCTGTTTCCCTCAGGATGGAAGGGACAAGAGTACCGCAATTCAATGCCCATGCAGGTCATGGCCTCCTTATAAGCTCGAGAGCTAAAAGCAGGACCCTGGTCAGAATGTAGCATGGCAATTGCGTATGTGCCGATAAAGACTCGCAAATCTTTTATAACAGTTCTGGCATCAGCCGAGCGCTGGTGTCTAAATTTTTAAGTGTATCTAGTCTTAAAAGGAATTTTTAATGGGACGCTGGATTTTACGTATAGATAGCCTTATGCTAACTATAAAAATGGCCATGGCATTACTCCGGTCGGTTCACTGCTGCGATCTCTGTTGCAGTTTGGACAGCTCTTTACAAATTTGTAATGTTGTAGGCTCATCCCCGGCCACCAGCATTCTGATTGTAATTCCGTCAGAGATTCCTTGATCTGGTTGTGCCTTGGACCTTCACCCATATGTGCGTCTGCTATTAATAAGACTCTCCTGTTCATGTTTGGAATCATTCTATCCCCCACTCCAGGGATTCGAGCAAAAGGAACAGAGTTTGCGTCAATTACGTATGTATAATTGAGTAAATAGTTCACGGGCAGTGCTGCACAGTTGCCTTTTGAAGACATTTTTACTGCCAGCATGGTTTCCCCGTCTATGTATTTTTCTGAACGCTTTTTTGTGGCTACGGAAGCCCGTTGAGTTGCTTCCGCTAAAGCTGTATTAGCCAATGAATTCCCTGCAACTTGAACGGCATCACGTCGATGACTCCGTGTGTGTATCACGTGAGTCTTTTGTAGTTCTTTATGTAAAAGAACTACCAGTTCCCAAAGCTTCTTATGCTTTATTGTGGCACCTGTGTCATCTTTGTAATCGTTTTGAAACCAGTTCTGCAAGTCATTATTGTAAGATTTTACGCAGAAATGCGAATCGCACACTATTAGTGTTGGGAATTCACGATCTGCATTTTCAAGCGCCATCTTTAAAGAACTGATTTCAGCTCGCTGAGCCGAACAGTTTCTCAGTGATTCAGTTTTTGTTATTTTTGGTCTGAATTTACCACAGCGCCATCGACCTTTAACAATCGCTCACGCTGCATTATAGGATTTTTTATCCACATCGTAATGTTGTACAAATCTGTCTGTATAGATTATACAAGAGTACTGTTGGAGAGGCAGAATTTCGATTGGCTGAGGATATTCTTCATATTTCAAATCATTCAGTTTTTTCATGTTCGGGACATAATAGTATGTCACTTCTTCTGCAGCAAGAGAATTTTCCCACTGTATCCATTTTGGATCTAGTGCCACTGTTTTTAGATTAACTGGGCTGAATAACGCCTCAAAGGCTGATTCCGCTGTGAAAACAGTTATTCCTTTACCTTGTGCTTGGGCTCTTTCTATTGCTACAGCTGTCTGAACTGCCTTTACAGTATTTTCTGTAAGACTGAATGTTTTTTCTGCTTGTGTGTACAAATGTGATTTGTAAGCTATTGGTACAGTTTCTCCCTCATTAGAGGTCAGGTACGTGAATCCGTATCTTCCTGGGATGACTCGGATTACAAGGTTGCGTGTATTGTCACGAGTTTCTAATTTTGTTTTAGCTAACATGTCTGTTTGCAATGATCTTAAAATTTCTGTGTGTTTCTGAGTCCAGTTGATTGGTTTAAAATCAGGTTTTATTAATTCGTAGAGAGGTTTAACCCTCTCTGCATAATTAAGAAAGTAAGTTCTTCCGAAATTCAGGAAGCCTAGTATCGATTGTAAATTCTTCAGCGTTTTTGGTGCTTGGAGTACAGCGCACTTCTCTAAGACGTTGTCTGATAGGCTTTTGCCTTCACTTGATAATTCGTATCCTAAAAATAGGACAGTTAGATGGGCAATTCGGGACTTTTTAAAGTTGAATTTGTAACCCTCTTCTGCGAACCCAAGTATTATGGTGTTCACTCTTTTCAAGTGAGTATCCAGGTCATCATCTGTGAGATAGATGTCATCGACATAAGATAATGCCTCATCATCATACATTTGTAGTAACTCTGTTACTCTGGCTGAGAATAATCCTGGGCTATACTTGAATCCCTGTGGGAGTCAACAGAAATTTTTCTGTGACCCCATTATTGAGAAAGCGGTTAAATACCTGCTTTCTGGTGCGATATTTTGACAAAAGAATCCATTAGAAATGTCTAATGTTGTTTTGTATTTTTTGCGAACTATGTTATTCATTAGTGCCGCACTGTGCGAATTTTGTACCGCAAATGTCTTGCAACATGAGTTAAGGTGTCTGTAGTCCAAGACTAGGCGATATGAATCGTCTGGTTTGGAGACAGGAAACAAAGAATTGTTCATTTGAGAGGTGCATGTTTCAATCACCCCTTGGTATTCAAGTTGATCTAAGATCTCCCTGACCTGTTTTGTAGCTTCTTGCTTAATTGGGTACTGTCTTTGTGCAGTTGGTTGACTTTTTAACTGGATTTTGTGAGGAGGAGAGTCCTCATCCCATCCTACATGATTTTTATATAATGCAGGTGCTTCAGCTACTGCCCATTTTCTTGCATATATGTATTTTCTGTGTATTGGAATATGATTTGAGAAGGCGGGCATAATCATTTATTCGCCATGAGGGCACTGCCTGACAAACTCTGGTGGCCAGTCTTTCTCAGCTAGAAGGATGTCATAGCCTGTTGAAAGGTTATCCCAAAACAGACCCCTTACTTCCCTAGTCTTATCTCCCTCTATACGCAATGTTATTTCGTATATTTTATGAGGTTCGCTAACTCTGGTATCTGCAGTTTCCACTTGAATGTATTCATTCGTGTCCACTGTCTCCAGATGATTCATCAGGATCTTGCGAGCTATGGTCACTTCTGCTGAGCTGTCTAGCATTGTCTGTGCCCACTCTCCGTTTTTCAGCTGTGTCCTCAGTATCCTCGGCATGTTTGATTATTTTAATACTTGCTACCTTCTTTCTTGGAAATTGTAATTTTTTACTTTGAGCAGGTTCTTTGTCTTTGGACTTGACGTGCTCTTCCCTGTGTTCTGACCGTCCTCTTCTTTCCGATTTCTGTGAGGAAGTCTGAAAAGATCGAGAGGGACATGTATCAATATCTTGATATCTATCAGGCTTCTTCAAATTATCCCTATTTCTAAGGTTGTACCTTTTTTCAGAGGGCTCCCTTTGGGGAGACTGGTGTTCTCGGTTCGGAGTTCTTTCTCTCCGCCGAGGAGACCTTCCTCTGGACTGGAATCTTTTTTCTTTGGGAGTGGATTGTTTATTTCCATCCCAGCTCTTTTTTGGAGTGTTTAGATTATTTTTAATAAATATCTTTTCAGGATTTTCAAGTAGTTGGGGTTTTACCGGTTTCCCACCCAAACTATCTCTATCTAGTTCTTCATAGGATTTTTCTATGATTCTGGCAAGTTCAATTGGTTGATCTGTTATATCTGTTTCTTTCAATTTTTGGCGGATCGCCACAGACGCTGCTTCTCCTTTTATGTTGGCTAATAATATAGCCGAGACCTGCTTGAAGTCTTTCAGTAATTTCATACCAAGAGTTGAAGCAGGTTCTGGACCGTATTCATTTTGAATCCGTCTTAGTACATCTGGTATCACCGCTAGAGACCGAACACCATGTGTTTTTGTGTAGATGGAAGGAAAGACTGTGCCCCAAGTGTCACAGTCCTCCACATGTGGTGCGACCCCCATTGGAAGGCAGATAGTCAGAATTCTGTGTTTCTCACTAGGGGTAGTATTGGGGAATACTGCCTGAGTTATCTTTTGTGCTAGCCAGAATGGAATTTGTTCCCGTTTTGCGGGTGTTTTACCAAGACAGGTGGAGTAGTGTGGCTCACTGGTTAGAGGCTCACTGGTTAGAGGCGGCAGGCCTGAGAGCAGAAGTCAGCCTGGGACCAGGGTTCAATTCCCGACGCGGCAGGGTCGTGGACCTTGGTCAGCGGACTTGATAAGTCTCGCTTCAGTGCTTACTCTAATCAGGGGTTCCACTCGGCAACTCTGGGCATTAGCTTGCCTAATCTCCACAACGGCCCCACCAATTCCGGGGATGCCTGGCTCCACCTTGGGGACTCCCAGCAAGGGACCATCCCACAGGGAAAGCCAGGACGGGTTCCCCAGAGTTATACAGCGCCGGGACGCCCCGTTGCTGGGGCAGCTGTGCGCTTTACAAGTATACTACATTTACATTTACATTTACATGATTGCTGGTGAGACCGTATCGAGACTGCAGATTTGTAACTGCTTTTATTTAGTTAATTTACCTCGCGCTGTTGTTTATTTATTTAACTTGACTCGCGCTGTGATTTAATTATTTATTTTGACTCGCGCTGTGATTTAATTATTTATTTTGACTCGCGCTGGGATTTATTTATTTAATTCGACTCGCGCTGTAATTTATTTATTTAATTTTGCATCACGCTGGGAACTGGTTTGTGCCCCCGGTGCCGTGGTGCATCTGCTGCCCCTGCCTTACTCTCCCTTTGACCCTCCATCTTGTTTACTTGTTCCCTGGCCCGCCCCTCCTCCCTGCTACCGCCTCACAGCTGCTGCCCCTCCTACGCTCCGCCCCCTCCTCTCTCCATTTATGACAGATGTCCGCACGCGCAGCGTCCACGCGCTACGGCCGCGCCGAAGGTGCGCCAAAGGTAAGCCCGTCTACGCCCGTCCGCGCCTGGACCGCGCCCAGCGCCAGTCCCCCTGGTCCCCGTAATGCCCGGCCAACTCGCATCACTTACGATGCCACCACCCTCCTAGCCCTTAACCCCGGCCGCACCCCCAACTGCATCCAAGCCGCCCCTGGACAAACCCATGAACCCTTCTCTTGCAACTCCTGCAAGTTCGACGGCACCAAGAACAACTCCTCATCCACTAACACCAACAAGATATCTGACACCAACCACCTTAAATGCATCCTGCTCAACACCCGATTGGTCCACAGGCACGCCATCGACCTCTGGAATCTACTAGACACCATCTCTCCAGACATCGCCTTCCTAACAGAAACATGGATGAATGCCTCTTCAGCCCCAGACATCACCATTGCCATTCCGGAAGGATACAAGATCATCCGAAAGGACCGCATCAAGCATACAGGAGGAGGCATCGCTATCGTCCATAAGAACTCCATCCGCATCTCAACCAGCTCAGACGTCAACCTCGCTAGCGCCGAACACCTTCACTTCCAGATCCACACCGACCCCAAGACCACACTCAGAGGCACCCTCCTCTACCGGCCTCCAGGACCCCGTGCACAATTCAGTGACGACATCACTGACTTTATCACCCCACACGCCCTCCCCTCCGAGGACTACATTCTATTGGGAGACCTCAATTTTCACCTGGAAAAGAGCAACGACAGCAGCACCACCACCCTTCTGGACAACCTCGGACTCAAACAACTTGTCTCTACGTCCACCCACATCGCAGGTCACACACTCGACCCTATCTTCACCTCCAGCAAACATATCTCATTCAGTCACACCACAACTCTTCACTGGACGGACCACAGCTGCGTTCACTTTACCTACAATAAGACCACAATCCACAACCATCCTCAACCCACCCTGCGAAGAAACTGGAACAAAATCACCAGCGACCAGATCTCCTCCTCGCTTCTACTCAACCCCCCCTCCCACTCCTCAAACCCCGACCAAGCAGCCATTAACCTCACCCAATGGCTATCCAACAGCGCCGACATCCTAGCACCGTTGAAAAAACGCCAAATCAAGATAGGCAGCAAAAACGCATCCTGGTTCAACGATGATCTTAAGAAATCGAAGAAACACTGTCGCTCCCTCGAAAAGGCCTGGAAAAAAGATCCTAACACCAGCACCAGGGACGCCTTCAAAAACGCCACCCGCATACACCACCAACTAATCCGGTCTGCCAAGAAAGCCGCATTCAAAGACTGTCTAGATAACAATGCCCACAACAGCAAGGAATTATTCAACATCGTCAAAGAATTTACCAACCCATCAGCCAACTCCAACGACATCACCCCCTCCCAAGCCCTCTGCGACTCCCTAGCTTCCTTCTTCCACAACAAAATCGCAGACATCCACAACAGCTTCGACAACCGACCCAAAGACCAACCCACCCAATCTTCTGCAGGACCCTCACCCCCCTTGAACATCCTTAACGACTGGAACCCAATCTCCACTGAGGACACCATCCGCCTGATGAACTCCATCCACTCAGGATCCCCAACTGACCCATGCCCTCATCACATCTTCAACAAAGCAGACTCCATCATAGCACCACACCTCCGAGATGTCATCAACTGCTCCCTCAACTCCGCCACCTTCCCGGAAAGCTGGAAACACGCAGAACTCAGCGCCCTTCTGAAAAAACCCACAGCTGACCCCACCGAACTCAAAAACTACCGCCCCATCTCGCTTCTTCCATTCCCGGCCAAAGTCATTGAGAAAGCTGTCAACAACCAGCTCGCCGCCTTCCTCGAAACCAACAAATCCCTCGACTCCTCACAGTCCGGCTTCCGAGCCAAACACAGCACTGAAACCGCCCTCATCGCAGCAACAGACGACATTCGAACTCTACTGGACAATAGAGACACAGTCGCCCTCATCCTCCTCGACCTCTCCGCTGCCTTCGACACAGTCTGTCACGGCACCCTTCTACAGCGCCTCAGAGACGTAGGAATCCAAGGAAAAGCACTGGAATGGATCACCTCGTTCCTCACCGGAAGAACACAGAGAGTCCGCCTCCCACCATTCAAGTCAGAGGCCTCTGAAGTCATCTGCGGCGTGCCACAAGGATCGTCACTCAGCCCCACCCTCTTCAACGTATACATGAGCCCCCTTGCGGCCATCGCTCGCCAACACAATCTCAACCTCATCTCCTACGCGGATGACACTCAACTGATCCTATCACTCACCAAAGACCCTAACACCGCCAAAACCAACTTACACGAAGGAATGAAAGAAGTAGCCGAGTGGATGAAGCACAGCCGTCTGAAACTAAACTCAGACAAAACAGAAGTCCTCATCTTAGGCACCTCCCCCTCAGCCTGGGATGACTCTTGGTGGCCAGAAGCCCTTGGAAAAGCCCCCATCCCGACGGACCACGCACGAAACCTAGGCGTCATCCTGGACTCCTCACTCTCGATGACCAGACAAGTCAACGCCGTTTCATCATCTTGCTTCAACATTCTTCGCATGCTCAAAAAAACATTTCGCTGGATCCCCACCGAAACTAGAAAAACGGTCACCCACGCACTGGTCACGAGCCGCCTGGACTATGGTAACACACTATACGCCGGTTCCACCGCAAAACTCCAGAAAAAACTCCAACGCATCCAGAACGCTTCAGCCAGGCTCATACTAGACATCCCGCGCAAAGAACACATCTCTGGTCACCTGAAAAACCTCCACTGGCTCCCCGTAAATAAGAGGATTACTTTCCGCCTCCTAACCCACGCACACAAAGCACTTTACGAACTTGGGCCCGAATGCCTCAACACACGATTGTCCTTCTACACCCCCTCCCGTCAGCTGTGATCCTCCAACCAAGCCCTTGCCACTGTACCTCGCATCAACAAAACCACCATGGGAGGTAGATCCTTCTCCTACCTGGCAGCTAAAACCTGGAACTCACTTCCCACTCACCTTCGCCTTACTCAGAACCACCTAGCATTCAGAAAGCAACTTAAAACTTGGATATTCGACAAGTAATTCCCCACCCTCCCTCCAGCGCCTTGAGACCCTATGGGTATGTAGCGCGCTATATTAATCTCTTGACTTGACTTGACTATGTTCTGTAGTGTAATTTTATTTGTGTTCCCCTGATGAGGGGCAGCTGTGGAATGTTAATAGCTGGTTGGACTGTTGCAGTCCGCATTACATATTGGACTAACTGTCTGTGAATTTTAATTAGTAATTTTAGCTGGGCTAAAAGTTCTTTGTCTGACATTTTTTCGATGTCTGGATGTGGTGTGTAGTTGGCTAGAACCGGTCACGTTGCTCCTGGTCTACCTAGTGGACCGAGCCTGGTGATGTGATCATTATGTTTTAGGGCGCCTTTAAACCAGAGCAGGTGCTCTTGGTAATTTAGTGGAATTTCCACATCCTCGAAAGGAGTGTATTCTTCCGGGCGTTCCTCTATTTTGTAATAGTGGAACTCATGTGTTGTAGCGTTTGCCCCTGGAAAGTTTATCCATGAATAGAATACCTCTGTCTGACGATATTCGTGTGCCTCTATCACAAAAATGACTGTACCACCTCGTGCTGTCAGTTCATTTTCTATAAGTTTAAGAGTTATAGTTTTTCTTATATTGACCGGAATAAGGATAGCATTCCGGTCATTCTGTAGGAGACTTGTGTCTTCCTCTATTAGTTGAGCTGCTATTCTAGCTGCCTCCCTATCGTCTTCACTTTCCACCATTTTTACATCAGAAAGTTTTTGTTGCAGATCAAGTTTCAAGGAAACAAAAGATTGGGTGCACAATATTTTGGAACACTGTATCCTTCAACGTTGACTAAACCAAAAACTTTACATAGGAATCTCTTCCTACTAAGTTTCGGCGGATTTTAACCTTTCACCCACTCCAGACGTCTATTGGAGTATTTACGGGAAAAGGGTCTGTGTGAAAAAGCACGACTGAGTTACTCTAACGTCTTGCGTTAGTTTTATCGCCTTACCAAGCATTGGGCGCCATGTAGTGTAGTTCCTATTTTCCCAATAGGCTCTGCGCATTGGAATAACATAAACAGCAGTGTAGACGTAGGACTGAGGTCTTCTAGGTCTCTACTGACTATGTTAGACTTAATTTAGGTTTGCGCCAGCTAGTTCAGAGGTCACTGGAAACTTTCTTGAATGAATAGGAAGGGATCAGCTTCCCTGGCTCAGACAAGAAGGGATTCAGCTTCTGACAACCGCATAAACATGACAACTTTGCTACCTCAGAATAAGAGTAAATCTCTAGAGTCGTGTAAAAACAATAGACAGCTATTTCACTCAGTCAGATGTGCGCTCCTAGTTTCACCCGAGTGCAGAGAAGAGATAGAGACGGGCGTTTTCAATAAAAGATATTATTTATTGAGCAGTCTTCCTTCTCATGCAAGAGAAATGAATTGCCACAATTGCAATACTTAATATAAAGTAAAGTACGTACAGTAAAAGGAGTATTATGAAATAATACTGTAAAAGCATTGATATGGTTTCTTAGCCATAAGACACTTTAAAATGGATAAAATATATACATACATAGGCTAACGTGCTCAACTGGTGCTTCTAAAATACGCCTACCCCGGTGTACCTGACCTAAGCCTAATACGTGGGAAGGAGTAAGTAAGTAAGTTTAAGTTAAGTAGGTTTTGCCAAGAATCTGATACAAGAATTCTCTCTAAGGGTTTAGTCAGCACTGTACCTTGGGAATAGAATGTAGGAGGTCTGGTATCTCTCTCTCAGGACTCGATATCCCAGTCACCCGCAAGGGTAGGCTGGAAACGCCGGAGCTGGATTTTCTCGGCAGGAGAAAAGACAGCGTCTTTCTCAGCTCGTCAAAGAGGAGGGGCAGCGTCCGTGGGCTCTCGCATCAGCGGTGCTCTCGGCAAGTAGATTAGCTGATCTGCTCCAAAACCACCACCGTGTGCTTGCTTAAGGCAACATTGGTATATTTATACCTGAAAGGTGCCGAGTTTGATGTAAGGTTTAGACATAAGATGTCAATAAAGATGTCACTAAGAAGTGGCCGTTCTTACAGTGCTTGCAGGAGTTCTATTACAAATCAAAACAAGGCAAGTGGGGATTTCCCAGGTTGCTGGAGGTTTGGTGTGTCGAAAGAACTCGTTGTGCTTTCTAGGAATCCAAGGAAGTAGCTTTTGCCGTGCCTTGGACTGCAAGGGCGATTTACTGAAATATGGATCTGATTCTTATTCCATTATAGGGATATTATTGATTATAGCCTTACAAGGGCATAAAATAGCAATATTGATTCGGGTTCCTAGATAAAACACATCAACGTCGCGCCGCACCGCACTGGAGAAGTGGAAGCGGGTGCTGGGCACGGGCCGAGAGCGTTCGTGGTCTGATTTGCCCAGAGGCATTAAGGCACTTCGCACCGCGCCGCACCGCTCGGTTCTGCTCTGCACCAGAGAAGTAGAAGCAGAGGCAGAAGCAGAAGCGGGAGCGAGTGAAACACCGGTGGTTTGAAGTGCTGTGCCTTAGCGCCGTAGCACTACACAGTGCCCATAGTGAACATATCGCCCATAGCGCCCATAGTGCCCATAGTGCCTTAAGCCTCGAGGGGCCGAACACAAACTCGCTAGGAGGGGAGGCGAGGCGGCACTGGGCAGGCGCCCGTGGTACCTGAGGTGCCCAAAAGCACATTGAAAAGCACATTGTGAAGCGTTTAAAGTGCCAGACATACAGCTTGGAGCAGAGAAGAGAGGCTGGGACCAAGGAGAGCCAGTGCCGGGTGAGTCACGCACTGGCAACGATACTGACAGCAGCACAGTCAGCAATTAAAGCCTGCAAGGAGCAGCAGCATTTTGTGAGTGAGCAGCTGATCCGGTGAGGAGTAGTGGAGGGGGTTGAGTGGCGGAGGTGACAGAGGTGCCAGTGGGGGTGTACAGTAGTAAAATTAGCCACCGTCGGAAGAGGAGTTTGGAGTGGTGTGCGGAGGGGGAGTTCAGGATAGGTCAGCCCATCGTTAACCAGCACCTGCGTAATTACTGAATACCACGCAAGTTAAACGCCTCTTGTGGTCCCAGTGCACAGGCCCCTAAGGGCAGTGAGAAGCCTCGTAAAGCCCGGGTGTCAAGCCGGCAGGAACAATGAGGTCCGAGAGGACACAAAGGAACCCCCCACAGACCACGAAACGGAAATCCAAAACGAAAGCACCCACAAGTCCCTCCAAAGACATCATAGCCAATCCCCCTACTACCTCACTAATACCACCAGTCTACTCAATCTTTGGCACAATGAAGTCTAATGGAAAATTCACATTTCTGAAAGATCCAGCAACAGCAATATACTCAATGCCAATTACCTCAAATGGATTACAAAAACCTATGACCCCGAGCAAGGCATCTATGGAGTCAGCTATTCCACAGTCGTCCCAGCCCTGTGTAAACGTCACTTCAGCAAAGGGCATTGGGATAGTTGAACTAGACAAGTACTCACAAGTAGCCCAGGGAAACAATAAGCACAAGATACAAATACGAGCCCAAGTGCATACGGAACAGACGTTATGACTCGGCCCAAGAAAAAATGAACCACACAATGTTGTCAGGTGTCATTGAATGGATAATGGACAGCCCAAGCGAAAATGCTACCGAAGAGAATATACCAAATACACAGCTTCAAAGAACCACCACGATACCTATTTTGTTAGTCCTATTAACAAATGGCATATATCCAGATGCACCAAGGCCCAGTAATCCACCAGTCATTGATGATGATGAAGGAAATAAAAACGCTAGCAATACAGATGCCGCAAATAAGGAACAACCAAATAACCATTCGACCCCTAGACTGGACTCACGTCTAAACCAAACAAAGCAAAAAGCCAGCAAGGACACTGAGGGGTGTAACCACTGATTGGTTTCCCAAATCTTTTCGGACAAGAATACAAGCAAAATGCTCTGTAACGCAAAACAAGATAAGCAAACAAATGCAACTGGCTCTAAGCAAATGAAATTATACAATAAATTATACAATAAGGCTGTAGGTCATACAACAGAGGTACAAAGAGAAATCGCATGCGAACAGCACCGAAGTAATCTACCAACCCAGGAGCTAGTAAATAATAATTTAATTGAGATATCAAGTGGGTCAAATCAGGACGCAGAAATCCAAGAACATTCAGCCTCGGTCATCTGCCCCGAAGTTGTATGTCGTCAGGAACCATCAATAATAGAAATTCCTAGTCTGTCAGCATTAAGTGAACCATCATCTGCAAAAAGATCACCATACAAAGGCCGTCCGTACAAACAAAAGGATGATTACCGAATTCTATCGGCTCTTGATGAACACCCACACAACAAACCTACGTCAAACCAGCAAGCGGGAACGCACGGTCTCAACCAAAATCTGGAATCCATAATCAATTTATACAGTGCACTGGGCAAAATTTTGGAAACCTCGATCAAAACTCTGAACTTGCAGTCAGACAAATTGGATATCCAAATCCACTTAATGAGTACAATAGCTGAACATACTTCTAGTATAAACAAAAAACTGGACACTATTGAACACTTGTTTGACATTTCTCCGGAAAGGTCCCATCCCTGGTCTCAGCTCCCAAATTGTTCCTGTAGCCCAATATTGGACAAGCTAAAGGACTTATCATACATACTCAAAGACATCCTACAGGAATGCAAGTATGCAAACCAAGGCCCCAATGGAGACTCCATTGCTCAACAAAAAGACGCGCTCAAAGAAGAAATAGGAAATTGTGTAAAAAGAAAGGTAGATCCGACAATATTAGTAGTACAACAAACAACAGATAAAGAGCTGAAACAAAACATGTCAATAAAAACAAGACCTGATGAACCACAGGAAGAGAAAAATGTCACAGGGACAAAACCAGGAGCCTGGAATAGCATCAGTCGCGAATCACCAGAAAAAGAACAGCTCGAACAGCACAGTGAAAAACATTCGAACACCAAACAACCTCTTACAAAAAGACAGAAAAACGTATGCCTGCTACCAAGCAGGCCCAGGTCAACTTTCCAATCTTTAATTGCCCAAAACCATTAGCAAAAACTAAAGCTGGCAATGAAGAGGGGCCATATCTGTTAACAAAAACACCAAAACCCCGGGGCAGTCTCCGGAAGCGTAGCTCTAAAGCAGAAGCGGAACAGCCCACTGTTAAAGAGGAACGTCGTAACAACCAAGCCCAAATAAAAAGATCAACAACATCAGAGGAGATCACCTACGTAACAAGCTCGGATATAGATGACCCAAACAAGGACGAAAATGCATTCCTAGCCACAACATCAAGTAGTGTGGACTGGAGTCTGGAAAGCATCGACTATGACTGCTCGCAATTGAATAGAACATTAGGGAATCCCAAGGAAGAGCTAAATAACAACGGGAACAAACTACGGCAAAAAACCTGGGCCATGCAGCAAGGAACCAACCATCAAAAAAGGAAACAAGAGTACAGTAGGCATGAGTCCAACAAGCACGGATGCCAAAGGGTAGTGACCAAAGGCGTTGATAATAAACAGAAAGTTTTTCCAAACCCTAGTATAACTATGACCACCAATATTACCTCAAAAAGGGACAAAGCCAGCACCAGACTAGTCACAGCAAAAGTTGACAAGAGTAAGCACGACAGGCTAGAAGTAAAGATCATTACAGAACAGCACGACCAACAAGAAAGCATAGGACCTGAAAAAACGACCACCGACAGCAATCGTAGGCCAATTACAGAACCATGCGGAAAACCAAGAAAAATTGATAAAGTAAAAACCAAGGCAAGCACGCTATCAGAGCGACTTTGGAACGATGACCGCAGCCATCAGGTCAAAAACATAAGGGATGAGGCAAAGGACAACGGAAGCAATAAAATAATGAGAACTTGGCTGCATTGCAACATGTATGGCATAAAATCAACAACTAATCACAACAAAAAGTATACAGGAGTCACAACCATGTTTCTCTCTTAAACAAACCGCTACACGACACAAGGCAAATTGTGAGTTGAATACAGTTGTACATAAACACCATTTTAACACACATACATGCAACAAGCAGTCAGGGTAGGAATTTTAGATTGTGGTGGAGAATCTACACCTGACAAACAGGTGACATAATTCCTTTTATTCCCTTTTCTTCACGGTAATGTACAGCAGTAGCAACATCTAGGTCCTGATGAATGCATAGGATCAACTCCATATATATGCAGAAACATGTCGACCACTTGCTGAGTAGATATTATGTTAAATCTACTTTTGTTTCACCTTTCACTTGTTTTTAAGCTTAGGGGTCTGAGAGAAAATATTAAAAATACCTATTCTACTCAGTTCCACCTAATTTTATTCACTTCACTTACTTTCACTTGCACTGCTTTTTTTCAGTTGTAAACATCACACCGACACCTTACTAACACCACCCAGTGAAACAACTAACGTCAGTCTCCTTACTCACACAGTCTCTTTTTTCCAACTAGTGTGACTGTTTGTGCACTAACTCCTGGGTAAGGAGAACCCAAATGATGTAACAGTGGCGGTACAGAGAGACAACTGATGGGAAGAATTCCTACCCAGACTGCTTGTTGCATGTATGTGTGTTTAAATGGTGTTTATGTACAACTGTATTCAACTCACAATTTGCCTTGTGTCGTGTAGCGGTTTGTTTAAGAGAGAAACATGGTTGTGACTCCTGGTTGTGATTAGTTCTTTAGTTAGGGGCATGTATCCAGTACAGAGTTGTTAAAGTAGCCCTTAGACCCTCATTTAAATAGTATGTGTTTCAGGATTGAGTACAGCCGCGGTTGTGGGTCTATGTGAAATCAACAGACAAAACCTTTTTGCCTGTTTCCCTCTGTTTTGACTTTCACTCGGTTGTGGAGCATTCCCCCCTTTTTTTATGCCTTGGCAAGACTCTCGAAATCATTCATTTTGTGCAACTGTGACCTAACTACTATTCACAATGGCTTCAAATTGCGGCCTAGCCTTTGAGGACGCTGAGATACAGAATATTCTTGAGGAGAATCCCAGTCTACTAGATAGTGCCCCCCTTGTAGTGAGTACTACTGATGAAGGTTGAGTAAAATCTTGATTTTAAAGAAATCCCACTCCAGGACTACAGTGCATGGTACTACTATGGCACAATACTTACACGGTAACTGTGCACCGTCAGGACTGATCATGACCAACGCACCAAGGCTTTTCTTGGATGACAAAGAATTCCTCAAAGATTGGTCAATGATTGCCTGGCGGTGCACAAGGGACTGGTTAGTCCTTATCATTAAAACTGCGAAACGTGTCGCAGATAAAATCTTGGTCGAAATACAACTACTTGAAGGGAAAATAAAAACCACCTTAAAAACACCGACCTTTAAATCTGGACAAGATGACTGCAATAAGAAAAACACCGAATTCAAGGAATCCATCCTTTTCTCAAAACTAGAGAAATTCAAGAAGGATTTAGCTAAATTCTCCACGGAAAAAGTGTATCCCTACACTAGTGACTCTTATGTGGCCCAATCATTCAATCAGAATGGACGTTGAGGAGGTTCCAGCTATGCCACCTCAAGTTCCGATGATAACTCAAGTGACTCTGAGACGTCACAACGTGGCAATGGACACCTTTTCAAGGGACGTGGCAACAGAAGAGGACAAAGAGGAAACTTTAACAACTTTGGTCAGAACCAATTCCAACCCTTTTGGCAACCAGGTCCATGGATGTATGGTGCAAATTTCCCACAGATGGGCCCAGCCTTCTTTCCTCATCAAATGCAACAAGCACAAGGACCGCAGCCTTTTTTAGGGTTTGGCCCCAGGACCAACAGGGGCAGGAGAAGACAGGGACAAGGATCCCAGGTCCGATGGTCAACACCAGTACAACAACCTACAATGGACCTGAGGAACGGCAAAAAGATTCCACAAGACGGAGCGGGGACGAGCGGGACAACCAACCAACCAGCCTCGTGATCAATCTGAGCTCCTATCCCCTGTCGCAAGATGAAGAAAACCTTCTCAATCGCTGACTAGGCTTTGTAGCCACACATGAAGGCGATCAATTTACAACACAAGTGGAATTAGCTAAACTCTTCAGGAAGGTTAGACTACACTATTTTTTTGCCAAACAGAACCTTGATGACAATGAACAACCAGTCGTGAATACTGGTTTGAAGAGACCATCGACCTTCAATCCAATGACCATTGGATTACCCACACGTGTCCAAACCTTTGAGGAGGCAGTGGAGACTGATATTGACATACTTTTCAATACTAAATCATCTAAGTCCTTCGTCAATCTACCAAATAGAGAGAGATCAGCTCTGCGTGCTTTAACAACAAACGAAGCTATTACAATAAAGCCTGCAGACAAGGGTGGTGCAATCGTTATCCTTGATACAGAGACTTACAGAACAGAATGTTTCAGGCAGTTACAAGATCGGAAGTCTTACCTACCTTTGAAAGATGACCCTACTGAAAGATTAAAGACCAAGATCTGTCAACTGGTAGAGGAGGCTACTTAGGAAGGATGGATTACACCACAAGAGGGTCAATACTTGTGTACGTTCCATCCTTCGGTTCCCTATTTTTACTGCCTTCCCAAGGTACATAAACAACAGAGACCACCCCCAGGGAGACCAATAATCTCCGGCATAGGGTCAGTTTTAGAACCACTATCCATATTTGTGGATTTTTTTATGAACCCTATAGTCAAAGAGATGCCAACGTATCTTAAAGATACGAAAGATATGCTACGGCTACTACCTGACATCGATTTTGACATCTCTACTGATCTACTCGTCTCATTTGATGTAGAATCTTTATATACATCAATTCCCCAGACAGAGACTCTGGAGGTGGTGGGCACTTTACTACAAGAGAGGGATCTCCAATCTATAACTCCAGCCGCCTTTATCATGAACCTAGCCGAACTAGCTATGAAAGAAAACAATTTCAAATTCGAAGACACTACCTATCTCCAGATATCTGGTACTAGTATGGGTAGTGTCTTCGCTCCTAGTTTAGCGAGTCTATATGTTCATGTTCTAGAACAGACTAAGGTACCCAACCAGGACAACCCCCACTATGTATCGCTTAGAGTTTGGAAGCGATACATAGATGACATCTTCGTTGTGTGGAGAGGCTCTGAGGCCAGTCTGCTGGAATTTCATAACTGGTTAAACTCCTGTAATGACTTTCTAAAATTTACAGTGGAATTCAGCAAGACCGAGTTACCTTTCTTGGACCTCTTGATATCGGCAACAAATGAAGGACTCACAACAGAACTTTATAGAAAGCCGATGGCACGGAATGCGCTCCTCAATTACGAGAGTTGTCACCCTAGAGCTCTCAGCGATAATTTGCCCTTTGGGCAATTTCTCAGGCTCAAGAGAAATTGCTCAACAAAGGAAGCTTTTGAGAAACATTCGGAGAAACTGTCTGAACATCTACGTGAGAAGAATTACCCCACTAAAATTATCCGTCAATCAAAGAAAAGAGCGTCGAACAATAACAGGGACGCCCTGTTAGACATTGCAATCCCTAAAGAGAGAACTGACAGGATGACATTTGTGAACACTTTTCACACAAAATCCAACCAAGTACGTAAAATCATATCAAAGCACTGGTCAATTCTCAATACGAGTGGGGACACTCTACCTGTCCCTCTTTTCGCTTTTAAGAGAGGGCCTAATATAAAAGATCAACTGGTCCACACCAGACCTAAAAATAAATTGATCAGACAAGTTGGAACTCTGTGGGATCTTCTGCCTGTACAAGGGCATCATCCCTGCGGAAGTTGTTCCGTATGTCCCCAGACATCAAAGTCAACCACGGTAGACATAGGAACAATGCGTCCCTGGCAACAGCGTAAATTCACCAATTGCAATAGTGAAAACACCATTTACCTCATCACCTGTCCATGCCCAAAAAGATATGTCGGCATGACGACTAGGAAGACAAAAATTCGCATTGGTGAACATAAAAGCACTGTTCGCTGCCGCAAACAGGCAACCCGTCTAACAGCTCACTTTCTGGAAAAGGGACATGGCCCTTATGATTTCACATGGACCATACTGGAACAGCCCAACATACCGGACCACTGTCCAGATAAAGGCAAATTTTTGTTTAAAATTGAACAGAAGTGAGTCTATACGTTGAACAGCGATAAAGAGGGTCTCAACGAGCCCATCCCTTGGATGTCACTATAAGGTCACCAAGACAATATCTAATTGTGATCCAAGTGAGCCCACTTTATATATCTGCATAAGAACATCTGGATTGTATATCTTTTAACACCCCCATAGTTCCATCATTCTACTATGAGACATAACATTGTCTAATGCAATACAAAGGTTTCATTCACACACTTAGACTTTAACTTCAGGTCCATTAAATAACATTGGGCTGTAAATGGGAATTTTTTCTGAATTTTTTCGGGATCCTCAGCGTCCAAAATTGTTTAGTCATTTAATATTGCTGGCTTTTTTTCATCATATCATGGATTTAGTAACCCCCCTTTTTCTGGCTTCACTTGATATAAATTATTCCGTAATAAACAAATGGGTTTTTGATAAAAAAGCGGCAGAACCTGTGCAAACAACTAATCGTAAATAGACTACAACATTGGGGCGCTCTGTAGACACAGCCTTTTCCACACGCGACGTGAGGAAACTATATTTCCCAGTCATGCTAGCGCGCTCTGATCGGCGTCTGAAATAGTCGCTTCCTCTTCCGTTCGGTGCCTCCCCAGTATAGCCCAGAGGGACGTTGGGAGACACCGACGGAGAGGTAAGCGGTCGAGGGGATTCCTTTTTCCTCCGTTGCACGCACCGGTGCATGTACGAGCGGCGCATTTTCACGCGAGTCGACTAGCAGTAAAAGGGTGCATCTATCGACAGTAGTTGAGATCGAACAGAGGAATAGTCAATCTTTGCCAGAACTTAGACACGGAAGTTTAGGTCATTTCGCGTTTCTTTACGAACACTAGAGACGCCACAGGCTCTGTGCAATTCAGCCGACTACGGCCCCCAAGCGCTCGTGTTGCAAAATTTTTTTGGGGTTAACGGAGCTTGACCATTTTCTTTGTGAAATATTTCCTTGTGGAACATAGCTTTGACACAGTGCATTCTCTGATTTTTATATCAGAAGAAGGGTATTTGAAAAGATAAATAATGACACAGAAAGCGACCAAATACACAGGTGGTGTTCGTCTTTGGCAGTAGAAAAGATTGGTGTCTCTGGGGTCCACCTAATCTGCATATGTGCATCTTAAACCCAGAAAATTAATGTACAAAATCTGTAAATTTGATACACAATGTTATACACGTACATCTGTTGTATTGTGATGAATGATACTGAGGTCATTATTTTTGCATTAAAATAGATGAAACCAAGAACATCACATGTTTTTTTCTTCATCTTGCCTTGAGATAAGTTAGTGGAATGTTTTTACGATTGTGTGTTTTGCTAAACAGAGCGGTGCTCCTTATTTACCTGAGCTGCAGCCAGGTGAGGTGAGGCGCCATCCCCACAGAAATTGGGTGAGTGATATCATGTCAATCGAATTGTTAAAAACATGAACACAAGAATATCACTACTATAGAGTGCATTCTGTGACGAATATGTTTGTTTTTCTCTTTTTCTTTCCTTGTCTGCATAACCATTTTAGATTGTGGTGGAGAATCTACACCTGACAAACAGGTGACATAATTCCTTTTATTCCCTTTTCTTCACGGTAATGTACAGCAGTAGCAACATCTAGGTCCTGATGAATGCATAGGATCAACTCCATATATGTGCAGAAACATGTCGACCACTTGCTGAGTAGATATTATGTTAAATCTACTTTTTTTCACCTTTCACTTGTTTTTAAAGCTTAGGGGTCTGAGAGAAAATATTAAAAATACCTATTCTACTCAGTTCCACCTAATTTTATTCACTTCACTTACTTTCACTTGCACTGCTTTTTTTCAGTTGTAAACATCACACCGACACCTTACTGACACCACCCAGTGAAACAACTAACGTCAGTCTCCTTACTCATACAGTCTCTTTTTTCCAACTAGTGTGACTGTTTGTGCACTAACTCCTGGGTAAGGAGAACCCAAATGATGTAACAGTGGCAGTACAGAGAGACAACTGATGGGAAACATTCCTACCCTGGCTGCTTGTTGCATGTATGTGTGTTTAAATGGTGTTTATGTACAACTGTATTCAACTCACAATTTGCCTTGTGTCGTGTAGCGGTTTGTTTAAGAGAGAAACATGGTTGTGACTCCTAGATACTTTTTGTTGTGATTAGTTCTTTAGTTAGGGGCATGTATCCAGTACAGAGTCGTTAAAGTAGCCCTTAGACCCTCAATTAAATAGTGTGTGTTTCATAAAATCAACAACAACTGGAAGGTTACTTTTTATACCTAATTACAAAATGCAAGGCACACAAGACTATCTAAACCGAGGAAACATCTTACATCTGACATCGGCCATCCCGAGCCTTAACCATATATCATCTGCAGACTTATTGACAATCAAATGTCAATCTTGGGAACACCGCTGCCAAGGAAGGCTCCCTTACAACTTGGAGGAGTGATGAAATTGTTAAGCAGCTACTAAAGGAATCGACGAAATTTGAAGAATGGGGGATCTCGCTTAAGGAGGAGGCAACAACACGTTACCCCTCGCCCCTGTTAAGAGAGTGCACCGAAGGAGAAGTTCATACCGGGGTAAGTCGACATACATACTCCGTTCTGCAGGGTGCCAGGGGTGCAGAATTTTCTAAAACTGAGCAACAGAACAGACAACTGTTAGGCCCAATGGAAAACTGAACTAATATCGGGGCGTGCAACACCGGCCGAGGCACAGTAAAAGTCCTTTCCTGGAACATCGCCGGTGCTAAAGAAATGTTAAATAGGGCTCCTGGTTTTCCGTTTAAACAGATTTTTACATATAAATACAGACGGAAAACAAGTTTTCCTTTATCTGTATTTATATTTAAAAACGGGAAAATACTAGTATACTTTGTCATTTACATCAATACCATCTGGTGTCTCCCCCCTCCTTCGAGGGTTAAGAGGTGTCAGCCTGGCTGAGACAGCTTGGGCGTGCACAGCCACACCCATACTTCACAGGTCATTGCAAGACCTTTTACTTGTTAATGAGGCTTTGTTTGTCTTTCACCCCTCCCTCTTCAATCTGTCGATTGCCCACGCTGCGAACTGCTTCAGCAGTGCTTGTTTCTATTCTTCCCAGTCTGAACATTTCTCACTCTCGTGTCCTTTTCCCCAACCCATCGCCCTCCTTAGGTGTCTACTCCCCGGGGAGCCCCCCCTTGCCCGCGCTGTCCAAAACATCTGCAGCATGTTATGGAAAATACTCGGGGTGGGGGCTGGAGGGGTACTGCTTGTTAACCTGTTGTTTGAAAACCCGCATACTTTTATCAGTTCCCATAATTGCTAATGCTGCATTTACTGTTGAACACCGAGAAGCTCTTTACCACCTAGGATCACACAGATAGCTGCCAGATTTGATTTCTCTGTGGCAGCAGCCTTTACGTCAAGTTATTGTTCTATTTGTCCTCCTGTTTCTCTGCAGAAGACAGCGGGGGGAAAGAGGAGCGGAATTCCCCCCTCCCCTGCCACAATTACCCTGGCTCTTACCAGGCTGCAGCTGAACATACAGGCACTGGCTCGCCCGGTGCCCCTCAGTGCCAGGCCTCTGTTGGGGGCAGAGGAGATTTTCAACCAGTGAGGGGCAATTTGTGCCCACAGGAGATGCAGCGTACGGCTGTCGACATATAAGCAACATGTCATTTTCAAATGATAGACAGGGACAGTCGTGGCCGTGTGTACATATTTATTTTCAGGATAACTGGGTGCCCTCCAGTGGCGCTTTGCACATCTTTCTCCGGGGGGGAAGAAGGACTGCTTCCTTGCAGCAAACAAAAACAGTGTAAGGGTCCCAAATATAACAGACATTAAAGATGGGAAGCTGTTCAAGAGGGTATTTTTTCCGAGCAATGCCACAGATAGGCCATTGACAAAACTAGGAAGTCATTGGACACTCATTGGTAGAAAACTGTGGCACGGAGGACAGCTAACCACCCACACTGCTATATCGATAAATTATACAGCACATGGAGTGTGAATTGTGAAAGTGTGAAGTGTGAAAGTGAATTGCCTTCAGTGCGTTCATAATTAGTGTTCTTATGATCACCTAACCCAGTTATCAACCTTAGAATGATGAAAGGAGGAGACAGAAATGGTCGGATTCAAACCCAATATCAAAAAGTTACTTAGTTGAGTAGGAAAGTTATTTCAGAGGGTCCCCCAAGAATGAAGGGGCTAATTGCTTGCATTAATCTTCCTAGCGCGCACACACACACACACACACACACATCCATGCGCACACACACAGCGCTGTGTGTAGAATAGCAAAGGTGGTGCTTTCCTGGTCATCTGCTTGGAATGGTAGAGGCACACTGCATTACTTGAAATAAAAAGCATTTGTAATGCAACCAGGTCTCCCATTTATGAGAGCTTGTGCTCTTGGCAATGTAAATGACCATGCCTTTTTATTTATGTTTTGGTTTTTGAAACATAAATAAAACACATTGACATTTACAATGCCAATAGCTTAAACTCACATAAATGCAGCATATTACTGTAGTCAAGTGTATAATTTGAATTGAATTGCTTCCAGGCGTATATAGCGGGGCACAATTGGGTTGCAGCTGAAGGCAGTGGTATTTCTCTTAGTGGGGCACGATGGTGTTCAGTGGCAGGGGGGATGTGGCAATCTGCCGATGACAGAAACTGCAAGGCTCTGAGGCAAATGGCTTGTGATAGCACTTTTAAGCATATTTGGGACATTCTGCAAATGGCAAAGTTCTCAGATGAATGTATAGTGTTGACCAATAACAGCCGAGCGCATGTGTGCAGCGTCACTTTAAATAAATGTGGAAAAATACTAACTGTAGCGTCGTCTTTTGCTTGTGGCAAAAATAAATGTGGATAAATACAGAAAAAATGCCCAAAAAATAAATATGGATAAATACAGACGGAAATGGCAAAAAATAAATACCATAAAACCGGGAGCCCTAATCTTAAAAAATGAACGGAAAATGGTCACTTGGGCCGCCTATGACATCATCGCCCTGCAAGAAACATGTCTGATAGAGCCAATTGATGTTCCAGGCAGAATCTATCATGTTAGTGCAACTCGCACTCAGTGGTATGGTCGAGCGAAGGGTGGTCTGTCGGTCTACATAAACACCGCATTAAAGACCAAGGCCTCCCAACTGGCCTCTTCCACGGCAGATATGCAAATAATCAAAATAGAGAGGTTATCCAAGGCTGGCATCGGAACCATAATCCTAATAAACATATACGCCCATCCCAAAATGAAGGTAAAAAAGGAGCTATTCAAATGTATTAACAATGTAATATCTGGCTTCCGTCTTGATCAACCAACATGGAAGATAATCCTCACGGGCGATTTCAACGCCAACCTTATTCAGCTCCCAGAAGAGGAGGACAATATCATTGCTGCGAATGAATTCTGGGCGGTTGAAACACAGGAGATCCAGCCCTCCAAGAAGATCGACCAAGTGGGAAAACACCTGATGTGAGCCCTGGAAAATCACGGATTGCGAGTACTCAATGGAAGAATCAAACAGGATAAACCCCCTTCTAACACCTATATAGGCCCCTCCACAATTCAACTTTGGATTATACCATTGTCTCGCTCCCTCTACTGGTGTTAATTAAAAACTTCCAAATTCTATGTTCGGCTGATAGTGACCATCTAATGCAACACATCGAAATCAACCTGGCACCACCCAAACATTTAAAAGCCCGATCATTAGCCGGGGAATTATCAACAATCAACTTGAAAAGAATAAGGCGGACGAGTAAATCAATATCGCAAATAGCACAGGAGGCAAGGCACTTATCAATCAATCAATCATCGCATTTATATAGCGCACTACTCACCCAGAGGGTCTCAAAGCGCTGTGGGAGGGGGGTCTGCTACTGATCGAACAGCCAGGTCTTGAGTTGCTTCCTGAAGGCGAGGTGCTCCTGGGTCAGGCGGAGGTGGGTGGGGAGGGAGTTCCATGTCTTGGCGGCGAGGTAGGAGAAGGACCGTCCCCCTGTGGTGGCTCTTCGGATGCGGGGGACGGCGGCGGGGGCGTGGCTGGTCGATCGAAGCTGGCGTTTGGGAGCGTAGAAGTTGAGGCGGCTGTTGAGGTATCCTGGGCCTTGGTTGTGTAGGGCTTTGTGTGCGTGGGTGAGGAGACGAAAGGTGATTCTCTTGTTGACCGGGAGCCAGTGCAGGTCTCTCAGGTGTCTGGAGATGTGGCTGTGACGGGGGATGTCCAGGATGAGTCGTGCTGAGGCGTTCTGGATCCTGAGGTAATATGAATTATTATGGTCAAATTGTGTCCCCTATCGTAGACCCCAACGGCTCCATGTACATGCTTCTAGTACATGTAAGTTCCCTCCACAACCAGTTATGAAGACGCAAATACATTTGCGTCCAACGTTAACATGTCCTCTTTCAGATCCACCATGAATGGGTCCGATATTCAGTTCCTAAGTGTGCCTTGCCAACGTCTTTACATGGTGCACTTTCACGTTTTTCTGGCCCTGGCGAGTTCGGCCTCGTTTTCTGCCATTCAAGTTTTCTCCTGCCTTCTGCCTCTGGAAGCTGCAGCCTGAACCTGCATCTGTATCCATGACCTTTCACTCACTCCCTGCGCGGCTAGCGGTGCCTGGCTCAGCCTGCCGGCCTGCCAAGACTGTATTCAGCCTTCGAGTTATCTGCTCCGCTCCTCGAAAAATACATTCCTGTCTAGTAGTTTAGGTAAACATCCTTCCCAGCTGCAGAGCAAAGGGCCCGGCCTTTCTGTCTCCATGCAAGTAATTCATAGCTTCCGTTACCATGGTAGGCCCATGGCCCCTCACATCTCACGTAGACACGCAGTCGCATATGCACGCGCTAGCAGTCAGTATAGAATAGCCTCTGCCCGAGAGACCTTTCCATCTAGATAATACAGTTCCTCAAACATAAGATATTAGATATGATTTGGGATTAGGTTGTTCTGACACTCCAGACTTCTGTCTCCACATGTAGGGCTAAATGTCAAGTCCCCTTCACCCTCCAGTTCCACGTCAATCACACGTCATGCTGCTGCGCGCGCATCTCTGCCACATGTTCTTGCTGACTCGACAGGATCTTTCTTGGGATCCACCCACTTATGACACCTTTATGTGACGTTTCTAGCACACACCTCCTTGTACGCCCTAGTGCACGCCTCCTGTTACGTATTTCTGCTCTTATCTCGTTTCTCTCAGCTGTTACGCCTTCTGCATTCAATGTTACTGTATGAAATGACTATATATATGATTACTTGTTAATAAATCATTGTACATGTCCATTGCAATTCCCACTCAGAACCCTCGTGGCGATGAGTCATGCTACCTTGGTTCGAACCAATTCCTTTTTAAGGAATAAAACCCCCTTTAAACCTCAGATACCACGGATTCTGCCTCTTCATTTTGACTGAGTTATTCTTATTGAACTTTACCGCATAAATTCCGTATAGGTAATTAAGATTTACCACATAATTTGGCGCCCGAACAGGTACCCCTCCCCCACCCCACGCGCCGGCGGTGCGTTGCAGGCCCGGTCCCCTGCCACAGCGCTGACGGACAACTACGCGTACCCGCAGGATTTCCTGTATCTCCCTCAGGCCAACGGAGGTGACTGAGGCTGCGATCGACACCCAGACGAGGCGGTGAGGAGTGCGGAGGATCCCGACCAGAGCCTAGCTGAGAGAGCAAAGTCCGAGGTATCCGGAGGCCCACCAGTTCCGAAGTTCCGAAGTGCTTACGTCACGAGTCCAGTCCAGTCCAGTGTCGAGTTTCCGAGGCCTTCTGTTCCGTGCTTCCCGGTGAGTACCGTTGCTGGGGACGCATCTAGACGAGCGCATTAATTTGTGCCGGTCAAGACGGGTTTGGGTACGCAGACCCGGTCTGCACTGTTTAGCGGTGTATCTGTACTGTTTAGCAGTATATCCAGTATGAAATTAGCTAGTTTTATTCTAATCATTATTGTTCACTCTGAAATGTTTTAGTATGTTTTATGTCGTGGTATGAGTGATTGTTCGATCTGCATTATTGTGTTTACTGTATTAGTTGTGTCCAAGTTCGAGTAAAGTATCAAGCCCAGAGTAGCACGACTGAAATATGCCGCTGTTCTCTAAACTAAGACAGATAGGAACTAGAAAAGGGATTCCAGGGCACTTTATGTACCACAAACACGGCCTAGATGCTGTATTATATCTCGATTTGTGGGTAGACTATACTAAAGATTTAGCAGAGAATCAAAGATGGCCCGCTACTGGGACATGGGATGCCAAGTGCATCATGAGAGTAGAGGAAGCGTTATGGAAAAAGAAAGCCAGACAGTCACAGAAAGACGCCATTGAACTATGGCGTAAAGAATCGCACAGACGCACAGAGAAAGCACTCAGAAAAGCAGAGAAACATAAAGAGGATTCAGACAAAGCCCAAGAAAACGTATTAGTTGAGGAGGGGATACGAGTAAAAGCAGAACAAGTAGACCGACAACGAAACACTCTTATGAATGGTATGTATCCTTTGCTGGCCGAGGGTTTACCTAAGGCCACTCCGGAAATACCGAAGGATCTGCCCCCTCCCTTGCTCCCGACTAAAGTACATCACAAGACCACAAAGGACATATTCCTTTCTTCCTATCTAGATGACGTAGCTCCCGCATATACAAATCCACATGCTCAACCACTACCCGCTGATGGTACTCCACCCCGAAATCATCTACTCCCACCTCCGCAACGAACTCCCTCTCCCGTTCTACCCCCTGCACCTGTTCCCCCGACCCATCCTGCACCTATTCTTCCGATCATTAACCCATTAAATCCTTTTGGTCCTGGCACCTCGGGAGGTGCGATAGGTTTTCAAACACCGCCACCAGCACTCCGATTGACTTATAGGGATCTAGCGCAACAACGTACACCTAAATCAGCCGATTATGACATATTTAAAGAACGTCTCTCAGACTGTAGATATGATCCAGTACCCGGTAAAGACGACAGAATGATTCTCGCATCAGTACGATTACGACGAGTTTCAAACTTTTTATTGTTACTACCAGGAATGGTTGATCATCTAGACAGAATATATCATTTTGTTCAAACGGGGGAAGGCCCTGAAAGCATTGGCGAGGCCATGGCTTACCAAAAGGTTGACACTCAAGGCAAGATATTACGGTTTTTCATAAACTGCCTAATAAGAGAACAAGATAGGCCGGGTGTAGACCCGGATGAAATGAAAGCACTTAACAAATGGGGTCAGAATATAGCAGACGGGAAACATGATAAACAGAGTTGTATAGAAAACATGTACCGAAGGATCAGAAATGCAGTAATAAAAATACATGAAAGAAGACAGCAAGAACCAGAAATAGATTCAGACAAGGTCGAATCCTCAGGGGAGGAGGAAACACCAGAAACAGCAACAGGACAATCACAATTACCAGCTAGAGAAATGATAGCATATGTAGGTAAGGGAAGACCCTATAATAATTCAATGCGTCCGGTACGTCCGGAAAGTAAAAGAATCTTTCAAGCTGCCATGTTAAATCCAACGACCCCCGAACATCTATTCCAGGCCGCTGATAGAATACTTCAAGAACGAATGGGGTACCATGTACTCAATTCCATGGATGAACAAGAATTGGCCAGGTCAGCCGTACAATGGACTGACGATCCTGATAAATATAGTGTTGATGGTTTAGTGCAGACCTTTTTAAACCTTTCCCCTGATGAACAGAAATTAGCTGGCATATATATGGTTCAGCATCTCATTACATTATTCAAAGGCCAACATTCTGATCCAGGTCCCTTACCTGATATATTAATAGAACTACTCTCGCCACAATGGAGAGGTCTAGGTACTGACTTGATTAAAGTAATTCTAGAACATCGACACAGGTATAATACTTTCCTGAATACACGGTTTGTTCCAGCTCCACCCGTAGACAGAAAAACGTATTACATAGACAGACAGAACCCCTTGCGAGAAGTGCAAGTGCAAGTGCAAGTGGAGTGGTGTGGCTCACTGGTTAGAGGCGGCAGACCTGTAAGCAGAGGACGGCCCGGGACCAGGGTTCGATTCCCGACGCGGCAGGGTCGTGGACCAGGGTCAGCTGGCTCGATAATTCTCGCCTCGGTGCCTACTCCAGTCAGGGACCACACTCGGCAACTCTGGGCATTAGCTTGCCTCATCTTCACAACGGCCCCCCAGACCGCCGGGGATGCTTGGTCGCACCTTAGAGATACCCATTAGGGACCATCTCTCAGGGTGAGCCAGGACGGGTTCCCCAGCGGTCGAAGCGCGGAGATACTCCTCCAGGAGTTGATTCTAGCGCTATATAAACCCACAATTAATTAATTAATTAATTAATCCAGTCCAGAATGCTGATAATACCCTTAGACGCGTGTTTGTGTACACGCCCATAACGAAAATGGAACTGTTAGAAATGAAGAAATTAGTGCCCTGTCATGATAAAGACCCAGCAGGTTTTCACCGCGAAATCAAAGACATGTTACTCATGGGGGATTATACCTACCCCGACATTATGAAAATATTGAAAGTGTTAATGCCTGCCGGTATTTACGAGAAACTCAAAGAAAAGGATTGGGAGGTAGGAGACCAAAAGATTGATTGGGCTGCATTAGAAGACGAAGAAAAGATTCGTACCCCAGGAACAGGGCAAGGGGACAAATCTAAAGCATTACCAGGATTGTTAGTGCAAGTATTGCCACGTTTATTAGCAACTAAAAAGGAGGACTGGGATGCAATCTCAGCCTGTAAACAGAAACCCGATGAAGACACTAGGGACTTTTATTCCCGATTTAAGAAATGTTTTGGTATTAATAGTGGCCTGAAAGCAAGTAGCGAGTCATATCCACATCTTTTCGTAACAAAGCTAGTCGAAAATTCCCTGCCCCAAGTCAAGAATCGTGTACAGAAAGTTGAGAGCACATGGCAAGCAAATACACCTTCACAAATGTTACAAATGTTACAGTACCACCAGAATAGAATTAGAGAGGAACACGAACACGAACAGAGACGCATGAAAGACACGAAAATGAAAATGTTAGTTGCTCAGTCAGTTCCAGCTGACGGTCAGAAAAAGGGCACTATACAGTCAAATAATTCAACAGCTCCTGTTAAAGGGACATGCAACTATTGTAAACAGCCAGGTCACTATATAAACGATTGTGCAGTTTTAAAACATAATATACTTACTGGAAAAACTAAAGAGAGACCGCGTCCTCCTAGACAGGACCAGGTCCAACAACAAGTACCACAGAATATCCAGCCTATGCAAGCCTCACAACAGACAGTACAGACAGTAGCAGTGCCACAACCCCAACCGATTGCTGCAACTCAACATGCATCACAGCAGATGTACCAGTATGCCCAGACTGATTATCCCGATTATCAGCGATACACATGAAACAGCCTAGAGAGGGAAGTTGGCTTGCCTCTTATTGAGGTTCCTGTAGATCAAGAGGGTCCTTATGTACACAGTCAAGTATTAGGGAAAGACAGAAAGTTTTTAATTGATACAGGGGCAAGCCGTACAACGATAAGTCATGACGAGGTCCCAGGGGCACCCCTCTCAGGCTCACAGAATGTTTCCCTTGGTTTTTCAGGCAAGCCTATTATTAATGAAGTATCGCAACCACTTCCCCTTGCAGTTGGTCCATTAACACGTACTACAGATTTACTGCTCACAAAGTCATGTCCAGAAAACTTGTTAGGTATCAAGACTCTGAAAGCTCTAGGAGCTGTTATTTGCTGTTCTCCGGAAGGAGTACGGTTGTTTCTACGTGACTTTAAAGGTCACTATGTGTTGAGAGATATTGATCCCCGATTACAGAATGTACCTGCACATTTATGGGCGCAAGGCCCCACTGATGTAGGTTGTATGCACATTACACCGTATCGAGTCACACTCAAGCCAGGTGTTGTTTTACCACGAATTCGACAATACAAGTTACCCCCCGATGCTGTAGTGGCTTTACTGAAAATCATTGAAGAGCTCATTGCACAAGGAGTGGTTGTAGAAACCAACTCGAATTTATGTAATTCTCCTATCATTCCAATTCTTAAACGTACAGATCCCAATGCACCACCAGTTTACCGATTGGTTATTGATTTGCGCGAATTGAATAAATGCATTGTACCGCAGTACCCTGTGGTCCCAGATATCTCATCTCTATTGACAGCTATTGATTCTGAAGCAACGTTCTTTTCTGTTATTGATCTTAAGAACGCCTTCTTTAGTGTCCCTATTGATCCGGAAAGCCAATACCTTTTCGGATTCTGTTTAAATGGACGAAGCTTCAAATTTGCACGCGCACCTCAAGGATTCACAGAAAGCCCCAGCATCTATAGCCAAGCACTGAAAAGACAACTCGACAGTATACACATGCCTGAAAATACTGCCCTACTGCAGTATGTCGATGATCTACTGATCACCGCCCGAAGCGAACCTGAATGTGAACTAGCGTCACTGACGGTTTTACATTTCCTGGCTGACAAGGGGCACAAGGTATCCCCTTCGAAGCTGCAATTCTGTGTTCAGCAAGTTGTTTACTTAGGCCACTTGCTGTCCAAATGGGGGAGACAGCTAACGCCCGATCGCATCCAGTTAATTGCAGGTATGTTACCACCCAGGACACAAAAGGAGGTGCGGGCTTTTATAGGCCTCACTTCTTACTGCAGACAATGGATCCCTCAGTACGCATTTCTAGCAAAGCCACTCATTCAGTTAACAACTCAGGAGGCAGCGTCTTCGACTGTCCTCCCTTGGACTCAGGAACATACACAAGCTTTTGACGACTTAAAGAAAGCCTTATGTCAAGCACCAGTTTTAGCGACACCATGCTACAGTAAGCCTTTTACACTTTTTGTCACAGAACGTGAAGGTACTGCATTGTCGGTACTCACGCAGGATCAAGCAGGTTCACACAAACCGTGTGCTTACTTCTCTAGTACATTGGATCCAGTAGCCCAGGCTCTGCCTGCGTGCTTGAAATCAGTTGCAGCAACAGCTCTGGCAATCAGACAAAGTGATTCAATAGTGTTAGGACATCCATTGACAGTACAAGTTCCACACTCTGTGGAAGTTCTTTTAAATCGAACACAGACTCAACACTTGACTATAGCAAGATTGACAGGTTATGAATTGACATTATTTCAGCCACACATAGAAATTAGACGTTGTAATACATTGAATCCTGCTACACTTTTGCCATTAACTGAAACAGACCCATTGGCACATGATTGCATTGAAGTCATTACTATCACGACGAAACCCAGACAAGACTTGACAGACACTCCATTACCAGATCCAGACCTGACACTTTACGTGGATGGTTCATGCATGAGAACAAGTACAGGAGAATTAGTGGCCGCCTACGCAGTCACAACAGAAACTGAAGTCATAGAAACGAATTGTATTGACACCCTTTCAGCACAAGCAGCAGAGCTCATCGCTCTGACACAAGTCTGTATTCAAGCCAAGAACAAGAAAGTTAACATATACACAGATTCCCGTTATGCATTCGGAGTTGTCCACGACTTCGGTGTCCTCTGGCGAGAGAGAGGTTTTTTGACTTCTCACGGTGCCAAAATTCAACACGGTCCCCTCATTCAAACTCTATTAGATGCAATACATCTGCCTACAGCAATATCCATCATGAAGTGCAAGGCACATACAAAACTTACAGATACTATTTCCCAGGGTAATGACCTGGCAGATCGAACCGCAAAACATACAGCTCAGAATCAGATTCACGCCACTGACCCGACAAAGACAATAGTCGCGACACCGACACATTGCATGACAGTTAAGGATCCCGCCCTAGATGTAATTGACATACAGACACATGCTACACCAGATGAAATTAAGAAATGGATTGAACTAGGAGGGACCCAGACAGATCAAGGATGGATGACGAAGGGAAAATCCACATGGTTTCTCCCCGACTCTAAGGTTCAAGTTATCATTAATACCGTACACAGTCCAGCACATTTAGGAGAAAAAGCCATGTTAGACAGTATTCAACATCTCTGGTTCAATAAACACTTACGAGCAGCAGCCAAACAGAAAGTGCGTACTTGCATGATTTGTTGTCAGTTCAACCCAGGTAAAGGCGTTCCCGTAGAGCAAGGTGGTTTTCATCCTCCCGATCACCCTTTTGAAGTCCTCCAGATGGATTATATCCAGATGGAACGTTGTCGAGGTTTTAAATATGTCCTCGTAGTTGTATGTGCACTTTCCCGTTGGACAGAAGCATATCCAGTCCCAAATTACACTGCTCCGACCACTGCCAAGCAGCTGGTTCGTGAATTCTTCCCTCGATATGGTTTGCCCCGTGTCGTGTACTCAGACAACGGTCAGCCATTCTCGTCCGAGCTTATGAAGCAGGTATCACTCCTGCTAGGCTACCAATGGAAGTTCCACTGTGTCCGACATCCTGAAGCAGCAGGTCTCGTAGAGAGACACAATCAGACCCTGAAAACTCGTCTTGCTAAAATCTGTAAGGAGAAGGGTGTCGACTGGATCGTAGCTTTGCCGGTCGCCCTTTTTTACATGAGAATGGTCGCCCACTCCAGAACAGGGCTATCCCCGTATGAGGTGGTCTTTGGTAGACCACCGAATATGTGGGGGACGCCTTTGCCTAGAAAGATTACTGATGTCGATTGTAATATGTTGACAGATTACCTTGCCTCCTTGATGTCTGCACTACAATCATGTCGTTCACAGGTCGCTGCCGCCTTTCCCGACAACACCGAGGCGAAGCCGCATGATGTTGTTCCAGGAGACATCGTACTTGTAAGAAATTTCGACAGGAAAAGTCCGCTGGAGCCCAGGTGGCAGGCGCCGAAGTTGGTACTTCTCACCACGAGGACTGCAATCAAGGTCGAGGGCCGCAAAGGGTGGCTGCACTCGAGTCACGTGAAGAAATTTCGTGCATTGCCAGAGACTGACTCACCCTCCCCCTCTAAGGACTGTCCATATTCTAGTGACTCTAAACTTCCCCTGATAGAGAAAACTCCACAGCAGGAGTATAAAGAAAAATTGAGGTCTAGCAAGTCAGACAGTTTAATTGCTTAAGTCCTCCCCTAGGTGAATCGGTTAGACGTGTTTTCTGACATGTATCCCCTAGACCCCAACAGAGAGAGAGATAGACAGAAACAGCTCAAGAAACGTGAATATTGCAAATCTCTTCGCAGCCACTGTATTGTGACTTTATTGATTATGTTTTTTCTGAGTCTTATGATTATTGCTGCAAGTGTGCTTCTCCACATATACTATCCTATATTCAAGCGTGAAAATTCTACCTTCAACGTCACTGCCGAGCATTCTTTTAGTGAACTGCCCCCACATGAACTCTCTTACAGACTTGCGCTGCGCAACAATACATTCATTAGTATGTTACATCATTCCCATCAGACCAGCAATGCTACTAATTGTTGGATATGTGGCCGACTCCCTCCCTATCAGAAATACAAAGGAGTTCTGCCTCTTTTTCCGTACCCGTTCACACATAATGGGTCCTGTGGCGCATGGTTTAGTTTAATAAACTCTCTAGATTCCGATTCCGTAGTCTACCAGGGTAACTGGGTATGGGGAAACCTGAACGTCGTTTTGCATAAAGTCTGTTTCCCTGACAAGGAGGGTCTCCCCAAAAGGACAGGAACTGATCTAGAAAATGAAGTATATGGATTAGGTAACTTTACACTTAAACTCATGATTCTCAGTGTTGAATCCGAAACAGAACCAGTCTTGCCCGCCATGTCCGTACTTCCAGTCAAGGGTGAATTATGTGTCAGAAAGAATGGTTCAGTACACCTGGGTCATAGTAGATGTACTACTGTGATCGAATTCAGTGATAAGGGCAAGTCTACCTTCAAAGCTTCACGTCATTCCTACTTCATTTGTGGTCATACCGCCTATATACGCTTACCTCTAGATTGGGATGGCACCTGTTACATTGCATTCCTTCTGCCACCTGTTTTCCTAGCCCCTCCTGATTACCATAGAAACACCCATCTAGTACATAATAGACCCCAGAGAGATCTCCCGATTGTCGACTATACTGAAACGGCATGGGAACAATACACAGATTTCAATAAAGGTTTCTTTCCCTACTTAGGTGCTGTCTTTAATAGTAAACTGATACGACAATTTACTAGAACCCTTGAAGCTGTAGTGAATGAAACTACTTCCGCTCTAGGTAACTTAACAGAGGAGCAGTCTGCTATGCGGATTGTTGTTCTTCAAAATCGTCTCGTCCTTGACGTCATCCTGGCCGATAGGGGCGGAGCCTGTAAGGTCATCGGGTCGAGCTGCTGTGTTTTCATTCCAGAAAACGCGCCATCGGTATATAGTGCCATAACTCGCCTTCATAAGATTGCAAGTCTGATACACCAGAATCCAGGCGCCTGGACTTGGTCCGGTTGGTTCTGGACAACGTTGTCAGCCTGGGGATGGAAAGTCCTATCCTTCCTAGGTATTGGCCTTCTCATAGTATTCAGTTGTTGCCTATGTCTGCAATGTGGGCCAGCGATTTGCGGCTTGTGCGCCACATCCTGTATTCCTCATTCAAGTCCTCATTCAAAACGCCATAAGAAGAAAGAAGAGCAAATGATGTTACATGAACAGATTGATAGATTAATGAGGATTGATATATCATGAAGGGTCCGTAGGGGACAAGGAGGGAATGAGGTAATATGAATTATTATGGTCAAATTGTGTCCCCTATCGTAGACCCCAACGGCTCCATGTACATGCTTCTAGTACATGTAAGTTCCCTCCACAACCAGTTATGAAGACGCAAATACATTTGCGTCCAACGTTAACATGTCCTCTTTCAGATCCACCATGAATGGGTCCGATATTCAGTTCCTAAGTGTGCCTTGCCAACGTCTTTACATGGTGCACTTTCACGTTTTTCTGGCCCTGGCGAGTTGGGCCTTGTTTTCTGCCATTCAAGTTTTCTCCTGCCTTCTGCCTCTGGAAGCTGCAGCCTGAACCTGCATCTGTATCCATGACCTTTCACTCACTCCCTGCGCGGCTAGCGGTGCCTGGCTCAGCCTGCCGGCCTGCCAAGACTGTATTCAGCCTTCGAGTTATCTGCTCCGCTCCTCGAAAAATACATTCCTGTCTAGTAGTTTAGGTAAACATCCTTCCCAGCTGCAGAGCAAAGGGCCCGGCCTTTCTGCCTCCATGCAAGTAATTCATAGCTTCCGTTACCATGGTAGGCCCATGGCCCCTCACATCTCACGTAGACACGCAACCGCATATGCACGCGCTAGCAGTCAGTATAGAATAGCCTCTGCCCGAGAGACCTTTCCTTCTAGATAATACAGTTCCTCAAACATAAGATATTAGATATGATTTGGGATTAGGTTGTTCTGACACTCCAGACTTCTGTCTCCACATGTAGGGCTAAATGTCAAGTCCCCTTCACCCTCCAGTTCCACGTCAATCACACGTCATGCTGCTGCGCGCGCATCTCTGCCACATGTTCTTGCTGACTCGACAGGATCTTTCTAGGGATCCACCCACTTATGACACCTTTATGTGACGTTTCTAGCACACACCTCCGTGTACGCCCTAGTGCATGCCTCCGGTTACGTATTTCTGCTCTTATCTCGTTTCTCTCAGCTGTTACGCCTTCTGCATTCAATGTTACTGTATGAAATGACTATATATATGATTACTTGTTAATAAATCATTGTACATGTCCATTGCAATTCCCACTCAGAACCCTCGTGGCGATGAGTCATGCTACCTTGGTTCGAACCAATTCCTTTTTAAGGAATAAAACCCCCTTTAAACCTCAGATACCACGGATTCTGCCTCTTCATTTTGACTGAGTTATTCTTATTGAACTTTACCGCATAAATTCCGTATAGGTAATTAAGATTTACCACAATCCGCTGGAGTCTCTTCTGGAGTTTGGCAGTGGTTCCGGCGTAGAGGGAGTTGCCGTAGTCCAGACGGCTGGTGACGAGGGCCTGGGTGACTGTCTTCCTGGTCTCGGTGGGGATCCACCGGAAGATCTTACGTAGCATGCGCAGGATGTTGAAGCACGACGAGGAGACGGCGTTGACTTGTCTGGTCATGGAGAGGGAGGAGTCCAGGATGAAGCCCAGGTTGCGTGCGTGGTCTGTCGGTTTGGGTGCGCTGCCTAGGGCGGGGGGCCACCAGGAGTCGTCCCAAGCGGCGGGTGAGGATCCCAGGATGAGGACTTCCGTCTTGTCCGAGTTCAGTTTCAGGCGGCTGTTCTTCATCCATTCGGCTACCTCTTTCATCCCTTCGTGAAGGTTGGCTCTGGCGGTGGCGGGGTCGTTGGTAAGGGAGAGGATCAGCTGGGTGTCGTCGGCTTAGGAGATGATGTTGAGGTTGTGCTGGCGTGCGATGTCTGCGAGGGGGCTCATGTAGACGTTGAAGAGGGTAGGGCTGAGCGAGGAGCCTTGAGGAACGCCGCAGATGACTTCGGTGGCTTCAGATCTGAACGGAGGGAGGCGGACTCTCTGTGTCCTTCCGGTGAGGAAGGAGATGATCCACTCCAGTGCCTTCTCCTGGACTCCGACGTTGCTGAGGCGTTCTACTAGGGTACGGTGGCAGACAGTGTCGAAGGCCGCGTAAAGGTCGAGGAGAATGAGAGCCGCTGTTTCTCCATTGTCGAGCAGAGCTCGGATGTCATCGGTGGCTGCGATCAGGGCGGTCTCGGTGCTGTGGTTGGCCCGGAAGCCAGACTGCGAGGGGTTGAGGGATCCGTACGTCTCGAGGAAGGCGGCCAGCTGCTTGTTGACGGTCTTCTCGATGACTTTTGCAGGAAACGGGAGCAGCGAGATGGGGCGGTAGTTCTTGAGGTCGGTGGGGTCGGCCGATGGCTTCTTGAGTAGGGCGCTGAGTTCGACGTGCTTCCAGCTCTCCGGGAAGGTATCGGTGTCGAAGGAGGTGTTGATGATGTCGCGCAGGTGGGGTGCGATGATAGCGTCGGCCTTGTTGAAGACGTGGTGAGGGCAGGGGTCGGTCGGAGATCCGGAGTGGATGGAGTTCATCGTGCGGACGGTGTCTTCGGTGCTGGTCGGAGTCCAGGCGCGGAGGATGGTGGTGGGGGGCAGTGGTTCGGTCGTGGCGTTCGTCGGTTGAGTGCTGAAGCTGTTGTGTATGTCCGCGATCTTGTTGTGGAAGTAGGAGGCGAGGGAGTTGCAGAGGTCTTGCGAAGGGGTGATGTCGTTGTTTCCGGCGTTGGGGTTGAAGAGCTCTTTCACGATGTTGAAGAGTTCCTTGCTGTTGTGTGCGTTGTTGTCCAGTCATTCCTTGGATGCAGTTTTCTTGGTGGCGTGGATGAGTTAGTGGTGTTTTCGGGTGGCGAGCTTGAGGGCAGTCATGTTGTCCGGTGTTGGGTCTCTGCGCCATGTTCTCTCGAGGGCTCGGCAGTTCTTCTTGGAGCTCTTGAGTTCGTCGGTGAACCATGGGGCTTTCTTTCTACCGGGTCTGCTAGGCGGGGTCCTCAGGGGGGCGAGCTCGTCTGCGCAGTCGCTGATCCACTTCGTGAGGTTGGTGGCCGCTTGGCTGGGGTTTGTTGCGCTGGTGGGTGGGTTCTTGCTCAGGGAAGTCGCGAGCTGGTCGGCTGTGATCTTGTTCCAGCTTCTGCGTGCAACCTGTTGCTGGTGGTGGTGGATCGTGGTCCTTCTGAAGCTGAAGTGGACGCAGCTGTGGTCCGTCCAATGGAGTCCGGTGGCGTGGCTGAAGGTGATGTCCTTGCTGGATGAGAAGACGGGGTCGAGTTGTGTCCGGCGTAGTGGGTGGGGGTGGTCACCAGCTGCTTGAGTCCCAGGTTGGCGAGGTTGTCCAGCAGGGTGGTGGTGTTGCGGTCGTTTTTGTTCTCCAGGTGGAAGTTGAGGTCTCCTAGGAGGATGTGGTGTGGCTCACTGGTTAGAGGCGGCAGACCCGTAAGCAGAGGACGGCCCGGGACCAGGGTTCGATTCCTGAAGCGGCAGGGTAGTGGACCAGGGTCAGCGGGCTCGATAATTCTCGCCTCGGTGCCTCCTTCAGTCAGGGACCACACTCGGCAACTCTGGGCATTAGCTTGTCTCATCTTCACAACGGCCCCCCCAGACCGCCGGGGATGCTTGGTCGCACCTTAGAGATACCCATTAGGGACCATCTCTCAGGGTGAGCCAGGACAGGTTCCCCAGCGGTCGAAGCGCGGAGATACTCCTCCGGGAGTCGATCCTAGCGCTATATAAATCCGCAATTAAATTAAATTATGTAGTCAGCGGAGCAGAGGGCGTGCGGGCTGATGAAGTCGGCGATGTCTTCGCTGAATTGTGTGCGTTGTCCCGGGGGTCTGTAGATGAGGGTGCCTCTGAGGGTGGTCTTGGGGTTGATGTGGACCTGAAAGTGCAGGTGCTCGGCGGTTGCGAGGGTGTCGTCGGTGTTGGTCGTGATGCGGATGGTGTTCCTGTGGACGATGGCGATGCCTCCTCCGGTGTGGTTGATGCGGTCCCTTCGGATGATCTTGTAGCCGTCTGGGATGGCGATGGCGATGTCGGGCGCTGAAGAGGCGTTCATCCAGGTTTCCGTGAGGAAGGCAACGTCTGGTGAAGTAGTGTCGAGCAGGTTCCAGAGCTCGACGGCGTGTCTGTGGATGGAGCGGGTGTTGAGCAGGATGCACTTTAGGTGGCTGCTGCTGTTGCTCGTCGAGGTCTTGAGCACTGCTGGAGTGGTGCAGGTCCGGATGCAGGTGAACTTGCAGGCGTTGCAGCAGAAGGGTCCGTGGGTGCGTCTCGGGGAGGCTCGGTAGCACCCCGGGATTCTTCCGGCGTTGAGTGCATAGAGTTCGGTGCCGGCGTAGATCCGGCGGGTGGGCTGGGGTTTGCGGGGACCAGGGGTCCTGGCACTGGGCGCGTTCCAGGCGCGGACGGGCGCAGACGGGCTTACCTTACTGCAAACAATAACCAACGATAATGAACTGTGTGCAGAAACATGGACAGCCTTTTTAAACAAATTACCAAAGACCAGAGTCAACCTAGACAAGAATTTCAACCAAAAGATACACGGTAAGCCCAGTAAGATCATACTGTCCTTAAGAAGGTGCCTGCGGCAGTTAATGAGGCAAGCAAAGGGTCATAGTACAAAATCGTGCATTTGGCAAACTATCCGATCTGTAAGGAAACAATACAAGAAACAAATCTGGACTGAAAAAAAAACAGAGTTACCAACTTCTGGACCAAACTGCTATATAATATAAAGAAATCTGATACCAAAGCATTCTGGTCACAGGTAAATGCTTTAAATAGACCAGCACAAACGATAAACACAACCTGTGTTACGGAACAGGCATGGGTCAAACATTTATTTGATACATTTTCAGTAAGCTCTCTGTCGTCGCCCACAACAACAGCTCACAACTCATTAAACGCAGTGAACTCGAAGACCCCCGTCTTGGCACAATTAAACAGTCTGAGCAGCTATCAGCAATGTAAAGACAAAACATCCAGTTCACATGCGGAAATAGAAACATTACAAATAATTAAGAGAAGCAGGCAAGATAGTGCTCCAGGACCGAATGGTGTCCCCCAGGCTATCTACAAGGAGGACCCCCAATATTGGGCGTGCAAATTAAACAACTTATTTAAATCAATAAGTAATACAAGACGGCTCCCAGAAAGCTGGAGAGGGGCGATAATAAATCCTATCTATAAAGGAGGAGACCGCAAAAACCCAGCCAATTACCGTCTGATAGCACTTATCGACGCCGAAGCAAAATACTATGCATCTCTGGTGTTGATTGACCGTATAAAATGGTCTGAAGACAATAAGAAGATTCCTGTAAACCAGACAGGGTTTCGCAGGGGCATCGGCACCCTGGCCAATGCCACGGCAATAAGTTTAATCGCCGAAAAGAGCATGCAAAACCATCAAGCATTGTACTCCTGCTTTGTTGGCTCCAAGGCGGCCTACTACTCTGGTCCAAATTAAAGCAACAGGCCCTGCCGGATACAATTCTAAATCCTATAATGGACTTATACACAGACACCTGAATGCAGGTAAAGATTGCCAATGGGCAACGGCTAACACGCAAGATCCGTACACATAACGGATTTAAACAAGGCTGCGTACTGGCCCCCCATCTCTTTAATCTGTTCATGGCAGACTTAACCACAAGGCTGCTCGGGATTAACGCCCACCCACCGCGGCTAGGAACCCTAAGGCTAACACATCTCTCCTATGCCGACGACGTGGTGCTTCTCAGTCAGACAAAAATAGGTCTGCAACGCCTCCTGCACGAACTGGGTGAATACACAAGGCTGAACCTTCTTGAAATAAATACTCAAAAAACAAAGATCATGATAATAACTTGCCTACGCAAAGCACAACCACTTTTTGTCCTAGATAGCAAGAAACTGGAAGTAGTGGATAGCTATAAGTACTTGGGAATACAATTGGTCAGCACATCGACGTCATCGAAAAAAAGGGAATGGCCCTGTTACACGCATTCAACAGTATTTCCAAGCAGCTAAAAGGCCCCCTGTTTAATCCACTTCTGACAGTCATCAAAGCCAAACTACTCCCTACCATAGCCTATGGCAGTGTGTTACATCATGGGAGAAGTGCACAGCTTCTAGACAAAAAATGTTCTAGAGTCTATAAGTCGGTATTCAGTTTACTGGGTAATGCTTCTCCAGCACAGGTCCGACTTGAGTTTGGTCTACAATCTCAAGAACTACAAATAAAATACGAGACCATTAAGTTCTGGTACAACATCTGGATGCACAGGGAAACAGAAATCAACTCTGCCACGTGGGAGGCCATGCATAATAGTCCCAATTCTCAGTACACCAAGTTTCTAAAATTGTCCCTCATCACAACCGAACTTGCTTTGTTATGACAAACCAAACTCCCGGTATCTTCATTCAAGCAAGTAGTCAAAAAGGCGGCAAACAGGCATTCGCTGATCAACGACAAGTCAATCCTCAGTCACCGTTCGCATGCCTGGATGATAATTCAATCGTATAACACGTCCAAATCCGCAGCCTATCTCGGATTCCCCTTTTCATCATATCTCAAACTGAAATACCTCAGCTTAAGGATGGGTAACTTGCCAACAAATGCAGATCAACCGGATAGGAGTTAATCAGACTCCAAGGAGTGTGAATTATGCGGGGCCGCAAAACAAGACCTCTTCCACTTATTTTGCATCTGTCCTGCACTGGACCAGGAACGTCGGCACTGGTTAAAGGCGAAGTATAATGAACATGGAACACGCACCTGCGGCTCAGCCATTATACAAGCCTGTGCACAACGGACCCACAATTAATCTGCAGATCAGTGAAGTTTGTTTTGAAGTTCGAAAAAAAAAAAAGAGGTGCCACGGCAAAGAGTCGTTAAAAATCCTGAACACGTTTTACATAAAGAACCCATAAGAACTCTGTATTTGCAACCATGTAAGAAGTTCACGTTGTAACATAAAGAACTAATAAGAACTCTGTAACCGCAATCATCCAAGAAGCCGTATTGCCAACCTCTCCCTGTCGAAAGTCTCAGATAAACACGCAGTAGATTGAACTAAACTTTCCTCAATCTTGAGATAAGTAGAGTTGCATCTGCCGTTTTTCACTAGTTAAGGGATCTACCCAAATTGAGACTAAGTTTGTGAAAAAAGGGCATTCTCTGTATAGAAATAACACAATATCGGATAATGTAGTTCAGTATAAATTTCCCTAACATGTAACATATATTTTATCAATGTTTTTAAATTTGAATCTCGCACGCATATTGACCAATTTTATATTGATGTACTTTTTACTTTTGTAATGGTTTTTATTAACTACACAATAAAAGTCTGATTACCTACCACTCTGGGTGCTGTTGTGAGGCTGTCAATAGGGTTTGCTCCAGCAGAAGGAAAAACTGGTAAAAATGTCAGAAGTCTTGTTATTGCTGCCCATCTTCGCGCAAAACCTCAGCAGCAAAACCTAGGGTGGACACCCATCGATAGTGGAAGCGATGCGCCATCCTTGTACAGATTTTCTGATTAATCCAAGGATTTACAATTTGCATTTCACACCTTGCCAACTCTAGTATGTCTCAATGTTTGGCACATTTTTGTACCCATGCAGCGACAGGACAGAACATTAATCCTAAAGCAACCTGAGAACATAGTATCCATGTATTTGTAGCAGATATTTCTAGGTAATCTTTCGTCCAATACACACGGTTATCTTACAGCTTTTCGTTTTCAGTTGCTCGTTTATGGCAGCTGTGGTTGGACTATCAACACTGATTATGGATTAACAGCAAAGATGTCAGCATTACTGTAATTGTTATGTTATGTTAAGCTTTATTTGTAGAGTGCACGTACACTAGGTTGGTTTCTTGTCGCTGCTCTGAAGGTGTTAGAATAAGGTGTTACTAGTATGCCTGTTGAAATAGCCATGTTTTCAGAAGTTCATGAAAGCTCATGAGGTCTGTGCAGGATCTGATCTCCAGAAGCAGGGAGTTCCAGTATTTGGGGCCCAGGGTGGCGAACCTTGTCCCTCCAGCGCGTTTTATCCTGAAAGGAGGTGTGGTCAGGAGATGCAGATGGGCAGATCGCAGGTTGCGGGTGGGGATGTACCTATTGATCAAGCTGTTGATGAATTTTGAGTTTTTGTTATGCAGGGATTTGAAGATGATGCATCCCACCTTGAAGGCGCATCTCTGGGTTATTGGGAGCCAGTGTAACTTCTTCAGCAGAGGGGTATTATGTTAGTGCCTGTTTTCTTGAAGGATAAGCCTGGCCGCCTGGTTTTGAACCACTGGAAGGCGGTTGATGTGGTAGGCCAAAATGCCAAAGTAAAGGGACATGGCATAGTTGATGTGGGATACTCCCATAGTGAGAACGGCCTGTATTTTTGTTTCCTAATTAAGGAACCTGCTGATTTTCCTTATTTTTCTTAGCTGGAAATAGCATGTTGAGATCACAGATCCAATTTGATTTTTCATGGTCAGGTCATTGTTGATTAGGACTCCCAAGGGTTTTGCAGATGTAGAGGGGACAGGGCTTTGTCCTAGTTCTTTAGGCCAGAAGTGGGAGCTCCAGGAGTTTGATGGGCCTCCTGGGAGTATGACTTTCATTTTGTCCGGATTTAATTTGAGGTGGTTGCTGTTCATCCTGTCACGGATAAACAGCATTATCGTCTGGAATTCGTGGACAGTGGTAGGGGAGTTATTGATCAGGAATATTAGTTGAAGGTTTGGACTTTCTTTTCTTTTCTTTTAATGCATGGATCAGTGGGAGAAGGTATAGACTGAATAAGTGAGGGGAGAGTGAGAAGCCCTGGGGAACAATGCAAGTGTTTTTAATCTTGGGGGTTATGAAGTTTCACTTCTCGTACAGCTTGGTAACGGTTTCTTAAGGAGCTTATTCATTTGAGGACTGGTCCTTGGATTCCTGCATCCATGACGCGGTCGACCAGGGTGTTGTGGTCGACAGTGTCAAAAGTGGCAAGGAGATCCAGTAGCACTAGTGCTTGGGCGAGTCCTCCGTCCGCTTTCTCTCGCAGGGAATCCAGGACTGACAGTATCACTGATTCTGTGGAGTGAGCTGGGCGGAACCCTGCCTGGTGAGGGTCCAGGTAGTCTGACTGCTCCAGAAAGGCAGATAAGCTTTTGGCTGCGTGGGCTTCGAGTATTTTGGCCAAATAAGGAAGCAGTGAGATGGATCAGTAATTAGTGAAAGTTCCTGGATCAGCTCCTGGTTTTTTCAAGAGGGGGATGACAGATGCCTTTTTGAAGGTATCAGGTACATAGCCCTGGGACAGTGATTTATTTAAGAGGCCATGGCTGGGTCTGGGCAGACCGTGAAGGCTTCCTTTAGGATCCAAGTGGGGCAGCAGTCACTAGGAGAGCCAGATTTTACTTTGGTCATAAGGTCTGTGAAAACTTCTTGGCTTAACATTGGGAACTGTTCTAGCCTTTGTGTGTTTTTAGGTTTCGTTTGGCAAGTGGGCTTTGTGCATATGGGGATGCTTGCTTTGATCATTATAAATTTGGCAATGAAGAAGTTATTCAGGGAGTTGCATAGGGATTACGAAGGTGTGATTTTTAAAACCACTTTGTCAGGGTTTGATAGATCATTGATTATTGAGAAGATGTCCTTTGATCGGTTTTTGGAGTTGAGGATTTTAAGTGAGAAGTATTCGCCCATTGCAGTGAGAATCGTTTTTTTGTAGGTTCTAAGGGCTGTTAAATACGTGTTATTGTCATCAGGTGAGTATTTGCTGCGTTTCCTTTCTGCTTGGCGCAGAGCAAGTTTTAATTCTTTTCAGTCAGTGGAAAACCATTTCTGGACTTCGTGGCGACTTGCTCGTTGGATGTTCCTAAGATGGGCATGTTTATTGCTGGCTGTCAAGAGCCAGTCCGACAAGTTTTTCTCACTCTCATCTATAGAGGATTGGGTGATGGGCATTGTATTGGCAAGGGTTTTGAGAAATTGACATTTGTCGATGGTGTTCCAGCTCCTAAAGTATCTAGGGTCAGTTTGGGGAATTTTAAGATTGGCCAGATTATATATGGAGAATTTAATTAGATGGTGATCTGACCAGATACAAGGAGTTACACCTAAATTTGTCATAGTCAGGTTTGTGGACCATACCTGGTCTAATATATGCCCTTTAATGTGTGTAGCGGAGGTGATGTGCTGGCTGAGGTTTAGCCCCATAAGTAGGTCAATTAATTCAGCTGCGTGAGGTCCACCTGCTGGGTCATTGTCCCAGTAGTTGAGATCACCAATGAGTAGTATTTTCGCATGATTTGTTATGAGATGTGTCATCTCTTCGCTCAGGGACTATGGCAACTGTGGCATGCTCTGAGGTGGGCTACAGAGTATGACACAGACTAGAGGGGCAGAATCGGACTCTAGTTTAATCACTAGGTTATCTACTTGTGGTAGGTCCACGGGGGTTAATACTGAAAATTTTAAGTCTTCAACCCCCCTCCTATTTTTCACTGGTGGCGGTTAGCTTGGAGGATGAAATAATTGCTAGGTAGTGCTGCTAGGATATCAGGGGAGGAGTCCTGTGTTAGCCAGGTTTCTGTTAGCAATAGGATGTCTGGTTCTTCGGTCGCCAGTAGGTTGTGTATTTCAAGTTGGTGACTGACCAATAAACAGGTATTTAGATAAATAACTGTTAGGAGTTTTACTTTGTTTATAGCATTGAGGTTCGTGCTTTTACTTGGATATGTATATTCACTGACATCTGGGAATGAGAATCTTTTTACCCTTATCCCATTTACGGCTAGGATTTGTAATGCGCGTAGCTGCCTCAGCGACGAAGCTTCCCAGCGCAACCAGAAACCCCATGAGACCAGGACTGACAGTGAAACAGCAACAGTTAGACTACCTGGGGGGGAAAGAGCCAGGTCTTTAAGGATTTTCGAAATGCCAGATGGTTCGGCATTGCTCTCATGGTGAGAGAGAGCGAGTTCCAGAGTTTCGCTGCCAGATAACCGAAGGAGTGACCACCAGCCCTCGCTGTCCAGACGCGTGGAACACGGACCAGGGCAAGGTCAGCAGATCGAAGCAGGCGCCCCAGCACATAGTACTCCAAAAAGTGGAGTAGCCCTGGTGGGGCCTGTAGTGTCAAGATCTTATGTGAATAACAAAGTGCCTTAAACTCAATATGCCGGTCAACAGGCAGCCAATGGAGCCTAGGAAGCACATGTGCAACCGAGAGAGATATAGGCAATGCAACCAAAAGCCGAGCCGCTCCATTCTGAACCCTCTGAAGGTGTTTAATACTCGCCTTGTTGGCACCCAGGTAAAGACAGTTGGCGTAGTCCAATCTGGACATGATGGACGCCTGAAAGATAGTCTGACGCACATTAGGGGGAAAGAAGCTAAGAAATGGTCTGAGGCCACACAATAGCCCAAAGCAGGTCCCAGAGACGGCTTTCGTCTGTTTATCAAAAGTCAGGTCACTGTCGAACCACACGCCCAGATTTTTCACTGCCTCATTCGGGCGGGGGGTGGGCTATGTTAGCCCAACAGCGCTGGTCGATTGCTAGATTGTTGGAGTGGAGTGATGCGAGTTGGGTCACGGAGTAAGTAGTGATTTGGGCAGAGTGGCTTGCCCTTTGCCTGGGTTGTCCGCGGACGGGCGCAGACGGGCTTGCCTTTGGTGCGCCTTTGCGACACACCCGCTGCACTCCTGTGTTGTTGTCGCCATTTGTATCCCTTGTCAGTCCCAGCCCCTCCCCCTCTTCTCTGATTGGCACTCGGGTGGCGACTCCACCATGAAGAGAGTCGAGCTGGTGTGTTGGGTTTTGGCGCAGTGAGTTAGTTTTTTTTAAAATAAGCAGTGCATCAACTATATTTGTAAGTTTCAAATTCAAAGCAAGTACAATTTTTAAAAACAAAGCGATGGTAGCGCTTCACGCAGGCAGCAGCACCTTTAGAGTGGTTGTTCCCGTGCGGCTATCAGTTTTTGTATCCCTTGGCAGCCCCCACCCCTCCCCCTCTTCTCTGATTGGCGCTCGGGTGGCGACTCCACCAGGAAGAGAATCGAGCTGGTGCGGAGGCGGGCCTTGGCGCGGTGAGTTAGATTTTAAAAAAAAGCAGTGCATCAATTATACATGTGACTTTCAAATTCAAAGCAAGTACAATTTTTTAAAAATAAAGCAGTGGTAGCGCTTCACGCCGGCAGCTGCACCTATCTAAGGAAATGCAACGATTAGGCCAAGCGTGCATAAAATATATCAAGGGTGCCACTCATAACACCAGCGGAAACACGATTAAACCATGTGTGCCTAAAATAATACAGGATGGATCACCCGTTATGGCAGGATCACTGTTCTGTGAGGAGTTGAAATTATGTCCAAGAGTGCCATCAGTCTTGAACATAATTTTCAAGATGCATCCCTCACAGCAGCTGCAAGTCATCTCCATGAGATATAGGACTTGATGTCATGTACATATGCTAATTCTTGGCAGTTCACTCCGAGTTGATCTGAGTGCTACAGTATGTTGCTGCACCAGTAAATCAATGAGGATTCCAATGAAACAGTTTTTAACAAGAGCAATACGACACTGGTTCTGCAAAAAAAAAAAAAGATTTAATTATCTCTTCTCTCCAATCTCACGAGTGTGAATTTTCTTGTGCAGCTTTAAGTACCCGCTGGTACTAAAAGCCTTCTTGCACTCAGTACATTTATATGGTTTTACCCCTGTGTGGCATCGATGGTGCATTTTTAGATGGGACTTTGTTGTGAAAGCTTTGTGGCATTCAGTACATGGATATGGCTTCTCACCAGTATGAGTTCTCTTATGCTCTATTAATGCTCTCTTTTTAATAAAAGCTTTGTCACACTCGAACATTTATATGGTTTCTCACCAGTATGGATTCTCTGGTGTATCAATAGATATGTTTTATCAATGAAAGCCTTTTTACGTTCTGAGCATTTATGTGGTTTTACCCCAGAGTGTAATTTCTGGTGTTGTGTTAGCTGTCCCTGTGATCTATAAGCCCGGACTTCACATTGCATACACTCATATGGTTATTCCCCAGTGTGTATTCTGCAGTGTACTATTAGCTGCTGCTTTCTAAAAAAAACCTTGTCACACTCCGTGAATTTATAAAACAATCATCTGGTGCCACGTTAGTTGTACTTTCTCACTGAAGGCTTTGTCGCACTGCGAGCATTTAAATGACCTTAATGCTGTGTGGCGTGCTTGGTGATTCTTTAGAATGGATTTTGTACTGAAGGCTTTGCTGCACTCGGGACATTTATAACGTTTTTCCCCAGTGTGGGTGTTGTGATGCTGCCAGAGTTGGTGTTTTGTGAGAAAAGCCTTCTTACATTCAGTACATGTGTGTGGTCTTAACCCTGTGTGGTGTGCTTGGTGCATCTGTAGAAGATCATTTACATGGAAAGCTTTGTCACACTCAGTACATTTGTAGTGTATTTCCCTAGTGTGGACTTTCTGATGGTCCATGAAGGTTCCTTTTACAGTTAAAGACTTGTTACATTCAGTACATTTATGTGGTCTCTCCCCAGATTGGACTCTGTGATGGTCCAATAAAGATTTCAAGAAAAAGAAATCTTTGTCGCATTCAGAACATTGTTGTGTTTTTACCTTGGAATGGTATTTTTCATGTTGTGAGAGATGTTGTTTTGAAATGAAGGTTTTGCCACATTTTTAACATATATAGGGTCTTAGCCCCGAGTGACTTGCTTCGTGTTGCCTCAGAGATTCACTACTATTAAACGATTTGTCACATGTAGTGCATGTGTATGGTTTCTCCCCAGAGTGAATTAACTGGTGTCTCATAAGACCTAATTTAAAGGAAAAGGTTTTGTTGCACTGAATACATTTATTTGGCCTTCGCTCACTGTGTTTCTTTTCAGGACTCATTAGTAAAGTTTCCTAACATATATTCATTGTTTGGACTAAATCGATGTGAAATCTCCTAAGAGTAGTGTTACTAAGTTGGAGTTGCTACGGTAAGTCACTCTACTGTCTCATTAAAGCTGAGTTAGCATGGAAGACGTTGTCAAATTCACAATATCTGCGTGGTCTCTCCTGTGTTACTCTTCTGATATTCTGTATTCCCTGTAGCCAGCTTCAGTACTTTAGTGTGGTATGGCTCCTGTATGTTTCTTCTTTACACGTGCTGTGTTATGTTCAGTACATTTGCGTGGCATGCCTCTCGTGTGACTTATGAGGACTAAAAGTTCTCTTTATTGATGATAAAGTTACATATTTGGTGGATATTGATTGCCTAGCAGGTGTAAGACTGGGCGTACAAAAATTAATATTTGCTCTGGAATTCCTCTTTACAGTAATCACACTGATGGACAATCTGTAATGGGTTAAGGTTTCCAAGTTTTAGTTCATAATTTTTAACATAAAATTCACCAAATTAGTTTGCATTACCTGGTGCCTGGGAAGAAGCTTCTTGGATCACAACAAGAAGGTGTCCAAACTTCTGAATGAATTATACACAAGTTGTTTATCGGTTTCCTGTAGGACTGCTCTTTTGTGACCTGTTAGATAGACAGAAATGTAGAACAAGTGTTTCATGAGACAAATTAAATACAAATCATTTGAAATAATCTATATAAAATACCTATTTCTTCAACAGAAGTAATCTATGCTGAAGATTGGAAATTATTTGCACACATCAAAGGGTGAATAAACAGGATTATCATTGATTATAGCTCCTCCGCAAAGTACAGTTTATCCTACGACAATGTACACAACACGAATTAAGACTTCCCCCTGTACGAGCCTTACTTTTATTTTTACACAATCCTCATTTGTTTACTCTAAAAACATTCTAAATATAACAACAAGCAATATTAGCAATTATGGAAGCAAATAAATCTACATGAAAAGTGGTAAACCAGGGACAAACATCATGAAGTGCTGCTTAATGGAGAAAATACCAACAACAGTGATATTTTCCTACTTGTCTATTTAACCCATTGGCTGCTGCCGTTGGCCGTTGGCAGCACTACCTCGCTGGTGCTGCCGTCGGCCAATGGCCAAAGCGACCGCGCCCATTTTTTAAAATGGCCGCACTGCCGCAAAAAAGTGGAAGCAGCCAACGGGTTAAAGTCACCCCATGACGATGAGATGCACTAATGCCTTCAATGTAGCTTTTCGATATGAACAACAAACTATTTAAAGATTTTTCTATCTGGCGTGGAAAAACCATCATGCAAATGCACAGAAAGATGTTATGGATCTACACGCTTCCGCCATTGGCTTGTTTCTGGAAGCCGCCAAAAATGAATGCTTGCTTTGAAGTATGCTTAATATTTAGGATCAGTTGTTTTGTTCATTTCATTCTCTTCTTGTTTCTGGTGTCACGTACAAGGATTCATGGTTTGCATTGTTTCAGCGTGTCCTGAGGAGTGCTCCTTTGCAATTAATACATTTAAGACCAGCCTTAAATTGTCCTTGCTCTAGTTTTGAGAGGAACATTGTTGTGCTTATTATAGTCATACGGGACAATAGCCTGCTGCCCCTTTCTTGTCGTTCCTCATCAGCATGCAGTGTCAAGGTTTCTAAAATAAAAAAAATGTATTGGGGTGGCGGAAGTTTTATCTACTGTACAGCAAAAAGATGGACCTCCATACCTTTATCACTTAACACCTATACAAGCCTTTATGCTTTCAGAAAAGGCATGAAAACATTTAATCAATTATCTCTTTTTGGGACTGGTTTCTCTGCTTGGCACTGTAGTCTCTTCATTTATCTCCTCTACAGCAAGCATCACATAGATGTCCTAAGGCAACAGTTGTGCATTATAAATATTTATTTCATTTATTTTCAAAGCCCTAGCACCAGATACCAAGGCAAACTTCTTAATTTGCATGGCTATGCGAATGCAATAGCAATTTGTATCTAATTTTCCAGAAACCATTAGGAGAGCTATTAAGAAAAGACACTGTTTGAATGGATTACTGAACAACAGAAAGATTTCGATGTCATAAAAGCTCACATTGCTGCTGCACCAACACTTTGCCCTTTCTGCATAGGAAAAACGAGTAATTACAACAGAGGCTTGTTTGTATAGTGTCGGAGTTGGGGTATCGCAAACATAAGGCAATAAAGAGTGGACTGTTGTATTTGTAAACCACACACTGCATATCTGTCTCCAAGAGAAGACAGGTAATGACAGAAAGGGAGTTACTATGGTGTGCATGGACTGCGGAACATATATGGATTAAAGTGTGGTGCACTCAAAATATACTAAGAAGAGACCAAAAGTCTCTAGTAATTGTCCTTTCTTCAAGTGGAGGTTGAGATGCTACTGCCCACACTGCCAGACTGGTTACCAAGATGCAGGAGTACAGTTTTACAATTGAATATGTGTCTGGGAAGGGTAGCTAAATCTGACAACAGTTGCTGGCCCAGGTAACCTGTAGCGAGCGGGGAAACGAATAACACAGGTGATATGGAGGATGTATGGACAGTAAGTGATTACATTCTTTAGGGAGGTGTTCTTTAAGGAAGGTTTTCCAAATTGCCCTTTAAAAGACAATGGTCTGCAACTCATTTTGGAAGATATGAAGGACCTTCTTAAGAATAGTGTTAGAAATGGGATTTCTGGTTAGCTAAGGCTTGCGCCAAAGTCAGGCAGAAACCACCATTCTAAGTCAGGGCAAGGAAGTCACCCACCAAGATAACCCTGCTCACCCTCTTGGTAGCTTGGCACGAGCAGTCAGGCTTATCTCAGAGGCGATGTAAAGCATTTGTGCACGTACCCACCAGCAACAACATCCAAGGCCCCCCACAAAAGGAACTCCACACAAGGTTATATAAAAATAGCATTTGTATTATCAAAACACATCAGAATCAGAATCACAGGATGTACATTGTGCCAACAGACAAGGGCAAGATTTACAAGGGATTATATGTACACAGGACTGGGCCACACGGACCACTCTCAGGAATAAGCACTTGATAGAACTAGAACATAGAACATAGAACAAGCAGAAGCTTCACACATGATGCATAGAAACACATTCAGAGGTATAGGCTAGAAGCTTTGCACATGATGCATAAGAACACATTCAGCGGTGTAGAAAAGTGTAGTGAATGAAATGATGAATGGTCAAGTAGTTTCTTGAAGCTCTTTATTTGAAGTAAGATGTACAGGAGGAAAACCCCACCAGGAACAGGATGGTCACTGCTCAGCCCTCTCTCATCAACTGTCATTCCACATCCACACCAGGCACACTAACATTCCATTCACTCTGTCATCCAGCATTCAACATTCCACAGAGACATCACATACATACTGGCTGAGCAGCAGGCAAGGAGATAACACAAGGCACAACATATCCCCTTTTCTTCAATGGAAATAAAACACAATAACAAAATACACAGCAATAAAGCAACAGGTAAAACTTGCAATATATATGTATTTAAAAATAAGAGCAGAATAACAAAGATAAAGAAAGGGAGACAGAGTAAGGATAAGCAGCAAGAAAAGAACAGCCAAGGAAGAGTGCAAAGGAGAAATTGAGAGAATAGACTAAGCAAATATAGCTAAACACATCCCCTTCCCTTGGGAACAATAAAATAGTAAAATGCAATAGTACCAATGTATGTATAGAATAACTGCAAAGAAGGCACAACTGAGGCTAAGTACAAAGATTACGTAGGGCAAAAACAGTAGAAAGGGCGTGCGCACACCCGCACTGAATATGTATAGAGACCAGCTCTGAACAACCCTACGAAAAAAAAAAAAACCTTAAACTTAAGTACCAGCAATCACAAAAAGCACCAATCATGAAGCTAAATTTGCACCACTAAATTCGTACCATGTAAATAACAACAATTAATTAAAGCATAAAGGCAATACAGACCCATTACTGTATAAAGCACTGAAAGTAATACAGACTTACTGGAATTGCTGTACCAAGCATTGAAAGTAATACAGGCTTGAATCGCTGTATAAAGCATTGAAAGTAACACAGGCATACTGTAAGAAGCATAAACGTATAACAGACATATGAATTATTGTAAAAAGCATTGAAAGTAACGCAGACTTGAATTACTGTAAAAAGCATTGAAAGTAACACAGACTTGAAATACTGTATGAAGCATCAAATGTAATACGGACTATTTGAATTACTGAACTAGCATCGGAAGTAACACAGACTTAAATGAATAGCTGTATAAAACACTGAAACGAAACAGCCTTGCATAAAAATTTATAAAATAATAATAAATGCAGAACAGCAGACTTACTAGATTGCTGTAAGAATTACTTAAAAAAAAAACACCTACATAAATTGCTGTATAAATTATTTAAACATCACTGCAACCTTACTAACTGAAAAGCAGCCCAAAATGAATTGCTGTATAAATAATATAACATTGCAGTCTTAGTGATATAACTGCATCAGTTACTAAAGTCTTACAGTCTTATGTAAATTGCTGAAATACCTATAACATAACCTATAAGTAGTAAGAAAATGAGCCCCACATATAAATATGAGCTCCATGAAACAATGACAAATAGAGTACCAATTCAATCCAGAAGATGGCAGTAAGACCATAACTAAAGTAACCAAAAACTAAACAGATGGCACGAAGAAGGAGGTACCAGAACACAAGGTGCGCAAAACATACAACACACAGTACATTTCCTAGCACCCTAAGAAGCACATAAACCAGCATTTAACGCACAAATCACATTTAGGTCATAACGCACATTAAGGTCCAGGTTGCGCCACTGCGCCAGAACCTAAACGTAGCAGCTGCCCACTACTTGCTGGGCAGCTGAGGACAAGAACAGGGCCTAAACGCTGCAGCTGGCACTAAGCGCTGCGCAGCTGGGGAAGGCCAAGTAGGGGCGAAGGAGTGCGCCTCACTCCTGAGTCCAGAGAACACATGTCCCTAGGAAGGAAAACCTAAACGGTGCAGCTGCCCACTACTTGCTGGGCAGCTGTGACAAATTGCGGCAGGGGCTCTCACTAGCCCTAGGAAAAAACTGGGCCAACTGTTGGAGCCCTCTAGGCTCAGGAAACACTACTGCAGCACAGGTTGGAGCCATCTGGCTCTGAGAATCACTGGGGCTTGCCCCTGCCCCGGGAAATCATTATTAAACCGTTGTGGCGGCCCACTGCCATCCAGGTTTGTCGTCATGTTTAAGCTTTTGAATTGTCCAGTTTTTTATGTGTTTATTAACATTTATTCATGAGGAATGTAAAATGAATGAAATGTGTATTCTTTTCATGCCTTAAAAAAAATGAAAGGATGTTTGAAATTAAGTTGAATCAATACAACTGTAAAAGTAAAATACAATGACGTGATGCGTTGTATTTCCAAATCTGCATGAGTAACTAGCAGTTCCAAAACTGGTGGCCAGGTAATCCTTTTTGAAAAAAAAACAAAAAAAACTGAAGGCACCTCTGAGCATTGCGGAGCGCACGGACTCCGACAATCATTATGCCCCCACAGAGCCCTCGAGGCTCTAAGAATATATATTGTGCCCTTTCTGGAGCCCTCCAGGCTCTGTACAAAACGGTGGGGCGGGCCACTGCCATCTGGGGCCGCCCTAGCTCTGTGCTCCCCGTGGGAGCGGAAATTACTTGCGCCCTCTCCCCCCTCCCCTCCAGGCAGCCCTACTCACTGGCTGCTTCCCGGAGGCGGCGGGGACAATGTCCTCTTTACCCGGTCCCGCATCTCGGGACCGGGGCTTCCGGTAGGGGCTACTCGAGGCTCCGGGCAATTTCCCTCTTTCCGGGGCTCCCTCCAGGCCATGGGAGACCCGTATCATCGGTGCAGGGTGCTGCTAGCGGCCCCGGGGCTCTCCCCAGCTCATGGGAGCCTCCGACTGCGGGAGACCTCCACCCGTCCAGCTTCCTTTTTTTTTGGCGGCGGGGCGGGAAGCCAATCGCGCCGCTGCGGCAGGTGGGACTTCCTCGAAGCAAGCGGAAGTCCCACCCCGCTCCAAACGCCCGGCCGCCTGACTTCCTGTGTTGCCGCGGCGGCGGCGCCATCACTGCTTTGGGGGAAACAACGAGGGGTAGGCACCCTCGAAAAATACAATAAAGGTAGAAACGAGGTGGGCACCCGTGATTAGTCAATAAAAAACGGGCAGAACGCAGGGTAGGCACCTGCTAATTAAAATAATGATAATCTGGCATAATGCAGGGTGGGCACCTGCGAGGAGCCCAAGGCAGGGAGAATCCCCAGCACACAATGCAGCCCAGCGCTGCAGGGCGGAAACAAAGCGCTCCTTTAGGAAAAATAAAGCACCCACTAGGTTCTGGGGCACAGCAACCATCAAGCCCCCCAGGAAAGACTCCCAGAGCAAAGGGGTCCCAGCATCAAGCAGGGGGTCCCAGAAAAAGGTCTCCAGGGCAAGGGGAAAGTCTCCCAGCCATCCTCAGGCCAGGCAGAAGGGTCCAAAAGAAGTCCTCCAGCAATCCAGGGGCTGGGCAGTGCCCAGGGAGGCAAGCCTTCCCCTGGGCCCCAGCAGCAGCACGCCCCTGGTAGATTCAAGTCAGAAACAAGAACATTTTACAAGAGGTCACACACAATTCCTTTGTCTAAAGGTGCAGGCAAGGGGCAAACCAGATACAACTGGTTCCTCAGCACTTTGTTTTGCTCAGCCCCTCTGCCTATTCACAGGATGGGTCAGGGGCATCAAACACACCACAGGGGATGGAGCCAGCATTGTGGGGGAAAAGCCCATCCCTATTCAGGTCCCGGGTGCACTCCTCCCCAGCCATCAACATGCAGATCTCCCATTCACCACCGGGGCAGCCCCATCCTGACTCCAGGAGCCTGGCACACCAGCCAGCCCCAGCCAATCACAAGCCAGCACATTCACTACATAGACAGGCCAACTTCTAGAAGTGGCACTTCCACACTAGACACAATAATGCCGCACACATCATCGCGCAGCATTTATTCACACGAGTCTGCACAAACCAAACTCGCATGTGCACTCCTCACGCATCAGGAACTACCAGGGACACACACATTCCCCATGCATTCCATTGGGAGGGCAGGCAATTCTCACACACACACACAGAGAGCGCACGCACTTTACACTGCGCCACAGTGCTAACGTGCGCAAAGACCATAAATCATTATAATTATGTAACACTAAAAGGCAAAAAGTTCAGGGATGAACCTGCCAGAAGGGCCAAGTCCAACAAATAGTAGTGTGGACCACATCACAAAGGCACTTTATGTAATGAGAGGTTTGTGAGGTTTAATAGAGTTCCGAAAAAATACACCAGAGAGGTGAGGAGTTGCTGCAGTGATTGGAAATATTATATTCAGGAAGATTATAGAGTTATCACATTACTCCGCATAGTGATCGATGGGTGAGTTTTGAAACTGCTTTGAGGACGTGAACCTGCTTCTGACTTGCATTCATGGTTGCTTTAAAGGCATAAAAGGTTTGGAGCATAAGAGAGAGGAAGATGAACTGAGGGCTTTTAGTGAGTAATACAAAATGAAGGAGAAATATGATAAGGAAAAGAAAGTGTGATTGTCTACTTTCAAAGAAGGCGATTGAGATTGTATTTGCAAACCAGGGTTTACTTCCCAGAGTGTGGTGACACAGGATGGCAAGGTATGGAATGTCCAAAATGTGGCAGATTACAGTAATGGTAGTAAAGATGTATGGTTAGGATATTGGAAACTTCATAGTTAAATTGAAGAAAAACTGAAGTGGAGAATAATTTTGATATGCAGATATGAATATGAAACCAATTTAATGGGAGTGGGGATATGACATTTGTATGAAAAGTGGTTATTAGTTGTAGAGGATGGGAGTCCTTCATGAGTAAAATATCGACAATTGTCTCTAACAAAGGGCCAAGTGGCCCACTGTAGCACTCCACTCTCTCAGGGTAGCGAAGCACAGCAGTCCAAGGCCTACTCAAGGATGGCGGTGTAGGCTAGTAATCCCAATTTGCTGTTATGCAACAACACTATTCAAATTATTATCCAGTCAGTGATTTTTTTTTTTTAAAGAGGAAATGTTATTCTATTACATAACATTACTAAATACAATGCATTATTTTACAAACAAACGTATTCAGGTACATGAAAATACCATTGGTGACACCCTCATACCTTATTACATTCCTACTGGCTCTGGCCCCCTCCCCCCCCCCAAGTACTACCAGATGCAAGATCACAATATAATGGGCTGTTGTTTATAATGAACTCGCTGGCTTAGTCAGGGTGTCCCCACATTAGCAAAAGCAATCAAGTTATGAGTCTACATTGTTCCACCTAAAAACCATTAGGGATAGTATCCCATGTAATGCATTCAGTTCAGTTCAAAAGCTTTATTTGGTTTGTGATAACAACCATATAAGCAAACATAAAGAAAAAAGTACATAATCACAGCCCCCGTAATATTCTTTAAATTGTTAATACTTAGTATGAGGAACTATTTGTGCAATATAGGCATTATACAGGTGTGCAAATTTTGCAAAATAAAGTGGCTGGTGCTTACATTTTACGTAACAAACAATAGTTATAACCAGAGTTACAAATATTAACAATGTAAGTTGTGTGCAAATTACGTTATAAAGTGTCACGTGCCAGCAAAAATTCCTTTCTGTGCAAATTATCCATAAAGTGCAAAATACCTTGAATACAAGATTAATTGTGCCATATCATATTATAAATAGACTTTAAAAAATAATAGATTTCCTAGCAGCAATGCATTTTAAAATATAGGATGCCACATAAAAGCAAACATCCGGACTTTCCAGTGTGGATACTAGCCTCATAGCATTTTGAGTGGATCGAACATGATATTTTAAAAACAAAGGTTTCAGATAAAATTTCCTTAGAAAATAACAACATTTACAAAACATTAAAAAATGGCAGCAACTTTTCTTTGTTACATCAACCAAGTATGCCTGAAAAACAGCCTTAAGGTTTAATTGTTGGTAGAATACAAGAGTAGGTTGTTGCCAAATTAATCTATCTTGTATCTCCCTTTTATAGGCTAAAAATGTTTCTTTAAGCTCTTTTTGTGTGATTAAGGCTACATACTCGGGTTCTATAAAGATGTTACAGTTAAGCAAAAGGCTAAACCAATAATGAATAAAGCTTAACCAAGGGATACGTAAGCAATGGTCAAGCTTCAGACAATCTTTAATAATACCTTGTGTAAATGCAGTTTCCTCTTTTGACCAAATAGAACGCCATAATAAAAGGGGTCGTAATGCGGCTAGGTCTGAGATATAATGTAGTCCCACTTCCTGGTGTATTAGATCTGTGGAAGCACAAGGTGCAACACTCAACAAGCGTTTAAGAAAAGTATTTTCATCTTGTTGTAATGACTTTTCAGAGTGGTGGCCCCAGATTCCTGCACCATAAAGTGCGGAGGATACACATCTGCCATTATATATGGTCACCATATCTTTAACTCTTTGGCCTCCCACTTTTGCTGAAAATCTAAAAATACTATTGGTGTTACTACTCATTTTGTGTCGTATATTATCATGTTCGCATAACCATTTCCCATTTGCTGCGAATATTACACCAAGATAGCAAAATGATTTGACCGATTGCATTTTTGTTCTCTCCAGGAAAAAAGCCTTACTGGGTTTAGATGTTGTTTTTCCACATGTCATAACAAATATCTTAGATTTATTCATTAAAAGTTTCCTGCCATTAATAAAAAAAGTAAAAACGCTGGAGGCCAATTGGGGTATGTGATAATAAAACTGCATAATCTGCATATAATAAAATTGGAACAGCCTGGGCCTTAATCAGGGGGGCATCCGCGGGTATCTGTTTTAGGGTTGTGTCAACTTGGTTAATAAATAATAAAAACAAAAGTGGAGCCAGGACGCAACCCTGCCGGATGCCCCTTTTAACATTGAACAAGGGAGCACATTCGCCTGCGGGCCCATAGCGCACTTTGCTAGATAATCTCTCGTAGACTCTTGCCAAAACATTTACTATTTCTTTTGGGGCACCAGTATCCAATAATATATGCCACAATATGGAATGGTCCACAAGATCAAAAGCGAGGCTAAGGTCCGCAAAGCATAAACAGGTTACCCCCTTTGGCCAATGTATAGTTGCTGATAAGAAGATCAAGGTTGACACACTGTTCCAATGTACCTAAACATTTCCTAAACCCATATTGCGCTGGTGATAGGATTTTATTGTCTAGGGCCCACGTTTCGAGTCTTTTCAGCATAACCCTACTCATTGCCTTGATAGACGAATCCAGCAATGATATGGGTCGGTAGTTACAAGCTTCTGATTTGTAGCCTTTTTTAAAAGGGGAATAATTATTGACGGACCCCAGGATGGCGAAAGGTGACCTTTTACAGCGGCATTAAAAATCCTTGCTAAAATCAGGGCCCATAGATTCATTTCGCTCTTATATAGGTCAATAGACACCCCATCCGGCCCCAGGGCCTTACCCCCTTTACTGGCCACTGGCCCTTCATAAACTTCTTCAATATTTATCAATAGGGGTAGTATGGGCCAAGTAGAGTCGGAAAACAAATTAGTATTAATCCTACCTGGGTTAAAAAAAAATGTAAAATGTTCGATCCAGGGATTGCAATTTACATGAGAGGTTAGCTCTGGTCGACAATCATCCTTTAAAAAGGGGCAATTAAATGTCTCCCAGAACAGTTTGCTATTGTTGGTGGCTGCTGCTATACTGAGTTTATCCCATGCTTCACCTTGCGATTCTCTTTTGCGGTCCTCAATAGTTAGTTTATCGTTAAAACGTAGTTCTTGTATATACACTTTGTTACGTGGCTTAATTCCTAATGCTAACTTCAAATTATGTAAAGCCCGAGTGCAGCTCCTATTGAACCATCCAACATGTGCTTGTTTTTAAAACTATGGTTCTTAACAAAGAGCCCCTCCATAATGTTGTTATTCCTAAGGAATTTAGAAATCAGGGACATTGGGTTTACATCTTCACTAAGGCAATAATCTATTTCCTGTCTGCATTTGACTACCACTTCCTTTTGTATTTTTTGTGGGTCAACACCTGCCCATTTTAACCTCATGCCATTTGTTCTTATAGGGGTAATATCAGTAATATGGTTGGGGTTATTTAGTTGTCAATTCCCCCAGCATAGCAATGATAACGAAATACTATTATGGTCACTGACAACCTGTTCTGTGATCCATAAGTTATCATAGTCACTATTACACGAGATTAAAACATGATCAGTAGTAGTGGGAGCATTCCTGCCAGTGAAAGTTGGGCAAATAATGTTGTCCAGAGCCATAGTACATCTCAACAGTTCCAGGTCATAATTCGCTATTGCGGAATTTAAAACGGTGCCATATTCACCATGGGAAAAATGCATAAAATCAACATTATCCTCTGTGGTGTGACCCTTTGTAAAGCCACAACTTTTAGTGTGGGCTAATGGGCACGCTTGAATGTTAAAATCGCCAACCCAGAGGATAATAACTTGTCTGTTTGGCACTGCCAATGCCCTATCAATTTCTATTTCCAAATTATATACTCCCCTATTGTTGTTAAAAATGTTATTGTAATAATTGATAAGTAGCAAATCTTTGCCCTTATGAAATCGGAGCCTCATTAACTGGCAATGAGAATCTATTGTAATACAGCTTACAATTTTACATTCCACTAGTTTGTTGGAAACAAGAATCAGGAGACCACCCTCAGCCCTTCTTGACTTAGAGTCAATAGATTTGGTACAGTTTGAAGTGTATCCCTCTACAAAGATTGTATCTCTATGTCAGGTCTCCTGCAGGCAGATTATGTCACAATATGATGTAATAAAATCTTTCCAGAATGGTTTATTTAATTTCCTGTTAAGGCCTCCTATGTTCCATGTCATAATTGTATAACCTTCTTTTACATTGGCTGTGACAGGCATACTAATAGGATGCAAATTGATTTGGCTCGCGTTAGTTGTAGACACTGACGTTACATCACTAGGCAGTATCTGGGTTTCTAATAATCCACCTAAGTTTTATTGCATCAATGTACTAACTGGAATTGTAACCGATTTGAAGTTAGGGTTACTAGAATCCTGGTATCCAATAGGTAAAAAGGATGACAGACTGACCTCTGGTACTCCTCTTTGAACTTCATTAGCCCGACTCCATGTTACTTTAGGCTTCTGTAATGTTCCAACATCTCGCATAAGTCAGTCATTATCTTACATGGAACTCAGTACCTGACATCTGTTAGATAAAGGGACAATTGTGCAGGGTGGTGGTAGTGCTGATAATGGTGCCTGTTTGTTAGAATTAAAATTGTAGATTGAACTGCCCTGGTTTGTATTCAACATTAGGTGTCTATAGAAGTATCCTAGTGGCATAAGAGTCATATTATACTCCCATTGGGATGGTGGGGGAGCATTAGCTAGAGTATTCTGTGCCCAGGCCAGGGATTTAAAATTGATAATAACACAATCTCCCTCAAACTTTTTCTTGAGTGGGCCAATCCATCCCACCCGTTGCGTTAGCAATATCTGGTTAGTCCCCGTCATCGGGAAGCCACAATTGTTAGACAGCCAGTGTAGGGTTTTGTTTTTAAGTGCAGCGTGATTTTCCCACTGTTCTTTCCCTAGTTTAGGCGCATTTACTAAGACTGCCACATAAGCCCCACATTCAAGGGGCAGATCAATAGATAGGGGTGCTTTATTTATATTAGAAAATGTGGGATTTAAGTTGCCTACTCCAGGTGTATCTAATACAGGGGGATTACTAGCCCCTACATTTATTTTCTCCCTTTGATTCTTATTACACTTGGCAATGGCATCTTGTTTAGCTTTATTCTGCAAAACGTTTTCCTTTACTACTTCGTTATCGTTTAGATTTCCTTAAGGTATCCTCTCTATGTGTTGGTTAGTTGAACTGGATATTGGTGGGCTGCTCCAATGGTGACCAAAGGGGAATTTTGGGTAACAATAATGCATCGGGCTTCTCAACTCATGCTAGAGGGGTTATGACATGGGTTAATCCCAGATCTGACTACACGATACAACAGGTGACGGCGGACAGGGAGGGTCGATTAGTGGTCTCCACAGGAAAGGTTAAGGGATTGGAATTGCTTATAGTGAATATCTATGGCCCAAACTTTGACTGCCTGGAGTTCTTTACAACTATGGCTAACACGATGGGGGGAAATGGGAGGATATCAATTCTCTGGGGTGGCGACTTCAACCCAGATAGGAACCCTGAGATAGATAGATCGGGAGGCCCAGTGAGACAGCCGGTAGCAGCAGCCAGGACTATTGAAAGCATCATGATTAGCAAGGATCTAATGGACATGTGGAGAGAGATGCACCCACATGATGGTGGCTACACACATTACTTTGCATACCATAACCTACACACACGTATAGCTTATTGGCTGGCGTCGTCGTCTCTCGTGTCTGGGATTCGCGCTTGTTGGGTCTTACCGTGCACTTTGTCTGACCATTCTCCGCTTTTATTGGTTTTGTACATACCCAAGAAAACAATACCACCGTTTACGTGGCGATTCCCACCCTATTCGCTTCTGGATCCGGTCTTTAAAGAAGAGATGGCAGAAGCTATTGACGCATACTTCGCCACGAATATTGGCTCTGTGGATAGTTTCCAGGCGATGTGGGAAGCTTTAAGGTGTACATTAGGGGGGTGGCCATGACTAAAAATTCGGGGGTGCTCTGCTCCATTCGACAGAGGTTAACGACCTTGGAAAGTGGAATAGGGGATCTGGAGGCACGACAGTTGGCAGGGAAGGAAGAGGAGGTAGCAGATGCAATGAAGGGCTTGCTGAAGGAGTATCAGGAAGCGGCGGATAGCGAAGTGAAGTATATGGGGAAATATGCCAAGGCGCACACATATGGGGAGGGTGACAGGCCGGGATTGGTGCTAGCCAATATGTTAAAAGCTACGGAAGAAGGGGACATTGCACAAAGGTTCAAACAATATTATTCGGAGCTGTACACATCCCACTCGTCGAACATGGATGACGAAATCTTAGATCATCTGGAGCACATTAAGTTGCCCTTCCTCTCCGATACACATAGAGAGTTCTTCATGCTCCCCATCGAAAGGGATGAGATCATGGATGCACTTGCGGGGATGCGGTCGGCCAATGCCCCGGGGAAGGATGGTCATACGGTCGGCTTTTACAAGGCTTTCATTGACATACTGCTCCCCCATATAACTACGTTGTTTGGCAACCTTTGTGTGACAAGTATGATGCCTCAAACCATGAGAGAAGTGATACTAGTGGCTATTCCGAAGCCGGGTAAGCCCCTGGAGGAGTGCGGCTCTTATCGGCCGCTGTCTCTGCTAAATGTAGACACCAAGTTGTTCGCCAAAGTACTAGCCAACCGCCTGGCCCTGCTAGCCCCGTAGCTGGCTGCTCCAGAACGGATGTATGTCGTTACCACGCATACTTTTACAACGCATGCCTTTACCACGCAACTTTTACAACGCAAGTCGTTACAACGACTTGCGTTGGGCGGCGCTGAATAGTGAATACTTTAATTTACTATTTCAACTCCAGTCCCCGTGGATAGTAGGGAAGGTTTTGGATAGTAAATTAAACTATTACCTATCCTAGAGTGCCCTCCAGCGCAAGTCGTTGTAACGATTTGCGTTGTAAAAGTTGCGTGGTAAAGGTAGTGCGTGGTAAAAGTTGCGTTGTAAACGCTGTTCACCCACCGGAACAGGCAAGGTTTATCCTGGACAGAAACCTTACCTACAACTTGTGGACGGTATTCGGCACTATACAGCATGTCCGACGGGACACGAAGGCCATCACGATATTCTTAGATATGGAGAAGGCTTTTGACTCTGTGGAGTGGCCTTTCATGCGGCAAGTGCTGACAAGAATGGGACTAGGTCCCGTTTTTTGCAGTTGATAGGAGTGTTGTACAATGCACCATCTGCCCGCATACGGCTGGGGAATCTGGTTACGGGAACCATCCCTATCTCCAAAGGGAACCCGGCTGGGATGCCCATTGCCGCCGACACTGTACGCCTTAGTCACTGAACCTCTGGCATGTGCGTTACGTGAATATCACGGTCATAGAGGTGGTCAATTTCCGACCTATAGCATCGTAATCTCTACGTATGCAGATGACACATTGCTATAGGTGAGGGACCCAGAAAGTAATTTGTCCCCGGTCCTCAGAGAGGTGGTACACTTCGGAGCATTGTCGGGGTTAAAGGTCAATTGGTCTAAAATCAATAGCCTTTCCGCTCACCATAGCCACTACGCAATTCGAGATGGAATACGCTCTACAATGGACTGATGACTCTGTGAGATACCTGGGCATCAGGTTACACACTGATTAGGACGTAGTGTTCCGTAGCCAAACTAGAGGATGACGTCGGAACCTGGATCGGCCTGCCGCTATTCCTCATGGGCAGGGTCTGGATCATGAAAATGGTGGTGTTGCCCAGATCCTTATCTCTGTTTGTAAATATCCCGATAGTGTTGCCACGCTCCTTTTTCGTCAGACTTAACAAATCATTGATAAGACTGGTTTGGGCAGGCAGGCGGGTGCAGGTGCAATGGCGTGTGCGTACCCTTCTGTACCACTTGGGAGGGCTTGGCGCGCCTGATTTGGAGCTCTACTAGAGAGCCGCACAGGGAGCGCAGGTGCACAGCTGGATACATGGAGCAGAAGACGTTCCATACCTCCCGCTTGAGAGGTTATTCGCTGACCCTCTGCCACTACCAGCTGTTATCTTGGAACCGGTAGATCGTAGAACAGGCATACTTGATTTCCTCAACGCAACAAGGCACGAGTGGCATTGGATATTACGCAGCAAGCGGGGGCATTATTGTACTCCCCGGAAATGCCAATACAATGGATGATCTGGCTAGCCCCCTGTAGAGACAGGGGGGTCACGTGAGCATTGCACACGTTAGCTATACATAAAGCAAGTGACTTGTTCTTGGGTGGTATTGCAAAGAAGTGGGACGAGGTCTCAGCCACAGTGGAAGCCCCTACAATATTGCTTCCAGTTTAACAGAGTGCGCAAGGAGCTGCATCAATAATTAGGGGATGATATGGACGAACCCCCAGAAGTGCAGGAACTGACGTACCTCATTAAAACCGAATCCCCTCGGAAACTTGTCTCCAATATTTATAAGTTGGCAATGTCCCACAGAGCAAACCAACATACGAAGGCGAGACTAGCCTAGCAGTGCGAACTGGACGTGACGATAGACAACGCCATTTAGTCCTATTGCTATAACAACACGAAACGTATCTCATTACACAGCAGAAACAGACTTATACACTTCAAATTTATCAACAGAGTGTATTACACACCGGAAAGGCTGCACAGATACGGACTGAGAGACGAGGCGAAGTGTGATCGATGTCACTCTCCGGCAGCAGATTTCCTGTACTTGGCGTGGATTTGCCCGGGAGTGGCTCGATTCTGGGGAAAGGTATTTTTCGAATTGAGCGCAATAGTGGGTTTGGAGGTTCCCATCGACCCGGCCGTGTCACTATTGGAATATTCCAAAGTACTGCCGAAGGCAATTCGCAGACTGGTGGACATGAGCTTATTGATGGCAAAACGCATAGTAGCTATGTGCTGGATGAGGGTCCCCCGACCCACGATGTCCCAGTGGTCACAAGATATTCTTTATTGCTGCGCGCAGTCAGAAACCTTCAGCGAACTGCTTCCCCCCAGGAGTAGTTACAATTGAAGGGTTTACCCAATGATACTGGGACCTGGGTATCAAGTAGTACATAGATAAGGGTCCCACACTAGGGTTGGAAGATAAGGATATTTCTCGAAAGGGCCGGCAGGCTCCTCTTGGGGGTGAGCATGGGGAAGTACCTATACACGGCCCGTCAGTGGCAGTGTCCACATGATAAAGCGTGGTGATCCCCAAGATTTCGTCAATTCATGTATCCATTACGGAGACTGTTAACTCATCCAGGCGGCCCGATCAGAGAAATATCCTTAACTTCCAACCCTTTTTTGGTGCCCCTTCTCACACCACGTCCTGATGAAGACCCCACTGTAAGGTGCAACCAACCTACACACAACAGGGGTCGAAACGTCGACTGTCTTACATGTGACCTACCCATTTTCCAACAATGTATTAATACTGTGTTACAAAACACATGGGATAGGATTGAACGGATGTTCATCAATGTATGGGGTGACTGACTGTAGCACCCATGTGATTTAAACCAATTGAATGTTGTTCTAGCACATGCAACTTCTATAACTGTTCACTCACTACCTTCACCTTCACGAAACCTTCCTCCCCCACCCCCCTTTTTTCTTACTCTATGGGCACAAATGCAAATGTTGATTATGCATTGTACATAAGATGTATGATTAAGAGGATGTGAATAAACAACATCCCTCTTAAAATCAGGGTACGAGTAATATGTATCTAAAAATTGTGAATTTATTGTGCGCATAAATTCTACATAGTCTGGGACCCTTATCTATGTCCCCCCCAGGAGTAGGCCGAAGAGCTTCTGGGGACTATACACAACATACTTGAACAGTAAGGGGGGATACCACAATAGAGACAACAACAGCAATTGAAGATGGGACTGTTTTTCCTATCTCTCAGTAGATGGTGCCCTCTTTCGACACTGGGTACACATACCTTGCGGGGCGACGAGAGGTGATTGGATTGACGGACGGCACAGGTGACTTCGATGGTAATTAGACGATAGCGGGGGAAACTACTAGGAGGGAAGAGGTTTAGCGGGCCACGATGTATAGGCTCCATGGTCATTGGCTGAAGAACGAAGTGGGAGTACTGATAGTGGTTGGCAGAGTTGACAGCTCTTTGTTTGTTATAAAATTTGAGTAATGTTTCCGATTACTGGTGCACAGTGTACGCTCCTGAAACGAAAGATGGGAGCTACGATTCTTAATTGTGACGCTGCCCTGCCTCTTGGGTGTGGGATAAGAAGCTGTGTAGAACGCTAAACATTAACGAGCTGCCGGCTTTAGAGTTGTGGGCGTAAAGCTGTGTATACCGGTGACAACTTCTGAAATAAAAATCTCAAAAATAAAAATCTTAAAAATAAAAAAATGTCACTGCAATCATAACATAACAGGTGTATTTGTAAAGTGCAGAAATACCCGTAGGGGTCTTGGTGCTGAATAACAGATGTTTATTTTTACCCAACTCAATGGTACTCATTTTATCGACCTCAGATGGATGAAAGGCTGAGTGGACCCGCCGGGATTTGAACTTGTGAACATGAGGTCAAACACAGGCCCCTGCAGTTGCTGCTTTAGTCCACTGAGCCACCAAACCCGGTTGGTCATGGGACCAACTACAAGAGAGCTCCACACTCTAGAGCCTGAGCACAAACGCACAAGCTCAAGGAGTGCTTACAATCAAGGTAACCCTCTCCTGGGATCCTGGGCACACGGCCCCAGGAGACTTTAAGAGGCATCAATTTCTCAAAACATCTGAGAGTCTGCTGCCACCACTGAAGGCCCCCCACAACATTTCTGAAACACGTTGGTCGTGCCTCCTAATGCTCCTCCAGGGTACAAGGGCCCTAGGACTCCTCACATGCCCCTCTAGGGTACATGGCTCCTCACATGCTTCTCCAGGGTACAAGGGCCTCAGGCCTTCTCACATGCTACTCCAGGGCACAAGGGCCCCAGGCCTCCTCACATGCCCCTACAGGGTACAAAAGCCCCAGGCCTCCTCACATGCCACTCCAGGGAACAAGGGCACCAGGCCTCCTAGCATGCCCCTCCAGGGTACAAGGGCCCCAGGCCTCCTCACATGCCCCTCCAGGGCACAAGGGCCCAGGCCTCCTCACGTGCAAGTATTGACTATGGCAACGCCATCCTCAACGGAATCCCCAAGGCCCACCTTGCTCCAATTAAAGATGTGCTCAACCTTGCAGCCAGGCTCATCACAGACAGCAAACGCTTCGATCATATCTCCCCAGCTCTCAAATCTCTTAAATGGCTCCCTATCGAAGGGAGATCAGCTTACAAAACGGCAGGCATCACTCATAAAGCACTCCACCAAGACACTCCGCAGTACCTATCCAAGAAACTCCTCATTGCTGGTACCACTCGTTCTCTGAGAAGCACCAACGCCCTCCTCCTTATCTCTCCTCTGCATAAAAAGAAAACTACACAATCTCGCTCCTTCTCTGGCAATGCCCCTACTGTCTGGAATACCCTCCCTAAAAACCGGCGCTGTAACCCCTCGTACGCCAGCTTCAAAAAAGCCCTCAAAACCCACCTCCTTAACTACTACTGGGGATCCTAACCTGTGCCCGACTCCTGATCTCTTTTCACCATACCGTATTTTTCTCAGTAATATATTTCTTTCTTCCTGTACCCCACTCTACCTATAATACCTGCATTGTATCGCTCCAGCTCCTGTTTCAATCCTTCTTCATTTGTAATCATGTTGTTTTTTAGTTTGTTATTATGCTTTTTATACCGTGTTTGCCTTATACTGTCCTGATCATTTAAAGCGCTCCGATACCTCTGGGTCTAGCCAGCGCTATATAAAACCTTTAAAATAAATAAAATATAAATGCCCCTCCAGGGTACAAGCCCCCCCGCCCCCAGCTGCCTGCAGAGGGGGGGGCTCCTTGACTACAAGATCATGGGAGGGGGGACAGGACCGTCTCTGCTAGGGTGACCAACCGTCCGTAAATTTCACGGACAGTCCGTAATTTCGGCCGTCTGTCCGTTGTCCATGAAGGATCCTTTAACGGACGCCATTTGTCCGTAATTTTAACCAGGCACAGCTTCCACCCACCTCCCGTCTTAACTCCGAGGCTTTTTCCAAAGCTCAGATACCCAGCAGCATTGGAGAGGCACAGCGGGATGGCCTCACGCCTCCAGCCCTTGATGAGCTGTTAAGAGGTGCTCGAAGGTGGCAGAGGGAGGGCTGTGGCTTCAGGAGCAGGGGCTCCTATTCAGATGCAAACAGCCCTGAATGCGTCTATGCAATTTAGAGGGGCCGCTGCCTCACACATTCCCTTTCTGCCAGGGCCCCAAACATCGTAGAACCGGCCCTGATTGCAGCACTGGTTCTCTTCACAGAGCGGGTCTTCAAACATGCAGCCTATAATGTAATAAAGTAAAGAAATGGCACAATCGCACCCACACTGATTAACAAAGTATAGAGAACAATCAGTTAAATCAGTTCTCTTGGAGTATCTCCGTAACGTACTGTACATCACAGTGGGGGCTGGCAAAACTAACATTTTGGACAGGGAGCCTGTCTTTGCGTTGTCTTGTCCAGGAGGGGGTGAGGAGCCCTACCCCACCCAGGAAGAGACCAAGATGATACTAGAATACTGCATGCCCACCCCTGTGCCCACTCTGGTGGATCCTGTTTCCCCTCCTGTGATCGCTCCTGCCCCCCCCCCCAGTGATGGCTCCTGTGCCCCCCATGTGATGGCTCCTATCCCCTCCCCCGCCTGTGATGGCTCCTGTCCCCCCTGTGGTGGCTCCTGTCCCCCTCCTGTGGTGAATCCTGTCTCTGCCCTGGGTGACTTCTGTCTCACTCCTGGAATGGCTCCTGCAGCGAGGGTGAAGTTCTTGATGGGCTTCTTCTCAGAAAGGCTCAGCTCAAAATTAATATGAAAAGGTGGGCGAGTGAGTAAGTGAAGGGATGGGTGGATAGCTGGATGAATTAGTGAAAGGGTGAGTGGATGAATGAAAGATTGAATTGAAAGATAATGAGAGAGGATGGATGGATTGATGGAGTGGAAGGATGGAGGAGAGAAAAGGTAAATAGCTGGATGTATGGGTGGGAGGGTAGCTGGATGGGTAAAAGGGTGGATGGATGAGTGAAAGCGTGGATGATGAGTGAGTTGATGGATGAGTGAAATGATAGATGATTGATGAACTGATAAGTGCAAGGGTGAATGGATGGACAGATGAGCGAAAGGGTGGATGCATGGACGGATGAGTGAGTGAAAGGGAGGGTAGATGGACAAAAGGATGAATAGATGAGTGAAGGAGTGAAAGGAGTAAAAGGATAAATGGATGAGAGAAAGGATGGATGCGTGATAGGGTTAATGGATGGATTCATGAGTGGATGAATAGATGGGTGGGTGGATGGATGGAAGAAAGATTGCTAAGTGAAAGGGTCGATGGAGAGAGAAATGGAGGATGGATGGATGACTGAAAGGATGGATGTTTGGAAGGATGAGTGACTGGGTGGATGGATAGTAAGTGAAAGGATGGCTGGATGGGTGAAAGGGTAAATGGCTGGATGGATGAGTGAATGAATGGATGATGGGTAGAAGAGAGGATGGATGAGTGTACAGATGGATAGGGTGAAAGGGTGGATGGATGGATGATGGATGAGTGAAAGGATGAATGAAGGGATGGATGAGTGAAATGATAGATGGACGGATACATGATGAATAGGTTTGCAAATGGTTTGACCTCTGATGTGTCTTTAAAACTTATCCAATTGTCCTGAATTTGTGTCCTGAATTTTGACCTACTGTCCTGAATTTGTGTCCTGAATTTTGACCCTTTGTCCTGAATTTGCACCCATAACAGTTGGTTACCCTAGTCTCTGCCCCTACCGACCACACTCCTATGCACACACCTGATGCCCACGCACGTGCCCGGGTGCCCCGCCCCCTCCTCCACACCCTTTATACTGACGTCATCAGCCGCCTCCAGGCGCTCCCCACTCGCTCTCAGCATCCAAAGCACCTGAAGCCATCGACTTAGCTCTGCTTTCTTTGATACAGCGCTTCATATCCACCTGAGTGTGTGTCATCGGCAGCTCTTCAGCGCCTGCCCGCGTTTGAACAGCCTTCGAAGCGCTCTGCAGCCGGGGAGCCTTACTCGGAGTTCACAATGACAAGACTGAGCATGCGCAGCTCGGAGATCGCTCCCGTATCTCCGAGCATATCTCTATCTTGTACCTGTGTCGCGGTATCATAGCGTTGACGCTGTGCAGAGCCTAACAATTGAGCATGCGCAATCAAATGTCACTGTCTTGTATCAGTGTTTCAATACGTACGCATGCGCAGTCGGATATCCACGTCTCGCACCTGCCTACCTATGAAGTCGGGCATCATGAGCATCCTTGTATCATGATCTGCACATGCGCAGTCAGATAGGAACACCTGATTCCTTTCTCTATCTACGCGTGCGCAGTTAAGTATGTGTAGTGTCTCAGTGTCTGAGCGTGCGCAGCTGGTGATCGAGGCGGTGCCGTGGGCGTTAGATGCGGCCGCTTCCCCGAGACCGGTCCCGGTGCGGGTAGAGCGGGTGCGAGGGCCGCACAGGGGCCCAGAGCAGAGACAGCAAAGCCACCGAGGGTACAGACTCCCTGGGCGTGATTTATTTATTTATGCGTTTTTCTCTCGCGCGGACTTTACCCGAAGGTGTCAGAGGCGTCACAACAGGAACAGAAATGAAGACATGAGAAGAAGATTACAATTGAACAAATTACAAAAGCAAATGTAAAGTTTCATGAGGTAAAGGTAACCATTGTGAGCAAACAACATACAAGAGGAGCAAACGGTGCAATACAGGAGGAAAAATTGACAAGTGTGCAGGTTACAAAGGCACAATTAGAGGTATAATACTGCAATACATGGCAGGCACTCAAGCACAAGAACACACTGGGAAGGCACTTCCATAGTCATGGAGAATTGAATTTTCAACAACGGGAGGTCTTCCTTCAGACAATAGAGAGGGCGTGAATTAACTTTGGAAGTGTCTTTGAAGGAGGAGAACTTTGAGGTCAGTTTTGAAAGCCTGGGAGGAGGTGGTCCGGAGCTGAGGCGGGAGTGAGTTCCAGATGCTCACTGCATTGCCTGAAAAGGATTGGGCCATCGATCTTTCCTTCTTAAAAATGGTTGGTACAGCAGTAAATTTTCCACATTATGTGATGGTCTAGAGCCTCCAGAGAGTTTCAGTTTATTCGCCAGTTAGCGAGGAGAGGAGGAGTGTAAGGCTTTGTGGGTGATGCAGGCAGAATTGTAGGTACAGTCTGCTGCCACATGCGTGACACTTCAGAGCCCTATGAGTGACAGTCTGTTGCCACATGCGTGACACTTCAAGGTTCTATGAGTGACATTCTGCTACAAATGCGTGACACTTCAAGGTCCTATGAGTGACTGTCTGCTGACAAATGCGTGACACTTCACAGTACTAGGAGTGACTGTCTGCTGACAAATATATGACACTTTCCCGCATGTAAAACCAAGCCATAAAGTCAAAGAAGTCACCACTACACAGCTCTGTGTAGGGGAGAGGATGTGGTCTGTCGGCTAGATTGCTGACTTTGGTGCTGGAAACCAGGGTTCGAGCCTCAGGGTCATGTCCACATCCTGTGATTTCGGTCCAATCACTTAATCTTCCTGTGCCTGAATGTGCAATGTAAAAACGGTGCTCTTGTAAAGCATTCCAATACCTTCGGGTCGAGTTTGCGCTATATAAGATCTGCAAAAAACAAAATTGTCAGTTACAGGCAGCACAACATCACTTTCTCGTGTATGTGTTGCGGTACTTAAGCGTCCATTAGGCTAACATTAGAGCTGCCATCGGGCCTATGCTGTAATTACAAACGCAGGCATACACACAGATCAACCTGCAACCAATCACCTAGGAAGAAACAATACCAAAGTGGGGGAAGTGCTGCAGCTGTCACAGACCTCACGTGCATTGCTCTGCAATGGCTGTGCTTAATCATTGCAGTCATGTTCCTGCTGCTGGGGTTCTGCTGGGAGGCTGTCTCTCGTCTTAGGCCAGGGGCTTCTGTTCTTTAAGTAAGTTCTGTCCAACTGCAACGGCAGGGTCCTCTGCCAGAAGTGTGTCACAACTGAAAAACAGAAAAGAAGGAACTACCGGCCTCATGGCAAGGGCACAGTCTCTGAGGCCGCTGTGGCGGGGTCTCAGCTATTTACAATACAGTCAGCTACACCGAGCCCGGCACCTGGGTGAGAGCAGTCTGTGCTGCAGGCTGCTAAAATTAATTATGTTAATGTTTATTCCATGGGCCAGCCAATTTATTAACAGGCTTGATTGAGCCTTGAATCTTGAATCACCATCTGCACAGCACTCGCCGGGGCTACTGTAAATGCAGCTCCAACGGTTGCAGTCTACCAGTTTCACCCTCCAAGCACGTAGGTGGTGTCAAGTTAATAAAAATGCATTGATTAATTAATTTTAGTGCAGTGATAAGGACCACCACACTAAAATGTGTTAGTCTAATGCCTGATGTACTTTCGCGGCTGGAGAGTCGTACCAAACTGTGTTGTGCATTACTCCGTTAAAGGGGATGTGAGACTCGGGCGGAATTTTTAAATGTGATTGAGAGCCTGGGTAAGTCCTGTAAAAAGTTGTGAGTTTTGGGGTGGTTAAGGGCTCCAGGGTTTGCTTGACTGACTTTAGGGCCAAGCTCGGCTTGTTGGCCTGTCGAGCCACTTGCTGCTGCTATCCCGAGCCTGAGAGTCTGTGTGTGCCGGGTCATTTCCAAGGGACAAAAACAACGCTGAGATAACTCTGATGGTTAATTATCTTGCTTGAGAGATCAATGCTTTTTCTAGTCACAGTTTTACCTGTCGTAAAGTAGCATAGGTAATGTGGCTGCCGCAAAACACAACTTGAAGGGTTGCCACTTTTCCCATGGAAAAATGTTCCTTTTAAGGTTCTACACAGGCCCAGGTGTGACAGTCAAATAGAACTTTACACAAATAGTTCCCCTGTACTCATTTTTAACATGGCTTTTCTGTCCGTTATATACTAAATATTAGTCATGGATCGTTAAGAGAGCTTTACAACACATTTTAAAGTGCTTCCTTGTAATATTTACTGTGTAAAGTTTGTATGGAAGGGGGGTGCTAGGTTGCGTGCGATCAAGATGGCCGCACACCAGTAAGGCTCTTGCCAGCCGGGTAGAAAAATATCCTTTAAACTCATCCTGCTATGTCATAAGAGCCCTAATTTCACTTAAACCGCTGCCGGAATTCCTGATGATCCTAACGGTGTGTTGAGCCCCGTGCTGGTGCCGAGAATTGAGAGACCAGGAGACGTGCAGCCCCGTGCCTGATTCTGCGCTTGGGGCCTAGAGAAGGACGGCAGCAAGAGATAAGCGAGCCCACGGTCGGAAGCGGGACTGCAGGCCTGAGCTCAGAAGCGGCTGAGGCGCGGGATGCTGCTGGCAGAGCCGCTGTGATCAGGAGGCCCATGAAGACACACCGCTGAACCCCCAAGGAGAGCCATAAAGGAGGGGGAAGTATTGTGTGCCTGCCGCCTGTATCTGTTTGGGTGACTGCCTCGGAGAGGCTGCAGATTTGAGCCGAGAATTTCTAGGGCTAGAAGATGCTCCCTCTTGGGGCCCATCCACCCGCTAACGGCAAGAGATGGGACAGAGAGGCACTTGCTGCTGTGGGGGTACTGGAGGCCCGATACAGAGGAACAAGCCACTCTGACAAGCGAACTGGGGCCTAAGAACACTCAGCCTTACCTGTTACTGCACCCAGCGAAGCGACGTGGCCGGAGCGTCAATTTACCAATTTAGCAGGACCAGCAACGTACAATGGATCCGGGACCGGCACGGAGAGCAAGCACAGACCTTGCTGCTCAACCCCACATGGTCATACCCAATGATTGTGAAATCTAAATACCCGCTCCGAAGCAGACGTTGAGGATAGTCTCTGGGCACTCCCCGGGTACCACGATGAGGTCGTGTGGGTGAAATCAGTGATGGCCATTTTGCAGCATGTGGTTCTGAAATTCTGGACCCTGCTGTAATACCGGTACCGAGGTCCAACACTCGTGTCACAAAATATCATCGTACCATGACAAATTTGGTATCGGCAGACCGGTAATGATTAGGACATTATCCCTATGCATTTGCGTCGTGATTGAGCGATGCTAACACCCTTAAATCATGGTTTCCGTTCTGAACCCTCGGACTCCATTTTGTGAACGGCATCCATCTTATGGATTGCCCTCATATAGTCAATTGATTGAGGCCGAGCTTGATCTGAAAGGACACGTCCACCTTAGCTGACTTCCCCATGACCTGGCCAAACTGACTCCACTGCCTCCAGCCAAACCTGTTTGGGCAGCTCCTCGCCCAGTGGCCGAATAAGATAGCATCAATGCATAACATGCCATAAACCATTCACTACATACAGACCATGTTTTCTACACACATACACCTGTCCATGTTCCTTGTTTATGGCCAGTTTTACGACGAGGAGGTGCCCTGTTTTATTGGGGTTTCATCGATTTCTGATGGTAATTCTGGGCCGGGCTGGGCCATCTATCACAAACTGGACATCTAAAATATGGGTTGGCCGACATGACTGTGCTTTTTGCTCTATTATGGAAATATGTCCATGACCGTATTGTAAACTAAAGAATTCTTGCCTGCAGCTGTTATTTTTGTATAAAAGGAGAAGGCTGGTTCTGTAAAAACGAACAGTCTCCTGAGAACTTACGACCCGTGCTGTTGTAATTCTAGGACACATGTTACTTGGTTGCAGCCAATAAAACTCGATCTCTGACTTCACCTAGAAGACTCTTGGTTTCTGTGGTCCGGAACAGGGAGAACTCAGAGGTCTTCGGGTGTTATCCCCTGGCACCACCGGGTTCCTAAAAACCCAGCACCTCAAACACACCTCAGACATTTCCGCGCTCAAAAAGGTCAGCAGCACACCCTAACTCTGCCCAGAAGGAGCCTACTTACCATCAGTGGGCGCAATGGGAAGAACTGATGCAAAACAGACAAAAATACCTTTTGAATCATGCAAGGCGCCCAACACTGGCTCCTCAGAACATGCAGACTCGGACACAGTGGAAAGCCAGGAAGAAGACTGGAAGACACTGCTGCTAAGCATGAAGCACAGCCTGACATCCATAGATGCGAAAATGGACGCCATGAATGCGAGATTGGATTCTGTGGTGCACAAACTAGGCCAGCATGACCAACGGCTCAAGGATACGGAAACCAGAATCTCAGGCCTGGAGTATGGGGCCGCGGCAAATAAGTAGAGAGCCTCGCATATGGACAGGCTCCTCAAGATCATAGTAGACAAAAATGAGGATTTGGAGGCCCTCTCAAGAAGGAACAACGTCCGCATCCTAGGCCTGGCCGAGACGACCAACACCAGTCATACGGAGGACTTTATTGAGCGGCTCCTCGCTGACCTGTTTGGGAGGGACTCCTTCTCAGCTCATTTGACAGTAGAAAGGGCGTATAGAACCCTGACTAGGCGCCCAACTCTGGGTGCACCACCATTTTATTTATTTATTTATTTATTTAAGTTTTGTATAGCGCTAGCTGGACCCGAGGGTATCAGAGCGCCTCACAGAAAATACAAATAAGCACCAAAAAGACAGTGTGGATGGTAAACAAGAACAGGGAGCACTGGGGGGAAGTAAAAGTCTGCACAATAACAACATGAGCGCACTACAGAGCGGAGATCGGGAGCGAATCATCAGGCTCTGAGATCATAGAGATAGTGGTCTTTCAAAGTCAAACGCTGGGTTCTCGTTACAATCCAAAGCGCTCAAGGAAGAGGGCTTTAAGTAGCATCTTGAATTTCGGGAAGGAGGCGGTCATTCTGATATGGGGGGAATGGAGTTCCATATCTTGGGAGCATTACCCGCAAAGGATTTATTAGAGGTTTTGTTTTTCTGTGATTTCAGAGGGATGAGTAGGAGCGTGTTGGAGCTTCTGAGGTTCCTAGACTGACCGGCCCTTTTGAGCTTGGTGGCCAGCTATTCTGGTTTGCGTGTATGCAGGGCTTTGTGTGTGAGGCAAGTTGTACGGAAGCTGGCTCGTTGGTCAATAGGGAGCCACTTCAGATCCTTGAGTGCCGGGGAGATGTGCTCGTATTTCTTTGTTCCCGTGACCATTCTTGCAGCGGCGTTGAGGGTAGTGATCAGAGGTCCCAGGTGAGATTTGTCTGTTCCAGTCAGAGCTGCAATGCCATAGTAAATTCTGGAGAGCACCAGTGCCTGACTGGCCTGTATCAGATCTTTCGAGGGGAGGAAGGGTTTTATTTGGTAGAGAAGTTTAAGGTTAAGGAAAGCACTTTTGGCAGTTTTTGAGATGTGTTCTTTCATGTCCAGTTTGGGGTCAAGAGTGACCCCTAGGGATTTTACAGAGTCTGTAGGCACAAGAGGAACATTAAGGGCGTTTAAGGCTTTGAGCCATTCTACTCTTTGGGGGTTTTCATCTTTATTCGAGATGAGGAGCACTTCTGTTTTTTCTTCATTGAGTTTGAGGTGGTTGGATGAGAGTCAGTGTTGAACCTCTGTGAGTGTGCCATTCAGTCTGTGAATGTCTGCGATCGATGTGGTTTCCAGATAGAGTTGTGTGTCGTCAGCGTGAAGGTGGAAGGGGATGTTGGAGTTCCTTAGAATTGATGTGAGGGGCTCCATGTAGATGTTGAAAAGTTGCGGGGAGAGAACTGACCCTTGTGGGGCTCCTCTACTTATGGAGAGGGGGTCAGATTCAAAGCTTATTCTTTGTGTGCGGTTGTTGAGAAAGGAGGAGAACCATTTTAGAACAGTCTTTTCCATGCCCGCTCTCTCCTGGAGGACATTGAGTAGCAGGGTATGATCAACTGTGTCAAACGCAGCCGAGAGGTCTAAGAGGATGAGAAGGCTACATTGGTTGGAGTCGAGTGACATGTGTAGATTATCCAGGACATTTAGGATTGCGGTATTAGTGCTGCAGCCCTTTCTGAACCCTGATTGGTGTGGGTCGAGTAGATTAGTCTTCTCTAGGTGTTGGGTTAGCTGTGATAGCACACATCTTTCAAGAATTTTAGATAAGAGCGGAAGGTTCGAAACCGGTCTGAAGTTGTTCATGTCCTTGGGGTCAAGGCAGTTTTCTTTTTAGGAGTGGCGTGACTTGACCTAGTTTGAGGCAGTCAGGAATGGAGCCCTTGCTCAAAGAGCTGTTGATGATCTTGGCCCAGATTGGGGCTAGAGTAAGCTTCAGGTCTTTGGTTAGTCTCGAGGGTAGCTGATCAAGGGAGTGTGACGAGGGTTTAGCGGTGGCTATGAGATTGCTTATCCCTTCATCCTGGATAGGCCGGAAGGATGACCAGCGAATAGCTGCGGTTGCTGGCCTGATGTGGTTAGTTGCAGGGGGGCGGGACTCTGTGCGGGAGGAGGGCATAGCGCTGAATGATCGATCAATTTTGGCAATTGTTTCGTTGAAAAAGCTAGTAAAGTCGTCACAGTGGGATTTGGCTGCCGCCATGCTGGCTATCACTGGATTGGAGGTTTGCTTCCTGATGATGTTGAAGAGTACTTTGGGGCGGTTTTTAGCATTGTCTAAAGCAGAACAGAAGAAGGATGACCTTTTGCTCTTGATATGATTATAGTAGATTTTGCATGCTGCCTTGAGTTGGTCCCGGTTGAGGGAGGAGGGGTTGTTCCTCCAGGTTCTTTCCATGGATCTAAGGTGTCTTCTTTCCTCATTAATGTCAGTGGAGAACTAAGACCTGGAGGGGATGCTTCTGGGTTTTTTTAGTTTCAGAGGTGCCAGCTAATCCAGGATGAGCTCCCGGTTGGAATGATAGAGCGAGGTGAGTTCCGTGATTTAGAGGAGCTCCGTCGAGTTCGGGAGGAGTGAGCTAAATCCTTCTTCTAGCTTGTCTGGGAGGACTCTCAATGTGTTTCTGACCCACTTGGGGGAGGTTTGAGTAGGTGGGAGAGATAGGGCCAAATGGTTGATTTGAAAGAGAATGACGTGATGATCTGACCAGTCCACCGGGATGATGTGATCAATCGTGATTGCATTTATGTCCGCAATGATTGCATCCAGGATCGCTTCTCTATGGTGTGTTTCCTCTGAACAGTGCTGAATCATATCGTAGTCTTGCAGAAGGGTGGTGATAGATTGGATGAGCGGGTTTTTGGTTTCATTCCATCTTAGGTTGAGGTCGCCCAGAATTATTCTGAAGTCGCAATTGAGTGCGGCTTGAGTGATCAGATCCGACAACTGAGCGCCAAATTCGATAGAGTTGCCTTGAGGATGGTAAAGGAGAAGGCATTGAAGTGGACTGTGGTTAGGTGAATTGAGGTTAACCGAAAGGCATTCGAAGGAGTTATACAGGTAGGAGGGGGATTCAGTGATAGAGGTCACTTTTGTGAATAATTGCTATTCCGCCACCTTTGTGTATGGGCCTGTCTTTGTGGATAATTGAGAAACTGGGCGGCACCAGCATGTCCATGATGGGGAGGGATAGAGTGTTTAGCCATGTTTCCGTGATGAAGGCTACATCCAGGTAATAAGAGAGGATGGCTTCGGCTATTTCAGTTGCATATTTGACGGCGGATCGGCTATTCATAAGCATGCAGTTAATGGGAGGGTCTTCATTTGATTTCAGATTGTCAGGTTTAACTCTGGGTATGGAGGATAGATATGTTGGGGGTCTAGAGGCTTTTCGGGGGTGCGGATCCCTACCCACTCCAGTGATGACTTGAATCGAGGCGAAGAGAGAAGAATTAAGGGGTTGGGCTTGGGCTGGCTGGTTAGAAGGGGGTTTGTAAGATGAGACGAGAGCGTTCACTTCCTGGGGGGAAAGGGTGGGAATAGTTTAGTGAGTGGAGGACGGGAACCTGGGGGGGCAAGGACCCGATAGAGGGCAGAGAGTCATTCCTAATGGGAGGCAGAGAGATGTGGGGTGGTGCGACGTGAGAGAAGGGCAGCTGGAGTTTCTCTAGAGAGGGTAAGGTTTCCTTCAGGCCATAAATAAGGCTTGCGATCTGCGCTTCTAGAAGGTCAAGGCATTGCGTCAGCTTTAGTGTTGGGGAGGAGAGCGGAGGAGAGGGAGGGTGGAACTGAGACCTGAGCGAGAGGGGCTTTAGGGCAAGTCGATATTGGGGGGGATAGTAGGAGGGAGAGGATCAGGTTCAGGTTTAGAGTTCGATTGTGAGAGGGCTAGAGAGGGAGAGGGGCTTTGGGATGGGTTACTGTTAGGGGGGATAACAGGAGGGGGGAGGATCTGATTCAGGTTTTGAGTTTGATTGTGAGAGGGCTGGAGAGGGAAGGGGGTTGCGGTCCCTTTGGAGGTGATAGTTGTCTTCACTGAGGGGGACGATGTGAACTAATGGATTGGGGGTTGACGAAGGGGGCTGTGACTCGGAGTTGCTAGGTGGTCTGGGATCTCTAAGGGTGGGTGACTGAGAACTAGGAGTGCTTTGGGAGATGTGGGGTGGAGGGTTGGGAGTCGGTTGGGTAGGAGGGGGGCAAAGTTCTGAGGGGTTGGGTAAAAAGGGTGGAGGCCGGGGGTTGGAAGGTAGGGGGGCTAGGGCTGGGGGAGACGTACGACTGGCGGAGTGACTTTGCACGGGGGGATGGGATCGTTGAGGTGATGGAAGCAAGCTCCGAGGACTTGGAGTTTGTAAGGAGCCAATGGGGGGGAGGTGAACGGCTGGTGAGGGTAGTGAGCAGTAGCCGTCTTTAGTGTGGGGAAGAGGGAGTCGAAGAACTCTATGTTCTCGTCTTTTGCCTGAAATAGAGTGGTGCCATTCACGAAAATGGAGATGGAGGTGTCTCCAGACAGGGACTGTTGGTTTAAGGGGGAGGTTGTTAGTTTACGGTTGTGTTCTGTGAAGGTGGTTTAGAGACAAGGCGGAATGAGTTAAAGATGGTGACCCACAGGTCAGGCCTGATGGTATAGAAAAGTAAGTCAATTTTCCTCTGCCCTCTAGATGAGCAATGGTAGGTGTCAACAATTTGTGTTTCGGGGTGTTGCCTAATTAAATTCTGTTTAAAGCATTTTCTTGCTTTGAAGGAGAGACTGTGTGGGAATGTTATAGCAAAGGTGTTCTTTCCAAGTGGGGACAAGTGGTTGAGTGCCGGGCAGGGATGCGTGTCAATTTGCACGGCCGGAGGCATCCTAGTTGGACTAGGGGGGACGTGGGACCTCAGAAGGGGTGGTCTGGAGGTGGGAGGGGAGGAGGGCGGCCGAATGCCTAGGCAGTGGGGGAGGAATAGGAGGAGCGGTCATGGGGCCTCTCTGAGGGCGAGCCTTGAGCTCCAGCAGGAAGAAGCCCTCAGCTTAAATGGGTAGCTTAAGTGGGCAGCACAGAGATCGGGTAACCCCTTTGAGAGGGTGGGAGCTGGGGCTGAGTGACCTGCTCCTGACCTTACTGGTCGCATGGGGTGGGGTCGAATTGTTGGCGCAGGGGTTGGCGATCATGAGTTAGAGGGGGAAAGGGACGGGCTTCTAGCTCCTTGGACGGACACTTGGAGTCTAAACAGGTCGACTCTTTACAGTCGAGCGACCTACCTGCCTAGAGAGCTTGAGGACGACGGGCGTGGTGGTGCGTTAGATGTAAGGACCGGTGGCCCTTGGGGAGTGAAGCCACTTGGTAATTGGAGTGTCCGGCGTTGTCAGTAGGGGGGGTCTTTGCTGCAAAATCAGGAGAGAGGAGCTCAGCCTGAGACCACCATTGCACCTTCATTGCGAGAGGATATTTCGCCTCTGAGTTAAAGCCCTTTGTTTTGAGGAATCGGGCAACATGTCCGAAGTGGTGGCCATTTTAGGGACAGGCCTCCCTTAAAGTGTGAGGTCAGACAGGATCACGGGAGGCCAGCGTTTCCCTTCGGTGGGAACTCTGCAACCTAATCCAGAGTAGGAGTTGCTCCCTTAGTTAGGAGAAATGACTATGTTGAGGTTGAAGCAAAGAGACACTTGAAATTGGGCAGAACAAGTCCGCTTTCCATGTCGATGGGATGTCCGAGGTGGCGGCCATATTGAGGCCAATCGGCCCTTATCAGGTGAAGAGTGAGCTAGTACTTGCGTGGGGGGAAGGGAAAGGCGCCCCTGAAGATCGGCGCTGGGATCCTCTGGTCGCGACGTCAGGCTGGCGATGCGGGGGCCCAATCGGTGGAATTAGTGCTCGGATTTGCCTCACCAGCCTTAAGCTTTAAAGGCGGGCGGCCATCTTAGAATCAGGCAGCCCCGGCGGTATGGAGCGCCACAACGGGACCGGCGTGGAGCCCACTTCCTCTCAACTATGGACTTCCCTCCAGCAATCGCAGCGAGAACAAGCATCCCTCAGCTGCAGCTCCCAACCCTCTTCCAGGCTCGGAGCTCACTGCCGCTCCAGCGGAGTCGCAAGCCCGTCCAATCCGCTACCGGGCGCCTCACCGTCACCTCTCACACTGGTAAGTGGAGACTTCTCAAACCGGAGGGAGGCTGCTGCTGGTAGGGGAGCGGAGAAGAGCTCCGGTGCAAGGACCAGGTGGGGGCGGAAGTCTCTGGCGCATACCTCTTTCCTCGGCAGTGTTGACCCTACGGGCGGTTCCTGGACGCAGGACGGCAGCCGGGTTAGGGTTCTTTCGTGGGAAACGTTGCTCCTCGTGCCTTTGTCAAGAGGGGGTTTCGGTGGGGTCGCTCCGGTCGGGATTTGCACAGAAAGTGATCCATTGACCGGAGCTCATCCCAGTCACTCCCTCCTTGCGGCCTGTGTTAAACGTATGTTCACTGTTCTGTGGTAGGTTTGAATACAATAACAATACTCACAGGAAGGCACTCAACTATCAGGACCGGGATACAGCCCTACGCTTCGCCCGGGAGAAGAAGCAGGTCCACTATGAAAACACCCCCCTTGCCTTCTACCCGGACTTTACACAAAATGTACAAGAGGCAAGATGGAAGTATGCAGCCATCAAGAAAAAGCCCAAGATATCCCATACGTAATGATGTACCCAGTGAAACTTCACATAACGCACCTAGGAAAACAACACTTCTTCCAAAATCCACAGCAAGCAGAATATTACCTTAAGCATTGCCGCCATAAGACTCCTACAGAGACAGCTGCCCCCTCACGTTCCAAGTCCCAATCACCAACGACGGCTCCGGACGGATAATGTGCTCATCACCTTTGTGTTTTAATGGCTTGCTCTAACGGGCCCTCTACCGTCAATTGATAAGAACTAGTGATCTATTGCATCCAAAATGGCTTTAATTAATGGTCCGCCCTGCCACTCACCTCCCTCCCACACAGGCTGCTAGTCTGACAAAGGCTCAGTGGCTTGTAGGTGTGATAAAGGAGGGGAGAGGGCAGTTTGTGGGCCCTAGTGTTTATCCCCGAGAGGGTGATACCCCATTTTTCTTATTCTAAGCCTTATTGTATGTTTTTGCCCTATGTTTAGGTCTGAATGGGGTGGGTAATGATGCCTGAGGAGTTGGGGATGTGGGTGTGGGAGGGGGGAGGCTGTCCTAGCCCTGAAATGTCATATTTCAGGGCTAAGACACCAGCTTTTACAACACAAGAGTCACACCAACCTGTTTGAATTGGGGAAATGACGGACACTACAGATACCAATAACAAAATGCTTATATTGTCATGGAATATCCGGGGTTCGAATAACCCACAGAAGAAGAGGCAGGTTATAGGATATTTAAAGAGACACCACATTAACATAGCCCTACTACAGGAAATTCATCTTGACCCCGTGACCAAGCCCTAGTTTGCTGCAAGATGGGCTTCACACCGTTGCATCTCGTCATACTCCACATATTCCAGAGGGGTTGCTAGCCTCATTAGACATAATGTTGCTTTTGTGATGGAGGGTCTGAAACGGATTCACAGGGGAGGTATTGCTTGGTCTGGTGGCATTTAGCCTCGCACAATGTTACGATTGCTTATTATTATGGCCCAAACGTTGATGATTCACAAGTATGCTATGGAGCAAGATCCAGACTCCAAGCCAAGTATGGCTAACATGGATGTGCAATCTCTGCACCATGCAAATTATAAACAGCCATGTATGGGCAGACCAGAAAGGCTGGCTCTGCACTGTGTAAGCAACTTGCACAACCAGATTAAGAAATATCATGTAGTCAGGACAAGCAAGGTGACCTCTAAGGGGGAACAGAATAGCTTGTTGAAGCTTGTCCAGTTAAGGTCAGATGGGAAGCCCCTTTGAGCTCCACACCTCATGTTAATGTGATTGATCTAAGCATGATATCTTTTGAAGTGCATACACATGAATTTGTATGGCTATTCATATATATTTTGCAACAATCCTCTCTTTTGGATAGACCTATCAAACATTAGTGTAACACCGAAATATATATATTTATATATATATATATATATATATATATATATATATTCACTGAAAAAACCATAGGTTATAGACCATATATAGTTAGGAATTAGCATTTAAAAAACCTTATTTTACTCACACAAAACCATTGAAATTCCATATATAGTTAGTTGCACTAACTATATATCGCGCACCTGCAATCCACTGCTGATGATGTCACATATTACATCATTCATGACATGGTCAGTGACATCACTGATGACATCACTGATGACATCTCAAATGACATCACTGATGACATCACTGATGACATCTCATTTGACATCAATGACCACATCACTGATGATATCATTCATGTGACAATACAATGCATCTCCTCACATTTTAATATAACCTCTGTTTCACCCAGTGTTAAATACAGAATATAATTTTTGAAACCATTGACACACCAATACTAGTTACTACATACGCACTCACTGATTCCTACGTCTACACACACCTTCACTCATTCACCCATACTATCATTCATACATACAATCACTCATCTTTACAACACTATCATATGCACTCATACACCTATACAGACACTCACAGTCTGCCACTCATCCATGGAGTTACTCACACACCTAGTCAGTCCTGTAAAGAATCAATGACACTTCCATTTTCTTGTCTATACAGTTAAACATAGAGCACCTTACATTTTCAAACATATACTAACACATACTTACCTTGTTATACAATCATTGATACAAGTACACATTGATCTGCACAGAGTCACACACCTCCCAGCCAGCCACACACACACTCAGTCTCCCATACAAATACTTGGACAATCAATCAGTAACCCATATAGTTAATCATATAGCTACTGATCAAAACATGCAGCAGTTTACAGAACAACAGACATAATGATGCACAAATTAAGACACTTTAGTCACTAACCCATGCACTCAGTGAGACACATTTAATCACTCACTCATGCATTCAGTCATGCACCTACTAAATCCTTTGTCCAGACACTTATACTTCCACTCATTCTTCAATATGTAAGACACATTTTAACTTTACAGAAACATACAGTCACTGGATGTTGTCATCAGTGATGTCATCAGTGATGTCATTTGAGATGTCATCAGTGATGTCATCAGTGATGTCACTGACCATGTCATGAATGATGTAATATGTGACATCATCAGCAGTGGATTGCAGGTGCGCGATATATAGTTAGTGCAACTAACTATATATGGAATTTCAATGGTTTTGTGTGAGTAAAATAAGGTTTTTTAAATGCTAATTCCTAACTATATATGGTCTATAACCTATGGTTTTTTCAGTGAATTTTCAAGGTTTTGTAAATGCTAATTCCTAACTATATATGGTCTATAACCTATGGTTTTTTCAGTGAATTTCAATGGTTTTTTAATAGCAAATATCATAAGCTGTCGAATGTCAAGTACGTGGTAAGTGAAAACATTTTCGTGTTTATGCACACTGATCTGCTTTGAATGGTGCCCCCCCCCCCTCATTTCTATTAGGAGTACTCTCTCTTTGCAGATAGTGAAAGGTAGTTAACGCAGGTCTTTGCCCCCATTGTAATCCGTCGTGCCTGCTTCTCTCTCCATTTGATTCATTGTTATCCAAGTATTTACTGTTTTAGAATTAGTTCTCTTTGGTTCATTCTCTATTTACAAACAAACACAGAGTCGCAATACTCTGTTTAGTCTTTGCAGATAACGAAAAATCGTGTAAAAAAAAGAAAAGGAATCGAGCAAAATCAGTAGGCCACTAATGGGATCTCTTTTTGACCTCGCTAAAATAGAAACATTAGGAACAACCCCTCATGACAAATACAAAACTAGTGAGATGAACTGAACTCCACACAATGATGGCTGCAAAACAGCTCGGCTCCGCCACCCACCCCGCCCAAAATAACGATAAAGAACGGCTGCCATGATTGGTTGCGGAATGACCACGACGGAGCTACGAAATGGTGCTGCTCTCATGCTAACCCCAGCTTCAGTCTGAAACATCCAGAAACACTGTAGACTACCAATTCGATCAGTTCCGGTAGCGCCCCAATGTAACCCGATAGAGAAGAACTAGCCCTCCCCTCTTTGACTGATGGTTCTTGTTGCCTGTCCCTTCTGTTGTCATTTAACAGAACTATTTAGCCTGCTGAAAGGGGTTGTGTTCCGACCGCTGGTTGGTGGAGACATTTTGACTATATTCTGTACCTGCGTTGTCGCGTAATGCGTCATATGACGCGCCGCGTTAGCGCATCCGGAAGTCATCCGGGGCGCGCAGCGCGTAACGTAAGCATAACAAGTCATGTGACTTGTTAATAAAACTTTTCATTGGTTCATTTTACTTTTCTTATTGTAATGATGAAAGGCTTGGTCATATGACCTAAAAATTACGCTTTTCATTACTTCCGAACATTATTTTTTCTTAAATATATGTTATAATGTTCCAGGCTAATGTACTTTCCCGGAAATTTTACAACTGTCCTGCAAGTAAAATATATTCTTTTTTCGAGAAAAAGAGCGTTTCTTCGTCCCATGACGGAGCCGTTGAGCAAAAGAGGGTCGACCTGCTGTCTTAGTCGCCGATACGCCTGAATATGAGATTCTTATCGATCACTTTATGTTGCAGGAATAGAAAACACAACAGCCCTTGACCATTTATCTTTACTGCGTTCCTTCGTATTATACCTTTTACCCTTCATGTTATTGGTCTGCTTTATTTCACTTGCCTTTTAATGATTCTAAAACAGTGACTATTATTAAAAACTTTACCAATGTATATACTACTACCATATTTTCTTTTAAAAACCTTTATTGTGAAAATTTCATTATACAAATACGAGCCTATAACCACGTGGGCCGGCCACGGAGCAAACTGTAATCGTATATGATGAATAGACATTTACACTGTAGAGGAACGTAACGGGCGGGCCATTAGGTTGCAAGAACTAAGGTGTCTAACAGTTACGGAATCGGTGGACGTACATTTTATAATTAAAATACGACAGGGCCAGTTACAATAAAATTATCTAGATATACATTTGCGGGCAAGTACCATGGGTGACGTTAATTCGAACTTTCAACAGTACAGTAATCAATAACACATCAGAACTTAATATCAATAGGGATGTCGAAATATTCAATCAATTCTCGTCCCCGCCCGCCATGTGCTTCAAAACTGCATACGTATCTCGTGATTTCAAGGTTCTGCAACCAGTACACAACAAGGAGTTACGAGTCCCATTTATTCTGGCGCCATTTTGGGCGAGGACGGGCAGGTCCAGGATATAGTCAAAATGTCTCTACCAACCATCGACTATGATGATGTTCATATGCTGTATTTATTAGAGTAACACTCATCTGTCCACATGAAATTAATTTGCCACAATCTAAACATGTCATTTTAATCTTTCCAAAGTTCTTCTAAATATTTGGGACCGTTTCCCTTGCCTCTGAAGCTCTCAGTGCCACTTCTTTGATGAATGTACTAGCAGGTCAGGGGTTCTCCTCCAAATCTCTCTTTTATGCAGCACTATAATTAATTGGTGCCACCTCTCCATATGACGATGCATGGTATAGTTACCACAACTATATTTTTTTTCGGTTCCTCTGGAGAGTTCATCGTGGCAGATGAAGCGTGTAACGTACCGGGCATTTACCTTTTTTTGCATGTACAGGAAAGGAAAAAAAAATCGAGCGTCCGAGTTCTAAGGTGTCCCAGGGCCATTTTAGTGGACCAGGCCCAAATCCAAAGAACAGGCCGCCATTTTGAGAGTCCTGTTGCAGCCGCCTGTCGCTGTAGCATCAAGAGCAGCCGAAACTCAGCTGAATGGCAACTGAAACGGTAAAGGGGCGCCCCACTACAGCAGACGAGCCAGGCCCAAATCCAAAGAACAGCTATCTCACAGGCTAATGGGGCGACCCACGCCGAGTTTCAGCATTGTAGGATGACCACACAAGTACAGCAACTTGCTAGACATCACCTCGGTGCCATCCGGATCTCGGCGCCCCACTGCAGATGAAGTGCCTCTCAACTATGAAACCACCACGGTGACATCCGGATCTTGGCGCGTTGTGCTGCCTTCGGCCTATTCGCACATCGGTCCGCTACTGACGCCATCTCACAGGCTAATGGGGCGACCCACGCCGAGTTTCAGCATTGTAGGATGACCACACCAGTACAGCAACTTGCTAGACATCACCTCGGTGCCATCCGGATCTCGGCGCCCCACTGCAGATGAAGTGCCTCTCAACTATGAAACCACCACGGTGACATCCGGATCTTGGCGCGTTGTGCTGCCTTCGGCCTATTCGCACATCGGTCCGTTACTGACGCCATCTCACAGGCTAATGGGGCGACCCACGCCGAGTTTCAGCATTGTAGGATGACCACACCAGTACAGCAACTTGCTAGACATCACCTCGGTGCCATCCGGATCTCGGCGCCCCACTGCAGATGAAGTGCCTCTCAACTATGAAACCACCACGGTGACATCCGGATCTTGGCGCGTTGTGCTGCCTTCGGCCTATTCGCACATCGGTCCGCTACTGACGCCATCTCACAGGCTAATGGGGTGACCCACGCCGAGTTTCAGCATTGTAGGATGACCACACCAACTTGCTAGACATCACCTCAGTGCCATCCGAATCTTGGCATCTCAACGCCTAGTGGTATCTTCCATACAAAAAATATTGTTACGCTGCCTTTGGCCCCATTCGCACATCAGTCCGCAACTTAGATATCACCTCGGTGCCATCCGGATCTTGGCATCTCAGCGCCTTGTGGTGTCAGTCAGAAAATATTGTTGTGCTGCCTTCGGCCTATTCGCACATCGGTCCGCTACTGACGCCATCTCACAGGCCAACGGGGCGCCCCACGCCGACTTTCAGCATTGTAGGATGGCCACACCAGTGCGGCAACTTGCTACACACCACCTCGGTGCCATCCGGATCTTGGCATCTCAGCGCCTTGTGGTGTCTTCTACACCGGAAATATAGTAGAAAATATTGTTGCGCTGCCTTTGGCCCCATTCACACATCAGTCCGCTACTGACACCATCTCACAGGCCAACGGGGCGCCCCACGCCGACTTTCAACATTGTAGGATGGCCACAGAAGTGCGACAACTTACTAGACACCACCTCGGTGCCATCCGGATCTTGGCGCGTTGTGCTGCCTTCGGCCTATTCGCACATCGGTCCGCTACTGACGCAAACTCACAGGCCAACGGGGCGCCCCACGCCGACTTTCAGCATTGTAGGATGGCCACACCAGTGCGGCAACTTCCTACACACCACCTCGGTGCCATCCGGATCTTGGCGCGTAGTGAAGCTGCAGCAGCTGCAAATAAGCTTCAGACAGTGTTACAACCGCTGCTCAGAACTCTCAACTATGACACCACCTCGGTGCCATCCGGATCTTGGCGCGTTGTATTGCCTTCGGCCTATTCGCACATCGGTCCGCTACTGACGCCGCCTCACGTGCCAACGTATTTTCTCCGCATTTTATACCCTATGCCGCATAACAGGTCATGTGACTTGTTTATAAAACTTTTCATTGGTTCATTTTACTTTTGGTTTCCTAATGATGGAAGGCTTGATCATATGACCTAAAAACAACACTTTTCATTGGATGAAAACTTTTTTTTTCCCCCAAACGATGAAAGCCCCACCTTGTTTCTGGATGTTTCAGACTGAAGCTGGCGTCAGCATGAAAGCACCACCATCTCGTAGCTCAGTCGTGGTCATTCCGCGAGCAATCATGGCAGCCGCTCCCCACCAGAAGCCTGCAGGAGTCGGAGCCCCCAAAACTTTTGATGAATTCTCAAGGCGGAGGGGACGCTTTCGAGAATGGGGTCCAAGACCTAGCAGACAAGCGTCCGATTTCCAAGGTGTCCCAGGGCCATTTCAGTGGACCAGGCCCAAAAAGGAAACAGCCTGCCGCCATTTTGAGAGTCCTGTGACAGCCGCCTATCGCTGCACCGCAAGAGTGGGCGCAACTCAGCTGAATGGCGGATTTTGACACAGTGGACCAAAAGCGGACGGAATGGCAACTGAAACGGTAAAGGGGCGCCCCACTAAAACAGATGAGACTCCACCTGGAGAGGCCCGTTCACGCCGCCTCCCCCGGGGCGCTCCACGCCGTTATTCGGAGCAGCATTGTAGGATACCAAAACCAGTGCGGCAACTTACTGGACATCACCTTGGTGCCATCGTTCTGCTGCCTTGGAACTATTCGCACAACAGTTTGCTACTGATGACCCACCCCCCGCGACGCCCCACGCCGTTATTTGCTGGGTGGCAACTTACTAGACATCACTTTCGTGTCATCTAGATTTCGGCGCGTTCTGCTGCCTTGGAACTATTCGCACAACAGTTTGCTACTGATGACCCACCCCCCGCGACGCCCCACGCCGGAAATCTGGACGTTGTGCTGCGTTGGGACTATTCGCACAGCCGACCGCTACTTCGTTGTTTTTCTCTAAAAATGTTTATATGTTATTACTATTTTTGTTTTCTTGTATATATTTATAAATTATTAAAGTTTTATAATCTTACTACTTTGTCGGAGTGCTATATATTTTTAATGTGACACATAATTGTAAAAACTTTGATGTACAAAGAGTCATCCCTGGAATCTTCCGCTTCACGCTCGGTCCCCTCCCCAATCACAATACAGGATGGTTTTCAGATAATAGCAACGCTTCTGCTGTGACGGATCTCATCGAGTGTGGGCCTTGATCTACTATAACTCCTTTGAAGACGGGTGATTCTTTACAGCTGTGGCCATAAACTACATCTGCAGGGCTAGCTGATAGCCTAGGACCGGCCTGGACAATCGGACACAGAGGAAAAGGAGTGTCAGAGGGTGCGGTAGTGAATAGGGCGAAAGGGAGGTGTTGGGCGGGCACAGGGTGTGATTCTCAGGGAAGAACAGCGCAGATGGGGGGAGGTTTATTACCCATGCATAAAACAGAGAGCGGGGGTGACCACTGCCTGGGGGAGATGCTTGCGAGGGTGTGGAGCCATGCTAAGGATCGACAGCGTGCACAGAGTGGATCTGGTCAAGGCATCTAAAATGGCTGCCGTGCACGACAAAAGTGTGGCATTTGAAAAAAGACAAGATGGCGCACACAATGTTTTTCAACAATTCCTGATTTCCTTCGAATCGAACGTTAACAGACGTTGGGGCATATTACCAAAGTTAAGCGATATTTATCCCTAACGATGCATTGCAAAGATTTTTTTACCGTCAGAAATTATCGCAGATAAACCTTGCTATTATCAAGGTTTATCGCAAATACGATAAAAAACGAGCGCAATGCATTAATATCGCTGAAAACTCCGCGATATTCATGCATTACCGAGCTAATGCTCTTAGCCATGTTATCCACCTCCCATTGGATAACATGGCTAAGAACTGCTCAGGGCAGCTGTTACTTTTTGGAGATATTCGCGCTTATCTCGAATATTTCCAAAAGTTGATAATAGGAGATAGCGATGTTAGCGACTGTTTCCAGTCGCTAACATCTTGGCATGCCCACTTTGCATGTCATTAGTGATAAATATCACTCACATGCAAAGTGGGACCCAAGATGGTCGCTATCTCCTACTAGCCGTCGCTAACTGGTGTTAGCAACAGCTAGGTAATACACATATAATTTTATCTCCGCGAAGCGGAGCGCTGTTACAGATATATATCTTGTTTTTGAACGTTAATTTCTCAAAATGCACTGAAGCACATATATTGAGACATAGCAAAGGCACATCGGGCTACCAGTCCCTAATATTTTACCAAGTTTCGTGCAAATCCATTCAGCCGTTCGATTATTATTATTATTTTTTTTTTTTGCCCCGCGGGGCCCTTTTAAAACCTCCACATCAAACCTAGGGGGTCAGCGAGGATCTACTATGCCCCCTTATGGTCATCAGCCGTTCGATTATTATTATTATTTTTTTTTTTTGCCCCGCGGGGCCCTTTTAAAACCTCCACATCAAACCTAGGGGGTCAGCGAGGATCTACTATGCCCCCTTACGGTCATTTGCCCCTTCGCTTTGGCCTCCTCTTGTCTCTCGATCCTACCGAGAGACAAGATGGCGGCCGCTACGTACTGTTTGGAATGTTTACAGACACCGGAGAGCCAATCAGCTTCGCTTCGCAAAGCTCCGTAACGCGAAAAGTACGCGAAGCGGTGCGCTGTTACAGATATATATCTTTTTTTGAACGTTAATTTCTCAAAATCCACTGAAGCACATATATTGAGACCTAGCAAAGGCACATCGGGCTACCAGTCCCTACAATTTTGCCAAGTTTCGTGCAAATCCATTCAGCCGTTCGATTATTATTATTATTATTTTTTTTTGCCCCGCGGGGCCCTTTTAAAACCTCCACATCAAACCTAGGGGGTCAGCGAGGATCTACTATGCCCCCTTATAGTTATTTCCCCCTTTGTTTTGACCTCCTCTTGTCTCTCGATCCTACCGAGAGACAAGATGGCGGCCGCTACGGACTGTTTGGAATGTTGACAGACGCCGGAGAACCAATCAGCTTCGCTTCACAAAGCTCCGTTGCGCGAAAAGTCCGCGAACCAGAGCGCTAACCGGTCCGCTGTTACAGATATATATCTTTTTTTAAACGTTAATTTCTCAAAATCCACTGGAGCACATATATTGAGACCTACAAAAGGCACATCGGGCTACCAGTCCCTACAATTTTGCCAAGTTTCGTGCAAATCCATTCAGCCGTTCGGGCTAAAAGTGAGGCCAACCGCCCTATGGAAAACTCAATGTTAAAAACACGTTTTGGGACCCCCCTTTTTTCTCGGCCCCCACTGGACGAACCCCCCCCAAATTTTCAAGGGCTGCTCAGAAACAAAATGTGCCATTTTCCTGAAAATTTCAGCCGATTCCGTCCACAAACGCCAAAGTTATTAGACATAGAATTTTAAAAAAACCCATAGAGAAAAAATCCTAACTATATATACCTACTGGCGACCGCCAGTAGGTAATATATATATATATATATATATATATATATATATATATATATATATATATATATATATATATATATATATATATATATATATATATATATATATATATATATATATATATATATATATATATATATATATATTCACTGAAAAAACCATAGGTTATAGACCATATATAGTTAGGAATTAGCATTTAAAAAACCTTATTTTACTCACACAAAACCATTGAAATTCCATATATAGTTAGTTGCACTAACTATATATCGCGCACCCGCAATCCACTGCTGATGATGTCACATATTACATCATTCATGACATGGTCAGTGACATCACTGATGACATCACTGATGACATCTCAAATGACATCACTGATGACATCACTGATGACAACATCCAGTGACTGTATGTTTCTGTAAAGTTAAAATGTGTCTTACATATTGAAGAATGAGTGGAAGTATAAGTGTCTGGACAAAGGATTTAGTAGGTGCATGACTGAATGTATGAGTGAGTGATTAAATGTGTCTCACTGAGTGCATGGGTTAGTGACTAAACTGTCTTAATTTGTGCATCATTATGTCTGTTGTTCTGTAAACTGCTGCATGTGTTGATCAGTAGCTATATGATTAACTATATGGGTTACTGATTGATTGTCCAAGTATTTGTATGGGAGACTGAGTGTGTGTGTGGCTGGCTGGGAGGTGTGTGACTCTGTGCAGATCAATGTGTACTTGTATCAATGATTGTATAAGAAAGTAAGTATGTGTTAGTATATGTTTGAAAATGTAAGGTGCTCTATGTTTAACTGTATAGACAAGAAAATGGAAGTGTGATTGATTCTTTACAGGACTGACTAGGTGTGTGAGTAACTCCATGGATGAGTGGCAGAGTGTGAGTGTCTGTATAGGTGTATGAGTGCATATGATAGTGTTGTAAAGATGAGTGATTGTATGTATGAATGATTGTATGGGTGAATGAGTGAATGTGTGTGTAGACGTAGGAATCAGTGAGTGCGTATGTAGTAACTAGTATTGGTGTGTCAATGGTTTCAAAAATTATACTCTGTATTTAACACTGGGTGAAACAGAGGTTATATTAAAATGTGAGGAGATGCATTGTATTGTCACATGAATGATATCATCAGTGATGTGGTCATTGATGTCAAATGAGATGTCATCAGTGATGTCATCAGTGATGTCATGTGAGATGTCATCAGTGATGTCATCAGTGATGTCACTGACCATGTCATGAATGATGTAATATGTGACATCATCAGCAGTGGATTGCGGGTGCGCGATATATAGTTAGTGCAACTAACTATATATGGAATTTCAATGGTTTTGTGTGAGTAAAATAAGGTTTTTAAATGCTAATTCCTAACTATATATGGTCTATAACCTATGGTTTTTTCAGTGAATTTTCTAGGTTTTGTAAATGCTAATTCCTAACTATATATGGTCTATAACCTATGGTTTTTTCAGTGAATTTCAATGTTTTTTTAATAGCAAATATCATAAGCTGTCGAATGTCAAGTACGTGGTAAGTGAAAACATTTTCGTGTTTATGCACACTGATCTGCTTTGAATGGTGCCCCCCCCCTCATTTCTATTAGGAGTACTCTCTCTTTGCAGATAGTGAAAGGTAGTTAACGCAGGCCTTTGCCCCCGTTGTAATACGTCGTGCCTGCTTCTCTCTCCATTTGATTGATTGTTATCGAAGCATTTACTGTTTTAGAATTGGTTCTCTTTGGTTCATTCTCTATTTACAAACAAACACAGAGTCGCAATACTCTGTTTAGTCTTTGCAGATAACGAAAAATCGTGTAAAAAAAAGAAAAGGAATCGAGCAAAATCAGTAGGCCACTAATGGGATCTCTTTTTGACCTCGCTAAAATATAAACATTAGGAACAACCCCTCATGACAAATACAAAACTAGTGAGATGAACTGAACTCCACACAATGATGGCTGCAAAACAGCTCGGCTCCGCCACCCACCCCGCCCAAAATAACGATAAAGAGCGGCTGCCATGATTGGTTGCGGAATGGCCACGACGGAGCTACGAAATGGTGGTGCTCTCATGCTAACCCCAGCTTGAGTCTGAAACATCCAGAAACACTGTAGACTACCAATTCGATCAGTTCCGGTAGCGCCCCAATGTAACCCGGTAGAGAAGAACTAGCCCTCCCCTCTTTGACTGATGGTTCTTGTTGCCTGTCCCTTCTGTTGTCATTTAACAGAACTATTTAGCCTGCTGAAAGGGGTTGTGTTCCGACCGCTGGTTGGTGGAGACATTTCGACTATATTCTGGACCTGCGTTGTCGCGTAATGCGTCATATGACGCGCCGCGTTAGCGCATCCGGAAGTCATCCGGGGCGCAACGCGCAGCGCGTAACGTAAGCATAACAAGTCATGTGACTTGTTAATAAAACTTTTCATTGGTTCATTTTACTTTTCTTATTCTAATGATGAAAGGCTTGGTCATATGACCTAAAAATTACGCTTTTTATTACTTCCGAACATTATTTTTTCTAAAATATATGTTATAATGTTCCAGGCTAATGTACTTTCCCGGAAAATTTACAACTGTCCTGCAAGTAAAATATATTCTTTTTTCGAGAAAAAGAGCGTTTCTTCGTCCCATGACGGAACCGTTGAGCAAAAGAGGGTCGACCTGCTGTCTTAGTCGCCGATACGCCTGAATATGAGATTCTTATCGATCAGTTTATGTTGCAGGAGTAGAAAACACAACAGCCCTTGACCATTTATCTTTACTGCGTTCCTGCGTATTATACCTTTTACCCTTCATGTAATTGGTCTGCTTTATTTCACTTGCCTTTTAATGATTCTAAAACAGTGACTATTATTAAAAACTTTACCAATGTATATACTACTACCATGTTTTCTTTTAAAAACCTTTATTGTGAAAATTTCATTATACAAATACGAGCCTATAACCACGTGGGCCGGCCAAGGAGCAAACTGTAATCGTATATGATGAGTAGACATTTACACTGTAGAGGAACGTAACGGGCGGGCCATTAGGTTGCAAGAACTAAGGTGTCTAACAGTTGCGGAATCGGTGGACGTACATTTTATAATTAAAATACGACAGGGCCAGTTACAATAAAATTATCTAGATATACATTTGCGGGCAAGTACCATGGGTGACGTTAATTCGAACTTTCAATAGTACAGTAATCAATAACACATCAGAACTTAATATCAATAGGGATGTCGAAATATTCAATCAATTCTCGTCCCCGCCCGCCATATGCTTCAAAACTGCATACGTATCTCGTGATTTCAAGGTTCTGCAACCAGTACACAACAAGGAGTTACGAGTCCCATTTATTCCGGCGCCATTTTGGGCGAGGACGGGCAGGTCCAGGATATAGTCAAAATGTCTCTACCAACCATCGACTATGATGATGTTCATATGCTGTATTTATTAGAGTAACACTCATCTGTCCACATGAAATTAATTTGCCACAATCTAAACATGTAATTTTAATCTTTCCAAAGTTCTAAATATTTAGGACCATTTCCCTTGCCTCTGATGCTGTCAGTGCCACTTCTTTGATGAATGTACTGGCAGGTCGGGGGTTCTCCTCCAAATCTCTCTTTTATGCAGCACTATAATTAATTGGTGCCACCTCTCCATATGACGATGCATGATATAGTTACCATAACTATATTTTTTTCCGGTTCCTCTGGAGAGTACATCGTGGCAGATGAAGCGTGTAACGTACCGGGAATTTACCTTTTTTTGCATGTACAGGAAAGGAAAAAAAAAAAATCGAGCGTCCGAGTTCTAAAGTGTCCCAGGGCCATTTTAGTAGACCAGGCCCAAATCCAAAGAACAGGCCGCCATTTTGAGAGTCCTGTTGCAGCCGCCTGTCGCTGTAGCATCAAGAGCGGCCGAAACTCAGCTGAATGGCAACTGAAACGGTAAAGGGGCGCCCCACTACAGCAGACGAGCCTCCACCTAGGAAGGCCCGGTCACGCCGCCTCCCCCCCCCCCCTTCGGGCACCCCACGCCGTTATTCGGAGCAGTATTGTAGGATGGCCACACCAGTGCGGCAACTTGCTAGACATCACCTCGGTGGTAACCGAATCTCAGCGCCTTGTGGTGTCTTCTCTTCAGAAAATATTCTTGCGCTACCTTTGCCCCATTCGCACATCGGTCCGCTACTGACGCCATCTCACAGGCTAATGGGGCGCCCCACGCCGAGTTTCAGCATTGTAGGATGACCACACCAGTACAGCAACTTGCTAGACATCACCTCGGTGCCATCCGGATCTCGGCGCCCCACTGCAGATGAAGTGCCTCTCAACTATGAAACCACCACGGTGCCATCCGGATCTTGGCGCCTTGTGCTGGTTCCGGCCTATTCACACATCGGTCCGCTACTGACGCCACCTCACAGGCCAACGCCGAGTTTCAGCATTGTAGGATGGCCACACCAGTACAGCAACTTGCTAGACATCACCTCGGTGCCATCCGGATCTTGGCATCTCAACGCCTAGTGGTATCTTCCATACAGAAAATATTGTTGCGCTGCCTTTGGCCCCATTCGCACATCGGTCCGCTACTGACACCATCTCACAGGCCAACAGGGCGCCCCACGCCGACTTTTACCATTGTAGGATGGCCACACCAGTGCCACAACTTGCTAGACACCACCTCGGTGCCATCCGGATCTTGGCATCTCAGCGCCTTGTGGTGTCTTCTATTCAGAAAATATTGTTGCGCTGCCTTTGGCCCCATTCGCACATCGGTCCGCTACTGACGCCATCTCACAGGCCAACGGGGCGCCCCACGCCGACTTTCAACATTGTAGGATGGCCACACCAGTGCTGCAACTTGCTGGACACCACCTCGGTGCCATCCGGATCTTGGCGCGTTGTGTTGCCTTCGGCCTATTCGCACATCGGTCCGCTACTGACGCCGCCTCATGTGCCAACGTATTTTCTCCGCATTTTATACCCTATGCCGCATAACAGGTCATGTGACTTGTTTATAAAACTTTTCATTGGTTCATTTTACTTTTGGTTTCCTAATGATGGAAGGCTTGATCATATGACCTAAAAACAACACTTTTCATTGGATGAAAACTTTTTTTTTCCCCAAACGATGAAAGCCCCACCTTGTTTCTGGATGTTTCAGACTGAAGCTGGCGTCACCATGAAAGCACCACCATCTCGTGGCTCCGTCGTAGTCATTCCGCGAGCAATCATGGCAGCCGCTCCCCACCAGAAGCCTGCAGGAGTCGGGGGCCCCCAAAACTTTTGATGAATCCTCAAGGCGGAGGGGACGCTTTCGAGAATGGGGTCCAAGACCTAGCAGACGAGCGTCCGATTTCCAAGGTGTCCCAGGGCCATTTCAGTGGACCAGGCCCAAAAAGGAAACAGCCTGCCGCCATTTTGAGAGTCCTGTGACAGCCGCCTATCGCTGCACCGCAAGAGTGGGCGCAACTCAGCTGAATTGCGGCTTTTGACACAGTGGACCAAAAGCGGACGGAATGGCAACTGAAACGGTAAAGGGGCGCCCCACTACAACAGACGAGAATCCACCTGGAGAGGCCCGTTCACGCCGCCTCCCCCGGGGCGCCCCACGCCGTTATTCGGAGCAGCATTGTAGGATACCAAAACCAGTGCGGCAACTTACTGGACATCACCTTGGTGCCATCGTTCTGCTGCCTTGGAACTATTCGCACAACAGTTTGCTACTGATGACCCACCCCCCGCGACGCCCCACGCCGGATGCCGAAATCAGTGATATCTGGACGTTGTGCTGCGTTGGGACTATTCGCACAGCCGACCGCTACTTCGTTGTTTTTCCCTAAAAATGTTTATATGTTATTACTGTTTTTGTTTTCTTGTATATATTTATAAGTTATTAAAGTTTTATAATCTTACTACTTTGTTGGAGTGCTATATATTTTTAACGTGACACATAATTGTAAAAACTTTGATGTACAAAGAGTCATCCCTGCAATCTTCCGCTTCAGGCTCGGTCCCCTCCCCAATCACAATACAGGATGGTTTTCAGATAATAGGAACGCGTCTGCTGTGACGGATCTCATCGAGTGTGGGCCTTGATCTACTATAACTCCTTTGAAGAGGGGTGATTCTTTACTGCTGGGGCCATAAACTACATCTGCAGGGCTAGCTGATACCCTAGGACCGGCCTGGACAATCGGACACAGAGGAAAAGGAGTGTCAGAGGGTGCGGTAGTGAATAGGGCGAAAGGGAGGTGTCGGGCGGGCACAGGGTGTGATTCTCAGTGAAGAGCAGCGCAGATGGGGGGTGGTTTATTACCCATGCATAAGACAGAGAGGGGGGGTGACCACTGCCTGGGGGAGATGCTTGCGAGGGTGGGGAGCCATGGTAAGGATCGACAGCGTGCAGAGAGTGGGTCTGGTCAAGGCATCTAAAATGACTGCCGTGCACGACAAAAGTGTGGCATTTGAAAAAAGGCAAGATGGCGCAGACAATGTTTTTCGACACTTCCTGATTTCCTTCGAATCGAACGTTAACAGACGTTGGGGCATATTACCAAAGTTAAGCGATATTTATCCCTAACGATGCTTAGCAACGAATTTTTTACCGCTAAGCATCTTCAGAAATTATCGCAGATAAACCTTGCTATTATCAAGGTTTATCGCAAATACGATAAAAAACGACCGCAATGCATTAATATCGCTGAAAACTCGGCGATATTCATGCATTACCGAGCTAATGCTCTTAGCCATGTTATCCATCTCCCATTGGATAACATGGCTAAGAACTGCTCAGGGCAGGTGGTAGCTTTTGGAGATATTCGCGCTTATCGCGAATATTTCCAAAAGTTGTTAATAGGAGATAGCGATGTTAGCGACTGTTTCCAGTCGCTAACATCTTGGCATGCCCACTTTGCATGTCATTAGTGATAAATATCACTCGCATGCAAAGTGGGGCCCAAGATGGTCGCTATCTCCTACTAGCCGTCGCTAACTGGTGTTAGCAACAGCTAGGTAATACAGAGATAATTTTATCTCCGTGAAGCGGAGCGCTGTTACAGATATATATCTTGTTTTTGAACGTTAATTTCTCAAAATCCACTGAAGCACATATATTGAGACCTAGCAAAGGCACATCGAGCTACCAGTCCCTACAATTTTGCCAAGTTTCGTGCAAATCCATTCAGCCGTTCGATTATTATTATTATTTTTTTTTTTGCCCCGCGGGGCCCTTTTAAAACCTCCACATCAAACCTAAGAGGTCAAGGAGGATCTACTATGCCCCCTTATGGTCATTTGCCCCTTCGCTTTGGCCTCCTCTTGTCTCTCGATCCTACCGAGAGACAAGATGGCGGCCGCTACGGACTGTTTGCAATGTTTACAGACGCCGGAGAACCAATCAGCTTTGCAAACCTCCTTTACGCGAAGCGGAGCGCTGTTACAGATATATATCTTTTTTTGAACGTTAATTTCTCAAAATCCACTGGAGCACATATATTGAGACCTAGCAAAGGCACATCGGGCTACCAGTCCCTAATATTTTACCAAGTTTCGTGCAAATCCATTCAGCCGTTCGATTATTATTATTATTATTTTTTTTTGCCCCGCGGGGCCCTTTTAAAACCTCCACATCAAACCTAGAGGGTCAGGGAGGATCTACTATGCCCCCTTATGGTCATTTGCCCCTTCGGTTTGGCCTCCGCTTGTCTCTCGATCCTACCGAGAGACAAGATGGCGGCCGCTACGGACTGTTTGGAATGTTTACAGATGCCGGAGAACCAATCAGCTTCGCTTCACAAAGCTCCGTACCGCGTAAAGTCCGCGAACCGGAGCGCTACCCGGTCCGCTGTTACAGATATATATCTTTTTTTGAACGTTAATTTCTCAAAATCCACTGAAGCACATATATTGAGACCTACAAAAGGCACATCGGGCTACCAGTCCCTACAATTTTGCCAAGTTTCGTGCAAATCCATTCAGCCGTTCGGGCTAAAAGTGAGGCCAACCGCCCTATGGAAAGCTCAATGTTAAAAACACGTTTTGGGACCCCCCTTTTTTCTCGGCCCCCCCTTGACGAACCCCCCCCCAAATTTTCAAGGGCTGCTCAGAAACAAAATGTGCCATTTTCCTGAAAATTTCAGCCAATTCCGTCCACAAACGCCAAAGTTATTAGACATAGAATTTTCAAAAATCCCATAGAGAAAAAATCCTAACTATATATACCTACTGGCGACCGCCAGTAGGTAATATATATATATATATATCCTAACTATATATACCTACTGGCGACAAATGTCATTTGAGATGTCATCAGTGATGTCATCAGTGATGTCACTGACCATGTCATGAATGATGTAATATGTGACATCATCAGCAGTGGATTGCAGGTGCGCGATATATAGTTAGTGCAACTAACTATATATGGAATTTCAATGGTTTTGTGTGAGTAAAATAAGGTTTTCTAAATGCTATTTCCTAACTATATATGGTCTATAACCTATGGGTTTTTCAGTGAATTTTCAAGGTTTTGTAAATGCTAATTCCTAACTATATATGGTCTATAACCTATGGTTTTTTCTGTGAATATATATATATATATATATATATATATGAAGGAAACATTAGTTACATATCTTTGGAAGACATTACACAGTGTTTGCATAAAATGCATATATTGTCACATTGATACATCCTGATGAGATCATTATTATATCAGCAGGCTGTTGTGATACCAGCAGTAAGTGTCCAACAAATATTTTTCTCTGTGCAATGCATTGTGCTACAGTGTCACTTTAGTCATTCAGTTCCTGAGCACTTTCAGCAAGTGTCAGTAATTTAAAGGCATGCAGTGAGCGGTCATCTGCTTCTCCTCCTGGTGCGCTGTCGTCTTGTTCAGGGGTGATTTCAAGGATCTGCCCTGCGTTGTCCTCTTCAGTGTTTGTTTTTTTTTGCAGGTGCAGACCATCACCTTTCTTTGAGACTGCGTCGTGTACTTCACTCAACAGAATAAGTAGATGTCGCGCTCCTCTGACACTTTATGATGGGCCCCCATGAATCATAGAAATTATCTGGTCTGTCCTCTTCTTGACTGCTGTGTTGCTCAGGTCCTCTGGTGACAGATGTTAATCAATTTCTGGTATCATCCTCTCAGGCATTGGCGCGCTGCCTTGCATCTTCTCCCCTCAATCCATTCATGGCGTTGGTTCACCTTCTGTGGTCCAGTCCACCTAGAACTAAAAGAAACAGCTTTATTTTTTTCACAATTACCATGTCTCCATAATCACTTTAGAAGTCTTTTCCACATTGCAGGCAGTACTAAAGTCAGAGCATCCGGCCATTTCAGGTCTGTTCCATAAGTTGCTTATATTAATAATTAGGGCTCCCGGTTTTCCATTTAAACGGATTTTTACATATAAATACAGACGGAAAACAGTTTTTCCTTTGTCTGTATTTATATGTAAAAACAGCAAAATGCTAGTAAATGTTGCTTCGCTGCTGTGCTCGAAATCGGTTATCTCGCCACGTCTCTCTTTCTGATGTAGGGGAGATTGTTTCTAATCCTTCCAATCAGAGTCTTTAGGTGACATACTGCCGTCCCCCTGAACCAATCCTGGTCAGATTTAAGCTCACTGAGTGGGCATGTGAACACCTCCGGCCCTTCTCTCAAAACATTTGCCCCGCTACTTCCTCCTTTTGCCTGCACTACGACAGGCACCGTGCCACGGTGTTGCCACAGTCAGCGTTTGTTGCTGCCCCGGCCCTTCGGAATTAACCATCTCCAGGGCTATGCCTCTTAAGTCAGCTCCCTGCCAGCCCTCGGCCATTTCAACTAGAAAGGCACCTGCATTTTCCCTGTGTATGTGCCTTCAGGGGACAGATACGTGGCGACTTCACAGTGTCCCTATAAACAGCAGAGAGCTAGAAGCCTGGACACTAACCCGAGAAAGCCACTCCTCACACAGTCTGTCCCGTTGCAGCCTTGGGCTCGTCCCCCTCTGATTTGTATTGGCAGCACTGATCCAGCGGCCTATAGGAAATATGCCATAACCAACGCTACCCAACTCTATAACCTGTTATCTAAAATTCTACTCTAACTCATGGACCCATTAATCAAACATGACATATTTGACCTACTGAATCAGGTGATCAAATTAAATCTATATACACCTTATTCACAACCTATATACATATTATATACAACCGCGGTAATTGTTGACGTCATTTGAACAAAACTCAACTATTTAAATGACCACCATGGCGATGGCATCTAGCTAATAGTAACCTACGCTTCTGAATAACCAAGACCAGCTTGTTTCAAAAGTAAGATTTTATTAACTAATTGTAGATAAATCAAAATATAGTTTTTAAAAATGCAATTTTATTAGCAATATAGTAAGCATGTTTGCAAAGTATCATGAGAAAATATAGTTTTAAGCAAGGAAATATAAGTTTAGCATTTCTAAAAACCTAGTTCCTAACTGAGCTAAATAAAATGGAAATAAAGTAAAGTTCTTTGAGGATTCTTACGTGCTCCACGCAATGTCCATCAGCACGACACCCTCATCGGAAAGTCAGAAAGCAGCAGCCAGCCCATCCCCAGGGCATGGACTTTTTATACCTTTCTATGCTAGCTAATCTAAGTAAAGGAAAATTTTCTGCAAATGACGAGATCTTATTGGACGAAGGGTGACAAGTGACATGTCACCTACATTTCAAAACTTCCATTCGGTCATATTCTTTGGGACCATTGTCTTTCTTGTACGTGTTCCCAAGCTTCCTTGGTTTGCAACAAATTAGAACAAGAGTTCATACTGACTCCATTGCACTTCCGCGGATGCCAATATAGCAAAGTTCTTTTCTACCGGTTTCTGACCTTGGCCACGTCCGCCAGAATAATGACAGCACATCATCTTTGCTGAATGAATGCAACTTTGATGGAAAGCTTTTTCTTTCTCAGAGACATCTCGTGCTCCTTGCAGAATTAAATTCATCGTTTAGCAAACTCGAGCAAACTAGGCCCAAAAGCAGGCAACTTATTTTTCTAGTATAAAACAAACACAAGGAAAGTATTAATGTAAGAACTGTCATTTATTCTGTATCCACCCTTCATTTACTAATTGATTAACCCACCCAATTAGTCTAACGTTACCTAGCACCAAGCAACATATAAGCAGCATTATATATCTACCAGTCTTCATGAATCCATGAAACCTTATGTGCACCTAGAATAGTGGAAATGACATCACATAGACAAGGAAAGCAAAATAAGCACATGCTCTTTAAAATCTGCTGCAGTTTAGTAATGACAAAACGAAAACGACAAATTAATTTATTATTTTGCACAAACAAAAGATGCAACATTTATGCAAGTTTATGAGCACACGTGTTACCAACCCCATGTGTAAAGTTTAATCTAGGTTGTGTTAGCAAAACACACCACAAACGTTAATATTATTATTTATGTTATGGAAATGTGACTTCACGAGTTTAAACAGAATTCTGTTTTCTATCTCGCTCCATCAGCACCAGAGTCGGAAATCCGATCCTCTGTCCGCCTCCCTCGTGTGTGTGTGTGTGTGTGGGGGGGGGGCTGGGCTTTCTTTTCACTTCGAGATTGGTGTGTTTTAATTTGCCAGTGTCATTGCTCCCTCGGCTCTTTACAGGTCCCTTGATGTATAACTTTACAGCTCCGTGTAGAAACACTGGCGGAGTTTGTGCAATTGCACATGTGTTTTTGGGGCATGTTTGTTGGAAGGGTGTTGTTACCCAGCTTGCGTGCACAAGCCAGGAATGGTGCACGAGGTAACAGTTGTGTGTAGTTGCAGCGCATAATTGTTCATCCACCAAGAGCGCATATTAAATTAGATTATTTACATGCCATGAATGTTTGTGCAACCACAGTAACCGCAGTAGTAACTTTCACAAGCCGAAGGGCATTACGTTTCGATTACCATGGCTTGGACGCTTACACCTGGCAAGGAAAGGAGGCATAACGACTGAAAAAGTGCAAGCACATCTTTTATACATGAGGGCCCCGGGGGTGTTCAGTTTTAGCAAAAGCGAACTTCTTCATTGATTTCTAAGCAGTTCGGTATACATCAAATTAGGACAATAACAGCATAGTGGCACAACTAGAGCCAAATTGTTTTTGGGGGTGGGGGGGCTAATTCTTCCAGCAGTAGGTAGCATGGAGAACAGGGGCTCTAAGAAGAGGTGAAAACACAACAAAGCCTCATTAACAGGCAAATGGTCTTTTAAAGACCAGTGAAGTACTGAGGTGCGGCTGTGTGTGTGGCGGGAAGCTGCCTCAGCCCAGCTGAAACACACCAATGAAATCAGGAACTTCAGTCTTACCACCCCATTCTCCAACTGATCTATGTGATTGAAGAGCGCTCTCCATATACCAATGTACTGTTTATTGATGCATACAAAAAAATATAGACTTTAAATTTGGAAGCCTAAAACACCTCCCATTGTCAATTTAAATAAATGTGGAAAAATACTAGTTGTAGCGTCAGCTTTTGCTTGTGGCAAAATAAATGTGGATAAATACAGAAAAAACGGCAAAAAAATAAATATGGATAAATACAGACGGAAATGTCAAAAAAATAAATACCATAAAACCGGGAGCCCTATTAATAATCTATTTTTTTTATTTTTATTTTGGCGCTCATTTACTCCTCCTGGCCTCAAGTTGGAGGGTGGTATGGGGAATGCATGTTATACTTTATTCTCAAAAACAACCTCTTCAGCATAAATGTAGTCACTAAGTGATCTCCTTTTATCGCTATTTATGCCCTGGTGGGTCCTAACCTTGGGGAGATGGCTTTACTGAAGTACTGTGCCCCAGTTGCTGCATTATTCTTCCCTTTTGAATACACCTCCATTCATTTTGAAAACATATCCACCCACACCAGCAAATATTTAAATCCATTCACTGGGAAGCAACATGCATCTGCGCATTCATCCTCCCTTGTGCAATATCAGAGGGTCCCTGTTCCAGTTTTGTAAGGGAAAAAGAAAATACTGCATGGGGACACAGGCATCTCATCCCTGTAGGCCCATACTCTCTTCATTATTAGGCTCACATCCATCATCAATCCTTCCTCTATGTTCATCTGGTGTTGCAGACCATTGTGCTTCCTTTACATTAGCTTACAACAATTGTCTCTGAATGAGCTGTATTTTTGGAATGCTTTGTTCATTAGTCCCATCTGCACTGGCTGTAACATGCTTTCATTTAATGCTGTGTCAGCAATGGGATCACCTTTGGCTTAACTTAGTATTAGCTCCTGTGTAGGCTTCACATTTTATTACCGCTATTCTGGTGTATAATAGTATTGCTTTTAACACGATCCTTACTAAAGGACCCTTTTTAATCCGTGATACTTCCACAGCTGGGCACAAATAAGAACTGCAAAGCATAATGCGAGTCAGTGTAAATGTTAACAGTTTTACCCTTGACTAGTATTCATGCTTTTGTTACAGCACACAGCTCATCTTATTGGGTAGATGTTCCAAGTGGCAGAGCTGCACTTCAGCTAGTACTATAGCATACCCTGCTCTGTAATCATTGTCTATCAGTCTGCTAGAGGAACTGTGAGAAGTTACCCAGGCATATGATGTCCACTAGTTCTAGTGGGCACCTTGCACCAGTCTAATCGACCCTTATTGATGGTGGTTGTAAAGTCGACCTTATAGAAAGCTATCCTAGGGGTAGCAGTGACAAGCAGCCTTCAGGGTAAGACTTCAGAGAGTGAATTAAGCGAGTTTTTTTTACCAATTATAATCCCTTGAGTACCAAATGAAAGCACACCACACACGGTATATATCAAATATATATGTATTTATTCTAAACACAACCCATTTGCACTCTTTATGAGGTCAGAGGTAAAAGTACAATACAAGTTAGGCATACGATAAGTTGCACAGTATACGTTTTGCCCTGGAGGCTTCACAAACCATATACTAAAATAGTGGTATATGAACCACATGAGAATTACAAAGCAGGCCTTGGGCCTGTGGAATCGCTGGGACTACTCTAAACAACCAAAGGTTAGGATGTAGGAGGCCCACGGGAGACGCGTGCAGTGACTAAACACATCCGCGGGTTACCATTGACTTTCTATGGGAAACGAACAAGTTACAACTTTACAATTTAAGGACACGTCTAAATAAACTACGATGGAACCCTTTTGGACTTAGACACTAGGAGGGCCAATACCCTCGAGACTACCAGAGTACTCGTGTTACCTCACCCACGGAAGTCGGGTGCATAGGTCTCTTTTGGTGTCGGGTTTCGTCGTCAATTTCAATGGAGATCTGCAAAGAAGTGCTGCAGGCGACCAGAGGAAAAGTGTCCGGGTGGATCCAAGGGTGGATTGAAGATCTGTAGAACTTGAAAGCAGAAGGGACAGAGTCTGGGTCACTTGCCAGTGACCAGGGCGGCGATAAGAAGAGGCCACCAGATGTCGGGTGATTTCAGGTGAGGAGGTGAAGCTTGTCTCTTCAGCCATGAGGACCAGGAGGCGTCGATGACAACCAGGAGCTGGATTCGAGCTGTCCCGTAAAGGATCTAGTTGACTGCAGTGTCGGTATCCAGATTGGACCCAACAAGCCTTGGCAAACGCAACCCATGCAGGAAGTCGAGATGGGCTTCGGTGCAGACCAGCAAGGTCTGAGGAACTTCTCCTTTGCAGGAAAGTTGGAGCAAGCCTGGAGCAACTAGGAAAGCAAGTTAGATTCAAAGAAAAGTCTTCGGGGGACTCACTAGCCAACGGGCAAAACAACACAAGACGCGTTGAGCTGAAATGCAAAAGTGGGGCCCACAGGACACTCGTTAAGTGGGGGCCTCTGAGCTTCAGTGCAAATGGTGCTCGGGTCTGGGGCTTTAAGCACCCCAATGCACAACTTAAAGATACCTCATGAAGTAGGTGCAGCTTGCAAAATGCAGGATGTCCAGGAGCTCCAGTCCCACGTCTCTCGTGTCCGCCATGGGTCTCAGCTTTGCTGTGAGCGAAGGTCAGGATCAGAGATGTCTGGAAGTCTGTGTCCTGTGTTACAGATTCTTCGGGATCCGGTAGGAGCCTCCAAAATGCAGACTGGCAAAGTTGCTGTTGGTGCCTGTTTGAACAGGGTGGTCACTCCTTGACCACAAGGGAGATATCTTCCGTCTTCCATTCAAAATGGAATGTCGAAGGTCCAGGATATATGTTTCAGAGTTTCGTCCAGGGTAATCTAAAGTCCTAGGGACTGGGATCCTATACGTATACTAAGTTTAGGGGTTGGACTAACTTTAAGGTCCCTCCTATGGGTGGACCTGGGATGGGGGTGGTTACACCCCTTCCCCTTTGTTCAGTTTCATGCCAGAGCTGGGGCTGAGTGCCCCAGCAACCGGTTTGAACTGGGAAATGCATGGAGCACCTAGTGTGCCCCAGGCAGTGTCTGGAAAGCATTCACTGAATGCAGCCCTCCCTGCCCCAATACACTAAAGCCTGTTTGGGGAGGTGCCAGCACATCCCTGGAAAGGAAACCTATTGTCCAGGTCTCCCCTGCTGGAGTTTCATCCAGCATCAGGAGGGCAGACTCGTGTCTGTGGCAGCAGCATCCATTTTGTGATGCTGAGGCTCTGTTTAACTTTAACCGGGTTTACCAGTAACTACATGTCTTCTCCCTCTAGAAGGGTGAAATGCTACCCCCGCCGCCAGGACTGATCGGGGGTAGTATTCCAAAGTGTTTGACACCTTATACGACATGTTTTGATAAAGCCAAACCAAAGTTAGCATTAACCGCAAGGATTATAATACACTTAAGACTATATGGTATGGCTATGTCATAGAACAGCTATAAGGTGAGGGTTCCGAAAGTGGCAGAGGGGCTCAGCTCATACTAGGGCACCCTCTCACATAAAACCAAGGACTCTACCTCCAGGATTGTCGAGGTCTGCCTTAGGAGTGGCTTATAGGTGTACATTTGTCTGTATAGGTATATAGATATAGGTATACTATATCTAAGTAAGAGGTGATTACACCACCTTACCCAGGCTGTGTGAAAAGACCTGTGGTGTCAGTTTGGAAGGCAAACCAGGGGTGGAACAGTAGATGCTGCAACCCTGGTAGGCCTAGGGTGCACCTATGCCCTGGGTACCTAGGGTACACTAGAAAGGGGCTCCCAAGGGTGACCCAGTAACCAATCTGGTATGTACCTAAAGTACATGGTATCAATTTAGAGAGAGAACAGCTAGGCTGTGGGCCTGATTAGCAGGGCCACAGCCAGACTAAAGTAAAAAAAACAGAGAATCACAGCAAAAAGTGGGGGTAACCATAGGAAGCAGACCCTACTATTCGACAGGAACCATCAGTGTACCACTCATAGTCTGTCTTTACGAATAGTGTCTAATCTTGGCGTGGTGTTGTTTTCTACAATCTCAACACAAACTTACTTAGGGTCTCATCTGTTTTTTAAGAGAATAGATCGCATAAAAATAACTTATTGCTGGTAATACTTTTGACATATTAACAGGTGGGCATCTTATTATGATATTACAATTAGAGAACATGGTGCCATTATAACCTATGTGCCTGCCATCAGAAAAATGTTGTGTCGATCCAGACAGTGTATCAAAAAGGGGGGTAGAGGAGTCAGATCAAGAGTTGATCCTAAGGCTCAATTTACCATTCCAAGAAATTAGAATGGAAGGTCCAACATGAGTCGGAGCCCCATGTAGCAATGATTAACAAGAAAGGGACTCAGTTGTTCCTAGATGAAGAGTAATAATAATAATACTACTACGGTCAAGAGGGGAGGAAAATTGATGGGGGGGTAGTGCTCAGTGGAGTGCTCCCCTGGGCATCCCATTAGTTGGAATGAATGGCCTCACACACTCTTGCGAGTGTCATGCTTCATCATCGGCCGTTGCTCCTCGTTGGGCAGGCGGTGCAATGTCCAACGGGCTCACCTCTAGGAGGGGCTCTTTATCGGAGATCTTTTTTCCAACAGCCTGTGGGTGAAGTGCAAGTGAGGGGCCAGGTAAGAGGTGGATAGTGTGGGTGGGTGTGTTAAAATATAGCAAGGGATACCGGAGAGCAATTTATTCTGGTGGTTCCCCTACTATAAGTAAAACCAGTGGGTGGCCTACGATCGCCAGAAATTAGGTTCTGTATCACGATCTAGGACTACACAGCGTTACGTGAGGTCAACATGTTTCTCGCTTCTGCGGTTATGCTGCGATTCAGCCTGCCCAACGAGGAGCAACGGCCGATGATGAAGCATGACACTCGCAAGAGTGTGTGAGGCCATTCATTCCAACTAATGGGATGCCCAGGGGAGCACTCCACTGAGCACTACCCCCCCATCAATTTTCCTCCCCTCTTGACCGTAGTAGTATTATTATTATTACTCTTCATCTAGGAACAACTGAGTCCCTTTCTTGTTAATCGATCCAGACAGTAACAACTGCACCAAATATGGCACCTAGACAATACAGGTATAGTCCAATACAACGAGAGCCGTCCTCTCCACCATCACAGCTGCTGACCCCTAATCAGTTCAGAAAGCAAAGTCACATAGTTGTGTCCCACAGGCCTTTCTTTTCCAGCTGTGTCAGCACCCCATTGGCAGCATCACTTCATTTGCAATGTTATTTTGCTCTGAAACAGAGATGGAAAGGCAGTTTGTAGTCAGGCAGTCCCCATGATGGCGCAGTACACAATGTCTCTTTCTATGTCTTGGAACAGTTTGCAAGTTCATTAGTCATAGCATCTGTATTCATGGACCCATTGATGCCAGCAGTTCATCATTCCTTTCTTGGTGGGCAGGAGCTGAATGCCCAGAAACATTTTTATCCCCTCAGGTGATATGCGGCGTGTACCTTGGAATATCACGAAACCCAGGTAAGACACCTCTTTTTGGCAGCACTGGCATCTTCTCTAATAAAAGAGAGGGACCCCAACAACCAAAGGGGTAGGGTTCCAAAAGACTGTAAGTCAAATAAAGTGTCCCCTTTGAATAAAAATACAAACCAAATACTACACTTGCAAACTCATCATTACAAACAGAATTGATTCAATCCATACAGCCTAGCAACAGCAAAGATGATGCAGATGGTCAAAATTAAAAACGTGTACAATTTATGACAACATTCATGAAAGAAGAAAAAACAGTAAAATAGTTGTGTATATGTCCCAACACAATAATATAATTACATTAAAAATCATAACACAGTGGGAATGAAAACATAGAACATGATTCTAATTTAAAAAGAAAGGGACACAATAGTCAGACATAATTAAATCAAACTCCAAATTGTGCAAATATCTTAAATGGAGAAGTTATTTGGTCCAATGACTTTGTGTGTCACAATTCGAGAATAGCATCGATGCGTTTCCGTTTTGGCAACTTCGTTAAAAGCCAGCACCATCCTCAGGATTAAAATATAAATTCCTACAATTTACAGTATATCTGCGAATAAAAAATGTAAGTGCCCTGTTCTCACCTATCCTTAGGTATTTGTGAGTAAATTCCATTTATTAAAAAAATATATATATACTACTGCAAAAATTATATTTATTTATATTAAAATTGTGAAATGTACCCCTTTATTCCCACCTTAGTGGAAACATGATATTCTCCTTGGGCATGTCTGATATCTTCATCCTGAAAAACTGGGCACAATAGCACTGATACCATACTCTTATCTACTCGCTGGTATATATGCTGCACCTCTTGATAATGTTATTCAGTGGGATAAGCCCACCCTGCATATCTCCTACAAAGGTATTATTTCTCAAGAAAACAGTGATATCCTAAACAGATCTGTGGTGTCCAATCTAGTTCCAGGAAGGCTTAGTCAAGGCCATAATTTCATTGTAACAACTAGGTAAATTGTTTCATTCATTAAATGTAGTTAAATGACTAATATTATTACCATGAAGTGAGAATTAATTTTGACCCTAATTTCCCTAGGTACATTCTAGATTCTGACATCATCAGAGCAAAATTTACATTTACCTGTAGTGTTGTACCCTCCAATGGTAGAATCAGGATACTTCATTAATACAAAGGAATTAAATTGTTTAAACGACTCTTCAACATTACAAGCTTTCATAGTGTAATGTAGAAATCACATACTGTCACAGTGGCTCCCTGTGCGGAGATTTTTACATGCAGTAAGGCTGGTCGGTTATAAATAAGGAACTTGGCCTTTTGACCCTTAAACCTGTTGCCCACTGTCTGAGGGACGTTACCCCATGTGGCTTATTTGTTCAAAGAAACTTCTCAAGAAGCATGACTGAGGGTGTGTGCCTCCATGGTGATATTATAAAAGGTACGATCATATTTGAAAGTATCTCTCAAGAAGCATAACTGAAAAGCCCTGCTGCTCCGTGCCTGTCCTAATATTTGAAAGGTAGGATCTAACTTCTGCTGTTTTTTTTTATAATTATTTTTATTTGTATGCAGTGTGCTTCCTAGCACCTAAAGACTGGCATAATGCGCCCAGAACTATTGTGTATTAAGGCGTGCAATGTAATTCAGGTCTCCAGAGCAACCCTTTGCATTACTTTTGATAGCCTTTGTATTTGACACTGCAGCTATTAGGCCATACTACATTTTAAGTGTGTCACTAAGAGACAGTAATATTGGTGTTGTTAGATAAACTAGTATTCACACTTTTTAGGTGGTGCAACAACATATTTTTAACCAGTTGGAGATAAATCTTAATCTGCACATTGAAATGTGAATATATACTCTGCGCAGGATAATTTTCAGCAGTGCTAAAAATTCCAAACCAGTCTAAATCTATTGTTGGCAGTTTTTTATTGTACAGCAGCTCATCCGTTGAGAAGTCACCAATTACTCATATAATGTGAATGCCTTTTAATATTTAATATCATTTGTCTATGGAGAGTCAAATCTACATCACATCAATGATAAATTCAGCTTACACGACCAACATTTTGATTTTTCTTGAAATGTCATTATAAAGTTCTATGCTATAAGAGTGCTGCAACATTTTGCATCTATTTTTAATGTTTGTTATGTCCTAGTTTTGTAAAAACACACAAATTCGTTTTTCTCTGTGAGGCCTACCTTTTTAGGTCTCGGCCTAGCGTTACACTGCGCAGCAGTGTTCGCGGAGCCGAGATTTTATGTTTCCTAGAGTGGGACATGAACCCGCCCCTCTTCTCCATTGGCTGGCTTCCTAAACGGAGGCCAGCCATTGGAGGAGAGGGGCGTCACTCCGTTCAATTGAGGGGTGTGTTTTTTCGTTTCCTTCTGTTTACTTTCTCTCCTTTTCCCATTGGCTGGAATTTAATATTCCAGCCAATGGGAAGAGGAGAGAACGAAAACACGCCCCTCAATCCCAAAAATAATGCTGGTTTCTCCGAGGCATTCCTGCCTCGCCTCGGAGAAAGATGGTGGTGTGCATGGCGTCCCCCGAGTCGGTACGTTTTCTTGCTTCTGCCTCCTGGCTGCGTTCGTCTTTTTCTTGCCTTTTTCCCTAGCTGCGCTCGTCTTTTTCTTGCCTTTTTCCCTAGCTGCGCTCGTCTTTTTAGAGCAGTGTGCGGCCCAACGTTAGGCGCTTGAACGCCTCGTCAGTGGTAGTAAGCGCTTAACAGTGTTTGGGGTTGCATTTTAGGGCACAGGGCGAAAAGGTCACGGAATTCCGTTTTTGTTTTGATATAGTGGATGATGGATGCAGAACGTCAGAGAAAGGCAGGAATCTTCATAGACGGCACAAGCTCCCATGGACGGAAGCTAGAGATGGACTGTAGAACACAAGAGGAAGCCCCCTCTCGCCCCGCTGTCTGGCGCCCCAGGTCACTGACACCAGACAGGGAGCACACCAGACAGGGAGCACAACACATTATCATAGACCAGCCCACCGCTTCCCATGCCCCCTCAGAGCATCCAGCCCCTGCTCACAGCTGCCAGCCCCCACTCACAGCAGCCATCCCCCACTCACAGCAGCCAGCCCCCACTCACCACCCTGACCTTAAAATGAGAGCAGGCAGCTACCTCGCAGAGCATCCAGGCATCACCCCATCTCCAGCTCGGGGGAGGGGGGACATGTGACTCCACCGCACTGATGTCCGAGGCTGGTCCAGGAGCAGCAGCAACAGCCCCAGCCTGCGCCGGGCGCACTCCGCCTGCAAGCAGCAGAGATGGAGCAGAGGCGAGCCGTGGAGAGCGGGGACGGGCAGCGGGGCTCTCGGGGACGAGCTGGCCCTTTAGGATGCACTAAGAGCCGGTGCCGTGGAGACAGCCACGCCGCAGAGGTTGCACTGAACGCCGGTGTCTCGAGGAGGACACCGCCCGCTGCCTCTGCGGCCCCGGAGGATGCGTGGGGAGCGGGGGGGGGTCAGCATGTGTGCAGGGACCCCGGGGGGCCACGGAGGCCCAGGACACGGACAGAGTCTAAGCCAGCGCCCCTCCCGTGGGACCGCCATGAGCGAGGCAGGTATGAGCACTCACCCTTTTCAGAGGCCTCCTATCAAGGCAGGTGTGTTAGCCCCTCCCTCTAATATCACCCTTATTAAAGGAGGTAGCTCCGACATCGCCCCCCTCCCCCCGCAGTTTCTAGTGGGACCCAATACCCATCCTAACATCTCGTTTATAGGCGACCCCCTAAGACGTGCCCGCCATCCCAGCGGTGTCAGCTGTCCCTGGGATTCGCTGGAATATTTTGTGGGCTGCAACGGTATCCAAGAGCAATCCCTGCCAGCAAGTGTCCTCGCAGCATTCTCCATCAATCCCCGCTCTCCCCATCCTTCCGCCGCTTCCCGCATAGACATCACTGCGCATCAGTGAACATCACTTCACATCTGTGGACATCATTGCACATCTGTGGAGCCTGACCTCTTCTACAAAATAACATGGGACTGTGCCCAGATGAAATTGTTAATGAAAGTTGCATGTGTGTACACGTATGTGTGAGTGTGTGCCTAAGAATGAGTGTGTGTATGTGTGTGTTCATATATATGTGTGTGTGTGTGCACATGTGCATATATGTGTGTGTGTGTGTGTGCATGCATGTGCAATGCAATCTGTTTTAATATGTTTAGCAATAACATTTTCTCTCAGCTATGTCGTGGCATATAAATGTAATTATATTGACTCCTACAAAATATTTCATAAGCTTTATACATGGAAAGCCCATATGTTTCTCATAGGTACCTGATTTCTGTTAATGACGCTTCACTGCACTGAATTAATATATAAAGGAGACGTGCATGGTGTTACCTACCAACCATGCCCTTTGTGAGTGATGCGTGGTGCAACACCATTTACTCTTTGCATATATGGTGGAAAAACAATGTAATGTATTGATCGTTGTATTAGGGCACCCGTCACCTTCTTTAATACCATTGAATGGGCAGGCTGTGCCCTGGCATAAAGATCTCCCACTGGGCCTTGAATTCATCGTGTAGCCAAAGAATGTAGCACCGCCTACATCTTTAAGAGGGGGGGGTGGCTGTCTGCCTACATCTTTATGAGGGGTGGGTTGCTGTCCGCCTACATGTTTAAGAGGGGTGGGAGGCTGTCCGCCTACATGTTTAAGAGGTAGTGGGTGGCTGTCTGTCTACATGTTTAAGAGGTGTGGATGGCTGTCCACCTACATGTTTAAGAGGGTTGGGTAGCTTAGAGGTCGTGTTGCGTTGTACCCTTGCAGGGTAAAGGTGGTGCGGGTCCAAAGATCAGGCCATGACAGTCATTTTACATTTACCTGGCCTGTGGCACCTGGGTACAGAGTTGTCCTGGCTGTCCTTGGTGCTGAACTGGAGCCACGGGGATGCTGTGTTTACCGCTTTATACAGTGCTGATGGAAAGGAGATTCAAAAGCACAAGAATGGGGTAGTTGGCGACTGCCCTCTTAACGCAGCGTTGAGTTAAGGGGTCGGTGAGCGGACTGGTGACCAACAGGCCTTGGCTGCGTTAAGCTAAGCTTGGAGCATCTTTGACATCTGGCAGTCCAGGGAAGTGCAGTAACGGCTTGAAACTTTGGTGAAGGCAGACTACAGTTCTCACAAAGCACTAGTTCATCTGGATTCTGCCGCTCCCTCGGATGGTCTGATAGTCGGAGATTCTTTGGTTCCTGACTGTCATTCTACCTGCTGTTTGCAGGGACTAGTCCCACTAGTCTAAGAGAGTCTAGGTTGCTTCTGGCCCTCTTAGGGGTCCCTAAGTCTGGGGAACCAATCTTTAGCATAGAAAGAGCATTGTTCATATAGTTCAAGAAAGTGTTGCTCTGTTTGTTCAAAGTCTTGGTGTCGATGACACAGTCTCTTCCTTGGACTCTTAATATAAGTTAGATCATAACTAGGTTACTGGTGTCCGGGGAGTCTCTTAAATCCTGGATCTATGTCAGTTTAGGGGTGTGGGGACTAGTAGCCAATGGCCAGCTAGTCCTTACATCTAATGCGCCCCCTGAGGTGAGCACATCCGGGGGTGTAGGTCAACTTTCCTACACAGAAACAACTATTTCTGCCACTCTAAAGATGGCAGAATTCTCTCCTATTTGTACAGATCAGGCTGTTCCCCCTGAGGTGTGACCAGCCTTCCTGGGGGAGTACACCTCCATCAGACGCTATTTCCTGCCTTGCCCGGATGCCAATGTGCCTGGGGCAGGGGGGGGGGCTGTGTACTTCTCAGGGAGACAGCCCAGATACATACTTGAGGCGGTGCAGTCTTTGAAGCTCATTGCTCACTTCACTAGCCTTTCAGGGAGGAGAGAGGAGTGACCTCAATCCTGCCAAGGCCTTTGTTCCTGATTCCTGGGAGCCCTGATACTGAAGTGCACTTATTTTTGGTTGGGAATACACTGCCGATCAGGAGGTCAGAATCCTGTCTTGGTGGCAACAAATGCAGGCAGCCAGCCAGAGCACAGCAAAGCTGGGGCCACCAGGAAGGTACCTCTGAGGGAGACTTCTGGGGGCATGCCCGGTCGTCCTCTGCATGAGAGTCATGTCAGGGGAGAGAAGGTGCATTGCGTGACACCAAATCTGACATATTTAGGTGGTTACATAATGGAGCGGGTGACCTCGGGTCTGTCCTGGTGCAAGTGCATGTTATCCTGTGGACTGCCTATCACTTATAGTGTACTTTAATGGTAAAGATACTATAAAGACATATAAACTTGTGCTTACGGTCTACACCCTCAATATACAGAACCCTGCTTCCTGGGCTCAGGAGGCCTTCTTTTGGGGTGACTGACAGACTCTAAAAGCAGTGCAGTGACTTTGCCACACATGGTGATGACAAAGTCCTAATGGAGCAGATGGCACTGTTCCGGCGGCCCTCAATGGCAGGCCTGCTGTCCGTAGTTTACTTCGGTCACTCAGAGTGGCACAATCCGGGCTGCAAGCCCTGGGGACCCCTATAACACACGTGCCCCGGGTGCCACAAGTACCACTTACCAGGGACTTATTAGGGAAGTATGGTCTTTGTCAATTGGGGTTGCCAATTACTTACCTCAGTTTTAAAAAGAGTCTGGTTTGCAGGCTTCAGTGCACTGTCAGAGTAGAAACCCAGCATCTAGTAATCCAAATAGGGGCATAAAGTGGGTGGGGCATCTTCAAGAAGTCTTGTTTTCTTATAGTGAATCACAACTTTCACAATGTGCGCTCACTCCACTTGTGTCAGTTACCGACATCCCCCGCTCGAAATCTGGATCGACACGTGACCTCCTGTCTTATTTAGAGGTTCCTCTCACTGTGTTCATCAATGTAATTGGAAGAAAATAGACTAAATAGAAGTTATTGTTTAATTGGCTTCTGTTTGCCGCTTCCCAAAGTGCTGTGTAGTACCTTGGTATTATTAAATATTTGATAATTAGGGTTAGAGGCTTGCTATGTTTTATCCCCCCTGGGCCACTGGGTACATCTCTTTTTTAAGTTCAAAATCAAGTTTATTAAAGAAGAACATGTTAATAATACAAATCTGGAACAATACTAATAAGGGAGCAATGATGGAGAAATAATATATATAATAATATAAAATAATAAAATAATAAGGAGGGAATAGGGGGGGAGGGGAAATAAAAATGTACAATGATGATGCAATAAATAAGAAGAACAATTCAATTCAACAGAATCATTACAATAACAAAATAGAGAAGTGAATCATAATAAGGAATGCACTAAATGAAGGATATATTAAATAAAGAATGTAATAAAATGCAAATACGGCAATGCAGTAACATAAAATGGTTAAACAGAAAGGAATGTGAAGGGCATCACGGAGGTTTAGAGACCTCCTGCTGCGCAGGTCGAGGGCGAAAGGAACGTAGTGCACATTTATCTAAAAACAATGTAATAGGAAGCCATAATTCAGCACGCTTAGTTGCCAGCTGTGGAGGAAAAACAAAAGCAGTATCGAGTCTATGGTTATGACAGACATTATACCACCAAGCTTTAAAAGTAATACTGGATGTAGACTTCCAATTGATCATGATCTGTTGAAAAGCAACCGCTAATAATAAATCAACAATTCGAACATTAAGGTCATTATGATCCCAACAAGGGGATAGGCTACCTAAAAAAACATGAGCATTCGAAAAGGGAATATTAGTGGAAAAAATGACATTAATTTGAGCCCAAACTTGCAACCAGAAGGCATGAACATTCTTGCAAAGAAACAACATGTGAAACAGGGTAGCGTGTGGGGAAGCACATGACCAACAAGTATCGGGTGTGTCGGGAAAACGTTTGTGAAGGGTGGAAGGAGTGTGTAATAAACGGTTATAAATGAAGAATAGGGATTGGACCAAGGAAGCAGCCCTGGAGGATTTACGAATCTTTAACCAGAGCCTATCCCAAAGGGGGATCGACCAGAAGAGGGAAAAGTCTTTTAAGTCTGGGAATAGTGTGTACATGGAGCAGTTTATAAAGAACAGAAGCCTTTGGAAGGGTAAGTAAAGTGGAGTGAAGATGTGCGACAGGGTCTGGAGTAGGTGTAGGAGGAGGAGAGGCAGGAAGTGTAACATACACGTCCATAACTGATGCCTTAAGGAGAAGATACTGGGGAAGACAAGAGAGGGGTAGGTGAAAGGTGAGACGGAGAGTGTAAAAGGGTATACAAGTGGAGTAGGAAAATAATTGGGAAACCCAAAGCAGTCCTTTGGATCTCCAAGACTTCCATAGGATGGGTTTACCTCGGATCAGAAGGTATTGATTATTCCAGATAGTTGAGGAAAGGAAGGCAGCAATACAAGTAGGAGCCGGAGGGTGAGAAGAGAGGAGGAGTTTGAGGGTGAACTTATGAATAGGGGTGAGGAGCGAGGCAGGCTTGCGGGAAAAGGAGATGCATTCAGCAAAAGAGAAAGGGGAAAGAAAGAGGCGCTCTACCTTTGTCCATAAAGGGCATGGAGACTCAGGGTCTTGCAACCAGAAGGAAGATTGACGTAGCAAAAAGGCCTTATGATAAGCAGAGAAATTTGGAAAGTTGACTCCACCTTCGGAGGTGGGACGACTAAGTCTAGCTAAAGACATTCTGGGTTTGTTTTTATGCCAAAGAAAGGAAGATAAAACCGAATGTATTTTTTTGATGAGTTTGGCTGGAATAGGAACAGGAATGTTGGACAAGGTATAAAGAATAATAGGGGTGATCATCATCTTGATGGTATCAAGGCGACCCCACCAGGACAAGTAAAGGGGATGCCATCTAGCTGTGAGATCAGATATTTTCTGGATGCACTTGGTTAAACAAAGGGAGACGGTGTCACGAATGGAGGGGGTAATATGTAAACCTAGGTATTTAATATTGGAAGGACTCCAGGTGAAGTTTGAGGCAGTGAAATCATGTTTAAAAGTAAACTTTGTTAAAGGTAAAATTTCGCATTTGTCATTATTAAGTTTATAACCAGAGACTGAGGAATAATGTTGTACTTCTGTTAAAAAAGCAGGGATGGAAACAGTAGGATTTGAAACAAATAACAAAATGTTGTCCGCGTAAGCAGCCAGTTTTATGGAGAGCTCTGTAGTACTGAAACCAGTAATATTAGGGTTTTGACGAAGTTTGGATAAAAAAGGTTCGAGGGCCAGGTTAAAAAGGAAGGGAGAAAGGGGACATCCTTGACGGACACCTCTACCAAGATTGAAATAAGGAGAGATTTGGCCATTAGCGAAAACTGCAGCCCGGGGATGAGAGTATAACAATGAGACTAGGGAGATAAACTTAGGACCGAATCCAAACCAAGTTAGGGTGTGAAAAAGGTACGGCCACTCAACCCTGTCGAATGCCTTTTCAGCATCCAATGCTATGGCTGCAAGGGGAGATTGGAGACGAGAAGATTTCGTTAAGATGTTGAATAGGAGCCGTGTATTATCTGTAATGTAACGGCCTTTAACAAAACCTGATTGTTCATCTCCAAGCAGGTCAGGGAGCAAATGATCCAATCTCATTGCCAATAATTTAGCGAAAATTTTGTAATCTATATTAACTAGTGAAATAGGTCTGTAATTTTTACAGTATTGGACGTCTTTTCCGGGTTTGGGAATTAAACAAATATGGGCGTCAGAAAAAGTACCAGAAGAAGTGCCCATGTTAGTAAAGGAGGATATAAGGGAGTGAAGTTTTGGAATAAGAAGCTTCGAAAAGTGAAGATAAAACTCAACAGTGAACCCGTCAGGCCCAGGGGCTTTGTTCAATTTCAAACGATGAAGAGCAGCAAATAATTCCGTTGGTGATGCTTCAGATTCTAAGGAGGAGAGGTCAAGAGGGAAGGAAAGGGGGGCTTGAATAGTGGAAAAAAAGTGAGTAAGAGACTGAGGAGAAGAGGGTGTATCTGAAGTGTATAAAGACTCATAAAAACGTGAGAAAGTAGCAAGAATGTCAGCATCTTTATGTTGTAAATGGGCATTATCATCATAGATTGATTCAATATTGACCTTAGTTTGTTTGATCTTTAAGTAATTAGCAAGAATCTTCCCGGCCTTGTTCCTACCACCATAAAATTTGGCACTAGATTTAAGCAAGTACAGAGAAGCATCTTCAGTGGACCGTTCATTAAATTTAATTTTGGCAGCAACCAGAGATGTCAGACTATCTGAGGAATGAGATGTGAAGTAGGCGTGTTCCAATCTTTTAATGTCATGAAGAAGGGTTTTGGTAAATTGGCGGGCAGATTTACGTTTTTTAGCAACATAAGTAATAATAAAATCGCGAGCCGCTGCTTTAAAGGTATCCCAGAGGGTATGTTTCGAAATGAGTGGGGTATCATTGAAGAGGAAAAACTCATCAAAAAAGGCAGAAAAAGAAGCAGAGAAGTTGGGATCCAAAAGAAGGGCATTGTTGAAACGCCATCGTTTAGGACCATCAGTTTTGGGTAAAACTTCGAGACTGACCAATACAGGGGCATGATCAGAAAGTAAAATCGGGCCAATTTCTGCTGCCTGGAGGGTTTGAGTGAGTGCGTGGGAAACAAAAATGTAATCAAGCCGTGATTGGGACCGATGGTGAGGGGAATAAAAAGTGAATTCTTGTAAAGTTGGGTTGCATAAACGCCAGGAGTCCACAAGCTTATGTTGTGAGATAGCTTGGGTGAACAATTTGTGCGATTTCGTAGGAATATAATTGGCATCAGACTTCCTGTCCAGAAAAGGATCATAAGGGTGATTGCAATCACCCGCAAGGATGAAGTTATCGTCCATGAATTGGGTGATGCGGGGAGAAAGATCCGCCCAAAAAAGGGGTTCACCGGCCGTGGGACCATAGACATTAAGGAGAGAGATTGGAACACCTCTAAGTGATAGTCTGACATGAATCCATCTGCCATTGGTATCTGATTCTTGGGAGATAACCGTTAAAGGAAGTGACCTACGACATAAAATGGCAACACCATTACGTTTCCCATCACCCTGTGAGAAAAAGACGTCACCCACCCAACCTATCTTAAGTTTGTCAGATTCTAGGTCCGAAAGGTGAGTTTCTTGAAGAAACGCAATGTCGACATTCAATTTAGCTAAGTGAGATAAAATGCGCTGACGCTTAATTAGGGAGTTAATACCCTTAACACTCCATGAAACCAAATTCAGAGACATAGTATATATATGAAAGCCATATATTTCTTGATCAACGATTCAAAAAAGTAATGAGAAATAGAAAAAAAGAAGGTAGAAGAAAATGAAAGAACGAGGAAAAAGAGACGAAAAAAGAAGACATGAAACTGTGGAAGATGGGAAAGATATGCGTGTAAATAAAGATGAGAGAGAGGGAAGAGATCAAAGAGTGATGAGGAATGAGTGAGAAGCAGAGGAGGAGTACAGAAGCATTGAGATAGGGGTAAGAAGTAAATAGAAAAAAAAGAAAGGAAAGATGTAAGATAACCTGAGGTGAAAAAAATCATCATCGTAAAGCAAAACATGTAGTCATTGTTAAAGAAAGGGGAAATAAGGAGGAATAAAAAACAAGGAAGGTACAGAGAACATGAAAATGACATACTTACAAAGGGGAGGTACGAGAAGAGGTTGGGGGGGGGGAGCCAGGTGGGAGAGGCAACACAACCGAGGGCTTCCGGGCAAGGAACCAGGGAGACGACATCGTACGATGGGGAGTTCCTGCGGAAACAAAGACGGGTTAAAACTGAGAACAATAACACAAAGAGCAATAGCAAAAAATGAAGAGAGGGAAATGAAACTAAATAAAAGCATTACTATATTAAAAAGGAATAGGATAAACAAGCAATCAGAAATTTCCAAAAAAGGAAAAGACACATTAACTGAACATAGGAGGAAAAAGAACTATGCCAGCAGAACCAGGTAATCAGCCAAAACCAAGAGGCAAACAACAACATATCATTAAGAGAGCTGTAATGTGAGAACAAGTGTGTGATGCGAAAAGTCAACCAGGAGAGGAAGACGAAGGACCAGAGGTATCCATGGTAGAGGTACGGTGTGCATTAATGAAACTCTGCAATCTCACAGGATCCTCGTAAGTGGTGGTCTTATTATTGTAGGTGACCTTAAACAGACATGGATGATACAGGCCATATCGGGCACCCATGACACGGAGGGACTCTCTCATGCTGAGGAAGGCTTTTCTACGATTAGCAGTTGCTTTGGCATAGTCCTGGGCAAAGAACAATGGAGAATCGAGCCAAGACAATTTGGGAATAGCCTTGGCAGCTGCTAGAACTTTCAGGAGGTCTGTGTATTCCAGGAAATAAAGAATGACCCCTCTTGGCTTTTGTGACATGGAGAGGGATGTAGGCAGACGGCCTAGACGATGCGCCCGTTGAATGTTGAGAGAGGTATCCTGTGGCATATGTAGCAATTTGGGAAGGAAAGACTTGAAAAAGGCAAGCGGGTCAGACCCTTCAAGATTTTCCGCCAGGCCGTAAATGCGAAGATTATTACGTCTGCCTCTATTTTCCAACTCCTCCACCTGCTTCTGAAGGGCGCCTACTTGTGAGGACAAGTGCGTAACTTTAGTTTGAGATTCTTGAAAAGATGCAACAGAGTGTTCTACCGTAGAGACTCTCGTTTCAATTTGAGACCAATTTTCTGTCAGAACTTGGAGTTTGGTGTTAGTTTCCTCCATGAAGGGGCGTAGGGTCCCAATTTCCTCAAGGAAAGGACGAAAAGAGCGGATTTCTTCCAATAAGAGTTCCATGGATACAGGTGACGATGATTTAGGTGGAGACGGAAGATGTTTTTTGAGCCGTTTGGCAGTGACTTTTCCTGAAGAAGTAGGAGAAGGCGCTTCCATGAGTGTCTCCGAGTCTGAGGGTGGAAGGGAGTCTTCCAGTTGGGACAAAGCCGAAAAAACTTTAGAGTTCTTAACAAAAGCCACTTTTGCAGGTACCTTCGGTGAGAAGCGAGACATTTGTTGTTGTTTGCCCATGTAGAGGAGCCCAAACGAAGAATGGCAAACACTTGGTGATAGCGCTCAAGAACACTAGCCACAAACTTTGTAAAAGCACTAGACCACCACCCCAATTATGAGGAATGAAGCCGAGGAAACTAAAGAGGGAAAATGGATAGATACATGCGATGGAAGCAGTAAGGTGTTGAGTCATTGAAGAAAATACTACAGACAGGGATCATGCACCATTGGAGGAGGAAAACACCCAGTTAGTTGCATCGCGGTGAAAAAGTAAAACCTTCACTGAGAAACAGGAAGCATGAAATTGTACATGAAGGAAGAAAAATGTCCAACTCAAAAAATATACATTTAGAAGTATATCATCATGGCAGTGCTAAGAGTAGAAGCAGGCATGTAAGGAATAGCTGCAGCATAGATTTAAATCTTAGGTAGAGAAATGTCACTGTTGAAATGAGTCTCGAGCAAAGACATTAGCTAGCGGGGATAATAAGTAATCTACCACCCCTGCTGGCAAAGAGCTTTAATTAAGGCAGAAAAATCATTGTAGCAGGCAACCAGGCAAAAATGCGTCATGTAGAAATTAAGCCTGGAGGCGGAGTTGAAGCAGAGAAAACATACTGCTGTGTAAGGGGAAAAAAATCCAGAGCGCACAAAATGGCGGTCGCGCTGTGAGGAGAGGTAGAGAAAACTGCCGGCATGAAGTGTCAATGAAGCAAAACAGCAGGCTTGTACCTCATGAGGGCTGGAGATGCATTCCACAAATATCACAGCAGACGCTCTGGTGCTGGGCAGGCGAACCGCTCACGTCGCCGTCAGGGGCTGCTTCAGGACGGGACTCGCGAAATGGCGTCTGTGGACGCCGGAGCGCCCTCGCAAGTGAAACGGTGATTACTTGCTTCTCCGACGCCAGGAATGAATTTTCAGTATCACCGCCTCATGCCAAAGGTAGTCCGACGGCTACACAGGGACGCAGCACAGGAACTGCGTGCTGGAAGAAGAAGGTCTCCCGGTGCCGCTTCGGAGCCTCACGGAGTCGCCGCCATCTTCCACGGCGCCAAGCCACGCCCCCCGGGTACATCTCTTTTAAACGCTTACCAACCCATTTAGCTTTCTCTTAATTTTGTTAAAGAAAAAGTGTATTACTGTGAACCAATTTCTAACCAGGGAATGTCAAAAAAGGATTATCAATCAACTTTCAGGACTTGAGGATCAGTGTTTGATATGTGAATGAGTGATGCATGTACAAAGATCAGACATTTAAAAAGAAAACTGAAGATGGCAGTGTCTGCCAGAAGAATAGACTTTTAAACTCTCTGTTGCACAGTGCAGTTCCAGATGTGAAGGAAGGAAGAGCGTGCACACCTCTGTTCTTTCTCGAGGACATCTCTTCTTTGGTGTAAGACCCACAGAGCTTTCATTTTCTCCTCCTCTCTGTACATTTCCTGCACACTTTCTCCTGCTCAATGGTCATGTGTGCAGTGTTCCTGACCCTGTCTCTTTTTGTGGGTGTGCCGTGCAGAGCTGTAAAAGATATATCACAGGGACCACTGGCCACCTGTACAGTGCTGTGTATCTGTCCTCCGCAGGTTGTGCCACAGCGGCCTCTCGCACTCCTGCTGTGGCTATCTTTCATCTGCTATTAGTACCAACCGGTCTCTCATGGAGCTCCACCTGACAGGTAACGGCATCGAAGACATAGGCGCTATCCTGCTGTGTGAAGGACTGAAGCACCCAGAATGCAGAATACAGAAACTCGAGTAAGTAGAAAAAGGCTGTAACTTGATTGTAATGATTTTGCAGTGTGCCTACCATTCCGGGCTCTCTTCTGAGCCTTTTTTACTCAGTAATAATAATAATTCCTATTTGTAATAATAATAATAATAATCCACATTTGTAAAGCGCACAATCACCCGTAAGGGTCTCTAGGCGCTGGGGCCGTCAGGAAGATTAAGCGAGCTATTGCCCAGAGTCACATGGTGCTGGGCTAACCTGCCGCCGGAGCCGGGGATCGAACCCTGACCCCCAGATTCCAGCGTCAGTCGCCCTGGCCGCGGCGCCACACCTCTCCCTATTTGTAAAGCGTGAACATATCGCCCTTAAGGGTTTCTAGGTGCTGGGGGCTGTCGGGGAGATTAAGTGAGCTATTGCTCAGAGTCACACGGTACTGAGCTGCCACCGGCGCCCGGGATCGAACCGTGAGCCCCGTGCTCTGGAGTCAGCCACTATGGCCGCTACACCACACCTCCCCCACTAGCAAAAAGGCTGAGTAAACCAAGCGCTAGCTGATGACATCCCTGAGATCTGTAAATCAGAGCCCAGATTTACAAAGGAATTTTTATCAGGTTTATCTGACACAAAATCCTATTTGGGGTTTACAAACCAGCGCTAATGGCAATTTGCATTGATTATTAGTAAAAAGTGACATAATGCAGTGCAATCGGCCTCCTTCCATTCCTCTGAGTCAGGGAGGTGGTCCATGGGTGGTGAGCAGGCCTTCTCTTGGATAACACCCCGGGTCTTTGATGTAAATTTATATCTACAAAAACTTTTAGATATGGATTTGCAACAAAATCCTGCGCCTAAGTGAGGCTAGTAAAACAGGTAGAAGTCTTTATTCTCCTTGCCTTTTCCACTTTTAATGTGTGCTGTGGTTTGAGAAGAAGGGACCCTCTCCTGCACAATGCTATGCAGACCACAATCCAGATACCTTTGTATTAGTGCACAAGGAGCCTACGTTGTAACATGGACGCACAAAGACCAGAATTGCTCCACTGCTTTGTAGATGTGCTGCAGTTCTGCTCTCTAAAGCTCATGCAGTGCAACAAGTTTGCTTGCTGCCGTGCATTGCGTGAACACTCAGTAAATCTTGTGTCACTGATGGGCGTAGAAACTCAATAAGTCACTGTACACACACTCTCTTACTTATCTTTGCACTCCTGAATCCATTCATCATTCCACTGACTCATCCTTGCGTTCACCCTCTGACACAACCGCATCAAAACACACACAAACTAAACAACAGATGCAAAAATAATAGTAAGTTGATGTCCTTCTTGCAATGGTATTGTTAATAGTGTATAATTGTTTTAAAGTTCAAGCATGGCCACCACATTTACTAGCAACTTGTCAGCCATCTTGGCATGGTAATACAAGCAGACCCTAAGGACCTCAAGAACTTCCGGCCCATCTCCCTCCTCCCGTTCCTGGCTAAAGCCATTGAGAAGATTGTCAACAGGCAACTTACCTCCTTCCTCGAAAAGAACAAAGTTCTGGACCCGTCCCAATCCGGATTACGCAGCAACCACAGCACCGAAACTGCCCATCGCCGCCACCGACGTCATCAGGGCCATTATGGGCAACGGAGAAACCGCGGCCCTCATTCTCCTTGACCTCTCGGCCGCCTTCGACACTGTCTGCCACCACACCCTCTGCACACGCCCCCATAACGCAGGGATCCGCAACGAGGCACTGGACTGTACCACCTCCTTCCTCACCGGCAGAACCCAGAGTGTCCGCCTCCCTTCATTCCGATTTAAAGACACCAAGTTCATCTGGGGCATACCCCAAGGATCGTCCCTCAGCCCGACATTCTTCAACATCTACATGGCATCACTCGCCAACATCGCCCGAACGCACAACCTTAACATTCTCTCATATGCCGATGACACCCAGCTGATCCTCTCCCTCACCAAAGCCCCCACCACCACCAAATCCAACCTCCACGAAGGAATGAAGACCATCGCCGAATGGATGATGAACAGCCGCCTGTAACTGAACTCGGACAAGACGGAGGTCCTCATCATCGGATCCACCCCCTCCATCTGGGACGACTCATGGTGGCCGGTTGCACTGGGAGCTGCACCGACGCCCACTAACCACGCATGGTGGACTCCGCATTGTCAATGACCAAGTAAGTGAATGCCATCTCCTCCTCCTGCTTCGAAACCCTCCGCATGCTCAGCAAGATCTACAGATGGATCCCCACCGGTACCAGAAGGACAATCACCCAGGCTCTCGTCAACAGCAGACTGGACTACGGCAATGCTCTTTACGCAGGAACCTCAGCCAAACTCCAGAAACAACTACAACCCATACAGAACGCCTCTGCATGCCTCATCCTCGACATACCCCACCACACCCACATCACTGCCCACCTGAAAGACCCCATCAACAAGTGGATCACCTTCAAACTCCTCACCCACGCTCACAAAGCTCTCCACAACACCGGACCAGCGTATTTCAATGAACGACTCACCTTCTACACACCGAACCGCCAGCTTCACTCCACCCTCGCCACTGTGCCCCGCATCCGTCGAGCGACCGCCGGCGGCAGATCATTCTCCCACCTCACCGCAAAAACCTGGAACACCCTCCCCACGAGCCTACGACAGACCCAGGTCCTGCTGGCCTTCAGGAGACTCCTAAAGACCTGGCTCTTTGAGCAGTAGCAGCACCCCCCGCCCAGTGCCTTCAGACCCTCACAGGTAAGTAGTTCCCTCTAGAAATGGATTGATTGATTGTTTGTTTGATGGTACACTATGGAAGACAGCATTGCATAATAATCTCCTAGTTTAGAGAAAATGGCCAAGTGGAATGCGGCTCACTGCAGATGAAGGAAGTGGCAAGCAAGCAACCTGTTAGCCCTGCCTGGAGAGCTGTAGTATCCCCATAAGAAACATTAAAATAAAAAGAGGAGAAGCAAGAAAAGAAGGGGGAACTATAAAAAGAGAAAGTTGAAAACGAAAGAATTGACCAACCAGCCCTGATACTGAAGTACACTCATTTTTGGTTGGGTGTATACATGAGATTAGAAATGCCATCATTTGCAGGGCAAACGAGCCAATGCCATTCAGACTGAACGATTAATGGCCCTGAGACAGGCCCGTGCAGAACAGAGTTGAGCCGAAGTCCCTCCATGCATCTATATGATCTAGATTAATATATAGATGGATGTCTTTATTATTTAATGTTTTTAATACAAGATTATGGCACACAGTTGAGAAGAGATACTAGTAATAATTATTACAGTGCAATCGTGTCCTCCTAGGGTTTGTCAGAGGCTGTAACCAACAAGAAAAGTGTCCCTACAAATGTAATCTGCCATTCTGTGTAGCTGAATACCTGTCTACAGGCTTTAATACAGCAAAGTACAAATCCACCCTTAAATGCCTGTTGATTGTAAAATATGCGTTCCGCAGTCTATATGTCACGCCGCGTGTGTTTACCATAACAGATCAGACCCATGGGCAGCAGAAGTCATATTTCCTAGTGAACTAATCAGGCCTGTAGTTGTTATCAACAACACGGCACACTCCGGGCGTGCAGCAAGACATTTACATAGTGTACAAAACTACAGCTGATGAAGCAAATACTGCCTCTCCTGACAGGCCGATCAAGGTCTGACAGTACGACTCTTCTATCCCACGGTTTGTCAGGGGGTAAGCAGCACCCAAGTGCTTCCCTACTATGGTGATCCGTGAGAGTCCACGTAACAAAATACCAATCTGTGGGTTTAATACACAGCAATATATCATTAAGTGCCTATTGTCTTTAACATATGCCTTCCACAGTCAGTACTTCTTTGATCGTGGCCTTTCACTACAAACAATCAAGGTTTATCACTGGCTCGTCACCATAAGCCACTCAGACCTACTGTGAGGGTTCCTCAGCCTTCACGGCAACCAGCAGGTGTACTGTAATAAACTTACAAATGTGTACAACCTACAGTTGTTGAAACAATTCAAAAGCCCTACTAATAGCGGGGAATAAGGATGACCACAGTGAGACCTTGGCATCTAAACCCTGGCCTACGACAGTAATCTGTGAGATTCCATAGGATAACCTGCCTGCCTCCAGGCTGCAGCACAGCCTAATACCAATACACCCTGTAGAGCTGACTGCCTTTAATGCATACTTTCACAAAAAGCAAGTGAGGCCTACATGCTTTGACAGACCTTTTCATTATAAACAGATTACACCTAAGGAATCCGTCAGTACATTTCCCACCAAACTGATGAGGCCGCTAGCCTTTACCAATGGCCTGACACTATATACACTCCGGGCATAACAAGGTGTACAGAAACGGGCAACCATCAGCCATTCGTTTATAAAATTACAAATATGTATAAAATATATACAGTTGGAAAGACGATACACAGCCCCTCTGAATAGAGACTAACAAGAATAAACCCAGTGAAATTCTGCTCCCAGGGCTTGTCAGAGTGGGCGGCTAACACCAACACCCTTGCCTAAGGTGGTAATCTCTGAGTTTATATATAACTAGCAGCCCGTCCCGACGTTGTCCGGGGGCAATCAGGCTTGCTTACAGCCTCCCTGCGCTCCTGTCCGCTAAACTTCACCTTTCCTCCCCGCGCTCGTGTCGGCTGCAGTCGGCCAAACCCAGGCCCCCAACCACCTCCTCAGCCCACCGCGGGCGCCTCTCACCTACCTCAGCCCACAGCGCAGTTGGCAAAAGTTCACCGCTCCTCCCCAAGGTCCTGTGTGCTAAACTCCGCGCTCATGTCCGCCGCTCCTCCCCGCGCGCCTGTCTGCCACTCCTCGCGCTCCTGTCCGCCGATCCTCCCCGGGCTCCTGATGATGTCATCACGCACGTCATTAGCGCACACGGCCGGCGCTACTTCCAAGGGACTACTTTTTTTTTAACGTATATTTTTTAAAGAACGTATATTTTTGGGTGGTATATAGCCTATGTCACTTGCAGACCCTGACAATTCCAATGATGTATTGGGTGTTTGGATTGGCGTTGTGGTTCCCGAGTTTACCTCAAAGGTTCACAGTTCTCTCTTTATAAGAGTAGTATAGATATAGATAAAATGCCTGGACGATACTCCGTGTCTTATGACACATGTATGACAATAGGATACATGTCACAGAGCTCACTTCACCTGGCCGGTTGCAAGAGTGAACCAACGTAGCCAAATGAATGAGAGACAACTGCCTCTAACTCAACTCCGACAAAACTGAAGGACTGAATTTTGGGAAGAACACTTTCTTCAGACTCCTTCCTGCACAAAAACAATCTATAGAGGCTGTTTCCTCAATCTATGTATGCTGCAAGCGGACAAATGGATACAGCTGTCTCTATCAATTGGCGATTATGAAAATGGTGGTTATAGCCCAATTCCTCACCTATTCACGAATATACCGATCCCTGATGATGGCCGTTTTTAAAACACTGAGGTTAGACCGTAGCAGATAGAAATGGGGCGTGGTCAAACACGGCTAAGGTGGGATATCATAGGGCCACTTGCTAAAGGCGGGCTGGTGGTCCCAGACCCAGAATATTACTTTCTGCTCAAATTTGTTTTGCAATTTATCAGCCACTTATGCTGCACATAGTTGTTGCGACAGTGCGACAGTGAGTGCGGACACTTACAACCTTCATACCCATCCTTTTAAAAGAAAATGCCATATGATAAAAATGTCATCGACACAGTCGCAATCATTAAAATTGCCAGGTATCGGTTGTCCAATATATCGGGGGCGCTTGCTGCTATACTCACCAAAATCACCTCTCACGAACAACTCAGCAACACCCATCCTTACTGGAAAAATAGTTAAAGACTCGCTTATCAAACACAACATGACTGAAATGATGTCTTTGTAATGGCTGAACAATTTAAAAATAGAGGCGTGCCGAACACACTTGATATATTCATATACCATAGAGTGCACTGGTCAATGACAGACAACAGCCACGAGAATTTACACCTCTTACCAAAGTGTCCCACCTTCCATATTCCAGGGCTCACATAGGCCATGAGCCTTTTGGGTAAAGAACTTGGTGGATTTATAGGGTGTCCCTCAGTGTTCATACTGCTGGGATCCTATGGAAACAATGTCAATGTATTATTAGGATAAGCTCATACACTTCAAATGTTTGTCCAAGGCTCCGAAAGAGGGCAGCAAAACGGAGTCCTGCTCCTTGCCCGGACCTTCCTAGCGAAGTGCACAGTAAAAGATGTAATCATTTGATCGCTCAGTGGGATCTACTGGAAGGTAACCCCTCCCACTGCCAACTTACACTTGCGATTCACTGTGGCGGAGGTGCTATCATAGACATTGATGCGATGGGACATATCAGCATAATATCCTGCTCTAGACCTTAGAATCAGGTGTAACGGATGTGCTGTGGTGATGCCTTACTTACTGGTGTTAAAGTCGATGTTGAGTATTGTATGCGCTCTTTCAAGAATACCAGCAAATGTGACCTCCTCCTGTACTATGCTAATGAGGATGCTCAGATGTCTATTCACAATCACTAGATTGGACATGAACTGTTTGACCGATGACTGCATCCCGGACTTGTGCGCTGCACTGAGTCAAAGACGAGAGATGCAGAGACTCTACCTGCGCTGGAACTCCTTCACAGACCTCTCCGTTGGACCTCTCAAGCAACTCTTGAAGAGCTGTGGAAATCTGAAGGATGTGAGGTGAGACGTTTGCAGTTTTGCTTCCCCGGGGCCTTGGGAAGGTCAGAGTCAGATTCATGACCAGACACAAGTGTAGAAAACCATTTTCACTAGTCCCCATGTGTGACTCCTCTGCATGACTTTTCTCATGTGTGTCAGTAAGCTGCAGGATTGCCTTTCTGACCCCTCTCTAGTGACCACTCCTTACCCCCTCTCTAGTGACCACTTCCTGCCCCCTCTCTAGTGACCCCTTCCTGCCCCTCTCTCGTGACCTTCTCCTGCCCCCTCTAGTGACCTCTTCCTGCCCCCCTCTAGTGACCTCTTCCTGCCCCATCTAGTGACCTCTTCCTGCCCCCCCTCTAGTGACCTCTTCCTGCCCCCCTCTAGTGACCTCTTCCTGCCCTCTCTCTAGTGCCCTCTTCCTGCTCCCTCTCCAGTGAACTCTTCCTGCCCCCTCTCTAGTGACCTCTTCCTGCCCTCTCTCTAGTGCCCTCTTCCTGCTCCCTCTCCAGTGACCTCTTCCTGCCCCCTCTCTAGTGACCTCTTCTTGCCCTCTCTCTAGTGCCCTCTTCCTGCTCCCTCTCCAGTGACCTCTTCCTGCCCACTCTCTAGTGACCTCTTCCTGCCCCCTCTCTAGTGACAAATGCAAAACAAGCATTTACAATGCAATGGTTTTGCCTTTGTTAAAGTTTGAGCTATTGGCAATGCTCTTGATATTATTTTTATATATGTTTTTTTGACATAAATAAATGGCATTGTCATTTGCAATGCCACTAGCTTTATCTTTCGCAAATGACACCCACAAACACCTACAGAGAGCCCCCCAACACACACCCACACAGAGCCCCCCCCCACACACTGCGAGCCCCCCCCCACACACGGGCCATCAAACTAAAGAGGGTTTTATGTGAGTACTGGGCTATTTACACCATTCAATCACTTGTTAGCTTGGTTCACACCACAGAAGTTCTAAAACATAAATACAAACATAACTGATGTGAAGGTGTAGATGTGTTACAACTAAACTATGTTTTGAAATTAACTTTTGATCCACTTAAAAATGTAAATACATTACAGTTAATATGTACGAATAATATTTTTTATTTACGTTTTTGCTTTGTGGGGTGAAGATGTCAACAACGAAAGTAGTTAGATAATTTGAATACCCCCATTATAAAAATAAGCAGAACTGAGGGGCGGGGGTTGTAACGTAAGGTCTAATTAACATACCTTACAGGCATATATGCCCAGTGAAATATTATTTCACTACACCGAATTAACTTCATTTCCAAAAGTTTTCCTATTCGGTGCTCATTTAGCAACACTGTCACCGTACAGCGAGATCTTTCTTAAGTAGGCCATGGGAAAGGGATGATGGATTAATGAAAGGACGTCTGCGTTTGACCAGTGATTTCCGATGAGGGTATTTTGTGGCACCCTTCATGCATGCAATCTTACTGTTACAGTATAAACTGATACACACATTTATACCTATAGACCCCCACCCTCAAACTACAGGATTACAAAAGGTCGGGGCGTTCATCTTTTTTTCACGTGAATGTTGCGTTTGCAGTCATAAACATGGGGGATCTCCCTCTACCCTCCCCCTCGGTCCCCACACACATTACAAGCGGATAGAAGAATGTTACTCGACCTTTCGTCCTCCCCTGCATCGCGCTCAGAGCCGGGGCTGCGCTTGTCTAGCGCGGGGTTGGGGGGGCTGGAGAACAGGCTCTCAAAAGCCATGGCCGCGGTGGCCGCCCGCGCTCCGGGGGATACAGATTAGAAAAAAACAAACGGAAATGCTCTTTTTTTGGTACCGTCCTCCGAGGCCCGAAGGCTGGGGACAGTCACATTATTTTCTTTTTTTTCAACACAGACTCGCGGTGGCGATGGCGGCTCCCACCCCCCTCCTTCTCCTCCCGGGGCTCTAGTTGTTACGTCTGAAGTAAAAAACACGCACAATCCGCCAAGAAAAGAAGCCCAAAACAAGTGAGTGGTCTACCAAACAAGCCCAACGCCAAACAAACCTAGAAATGTGTTAAATAAATAAAAAAAAACATTAAAACACGAAGTATTATATTAAACAATTTTGTAAAAAAAATACGTTTTCAACATGGAATTAACAGAAAGACACCACTCTTTGTCGATAACATGACCGTGTTTCCTTCAGGCAAAAATCAAAAGGGCCGTGATTTATTATTTTCACTACGAACCATTTTCAAATGTCATTACTTTTTGTTCTTAGAATTTAAAATTTTCCCTTCAATCAACCTAATTTGGTCCTCGCAACTTCCCTTTAAAATTATGAGCGAGATACAACTGAATTAATTCGGTATTTCCTCCCGGACAGCGTAGGTTGTGAAAGAGAACAGTCTTTCTAAGAGGGCCACCACGTAAACAATGCAGAGTGTCCCTTTTCAGTTTCTGCGCTCTCTGTTGTGCTCCTGCCTTAGGGGCTTTCGGAAATCTCTAGAAACAATTAAACATGCTTGTACATCAATGGGCGGTTGGTCACGCCCACAGAGTTCTGGCAAAAAACTAGAATGCGGAATTTATCATTTATATGTGCTAAGTTGAGCGCCATGCTCATGGACAAATCAGTTTTACAGTGGTCGCTGTTATATCGCTGTGAGTTCAAGAACAACGCTTCTGCCCAATCTTCGAGGCTTTCTTGGTTCGATCCTTGTTGCCACTGGTTCATTTTTTGTTGTTTCTTTGTGGCTCATTTTTAATTATAGAATTTACATTATATTTGTTTGTGGCTGAGGCTGATTTTCGTTGTAGCTGTCTAGTTGCCAGGTCTTTAAAAAAAGACAAGCACAACTCCCATTAAAACAAGGGATCTAGTAACAGAAGGCAGTTGCCGGCAATGCCGGACCAGATTCAGGGGCGTTCCCGAGAATTGGCTTTCGGCTGACGTAGCGTGACGTAGCCAAAAGCCAAAAATTCTCGGGAACGCCCCCGAATCTGGTCCGGCATTGATGGACAGGCCCGTCTTCCAATGGCTAGCCTCCATTTATGGAGCTAGCCAATGGAAGACGGGGGCCGTTCCTGTCTCCCCTACCATACTCATTAGGTTTTCGCCTGCGCGACGCAGCTTTCGCCAGGCAAAACCTTAACAACAGTTGATGGACAGAATGCAGAACTATGTCATACATTCACCCCAGTACAGAGATCTCGGCCTAAATCCATCGTTTTTGAGCTCACCATGCCATTCCAGTTTAAACCCAGCCATATGCAAATCAGTCTTGGCCCTGTGCCCCATGGGAAAAGTCCAGCCCGAACTGCCAAGCCAGGTCCTTCCTGGACTGGAAACAATCATCCTGAGACCGGTTTCAGGGCATCATCATTCATCAGTCAGGCTAGTTTTATTCCAGTGGTGTAGTGTGCACAGAACCCACGTCTGGGCATACCCTTCCCTCTTATGGCAACATATGCAAAAGAAACAATTGATGGACGGAATGCTGGACAATGCAAACATTCAACTACAGTCACAAGTATCTGGGTCTAATCCATCATTCTTTTGCTCACCACACCACCCCAGTTTGGACTCAGCTATATGCAAATCAGTCATGACCCTGTGCCTCATGGGAACAGTCCAGCCCAAACTGCCAAGCCAAGTCCTCCCTGGACCGGAAACCAGTATTCTGGTGCCAGGTGGACAACAGGGACAATGTAGGGGGCAGGACTAGGTTCTAATGACATCTGTTTGCAGCAGGGCACATCCCCAGAACTCATACTTCTTCACACCTAAGGCGCCTTTGTTCCCTTTCTTGGAGCCATTTATACCCCCTTTCAGGGCATGCAGCAGGCTGAAATGTGAAAGTTGCAGATTTAATCAGGCAGGCTTCCAGAAACTTAAGGCAGGGGAAAAGGTCACTTTCTAAAGTCAAACTTTTTTTAATAGTTACATTATATCTGACTTGACCATTACGTTGGATTGTATTTAAGTATTAAAATTAGTCCTTTAACCTTATGTATAACTATTACCAATCTGAAGTTAGATTTATTGAATGCAATAAAGTAACCAGGGGTATTGCTAAGGAACAGGCAGCCTTGCTACAGTAAAAAATGGGGTTGGGGCCTTTTTGTCACTGTAAGGACATGTGTGTCCTACTTTTAAATACCATGCACCCTACCTCAGGGCGCTTAAGGCCCACTCTAGGTGACTTATCAATATTTAAAAGGAAGGCTTAGGTCTGTTGAAAGGGGTATTTTGACAGGTGGAAACGGCAGTTCAAAACCTGCTCTTCTAGGCCTAGAGCCCTGTTTTACAGTTTCACTTTAGTGGTGGCGCAATAAGTGCAGAAATCCACTAGTGGTATTTAACGTACAGGCCCTGAGAACACAAAGAACCATATTAGGACCTACAGGTTAATTAAAGTTTGTCAGTTAGGAGTTCACTAATTCAACATGTTTTTAGGGGGTTGGCGCACATTAACTGGGGCCATGTATGCAGGGTCCAAAAACCAGTAACATCAGTCCAAAAACAATGGGGGTGACCATGCACAGGGAGGCATTTTCCTACTCTAAAACTCTCAGTTTTGGTAACCATAGCAGAGCTTTGTGTTCTCTACATTGTTACTACAACTCCTAGTTTCTGTAACCAAAGCAGGTCTTTCGGTTGTCTTCTTTGTTCCTACAACTACTTGTTCCCGTAGCCCAAGCACTACTTGAGTATTCTGCATCAATACTACAACGTCCAATTTCTATAACCCAAGCAGTGCCTTCAGTTCTGTACATTGTTACTATAAATCCCAGTTTATGCAACCTACACACAGATCCTTCATTTCCCTACATTCATACTACAACTCCAGTTTTTATAATCCATGCAGACCCTTCATTTTCCTACATTCTTACAACTCCCAGTTTTTATAATCCATGCACAGACCCTGCATTTCCCTACATTCTGCCACCAACTCTAGTTTCCATATTCCTTGCAGACTCTTCACTTCCCTACATGTTTACTACAACTTCCAGCTTCCATAATCCATAAACAGACCATTTATTTCCCTACATTCTTACTACAACTTCCAGTTTCCATAATCCATGCACAGACCCTTAATTTCCCTACATTCTTACTACAACTTCCAGTTTTCATAATCCATGCAGAACCTCATGTCCCTACATTATTACTACAACTTCCAGTTTTTAAAATCCATACAAAGACCCTTAATTTCCCTACATTCTTACTACAACTTTCAGAATCCATAATCCAGGCAGACCCTTCATTTCACTACATTCTTACTACAACTTCCAGTTTTTATAATCCATGCACAGACCCTTCATTTCCCTACATTCTTACTAAAACTTCCAGTTTTCATAATCCATGCAGTCCCTTCATGTCCCTACATTCTTACTACAACTTCCAGTTTTTATAAGCCATGCACAGACCATTTGTTTCCCCACATTCTTACTACAACGCCCAGTTTCCGTAATCCATGCAGACCCTAATGACCCTAGATTCTAACTACAACTTCCAGTTTTTATTATCCATGCACAGACCCTGCATTTCCCTACATTCTGCCTACAACTCCAGTTTCCATAGTCCATGCAGACAATTAATTTCCCTACATTCTTACTACAACTTCCAGATTCCATAATCCATGCAGACCATTCATTACCCTACATTCTTACTACAACTTCCAGATTCCATAATCCATGCAGACCCTTCATTTCTCTACATTCTTAATACAACTTCCAGTTTCCATAATCCACGCACAGACCCTTCATTTACATACATTCTTACTACAACTTCCAGTTTCCATAATCCATGCACAGACCCTTCATTTACATAAATTCTTACTACAACTTCCAGTTTCTAAAATCCATGCACAGACCCTTCATTTTCCTACATTCTTACTACAACACCCATTTTCCATAATCCATGCACAGGCCCTTAATTTTCCTACATTCGTCCTACAACTTCCAGATTCCATAATCCATACAGACCCTTCATTTCCATACATTCTTACTACAACTTCCAGTTTCCATAATCCATGCACAGACCCTTCATTTCCATACATTCTTACAACTTCCAGTTTCCATAATCTATGCAGACCTTTCATTTCCATATGTGAAAAAACAATTCCTAGGCAATCATAAATGAATACATATGTAAATATGCGGAGGGTATAACAAAAACACTGCAATAAAGTATCTAAAACAATTGAGGTTTTTATTCAATCATAAAAGTACATGGCAAATTAAAAATAATTACGTGAAGTCATTTCGCAACTACAGTGCTCATATTATTTGCAATTCTCATTACAATAACAATAAAGGTTACATACATAAAAATGTTTCTCAATACACAATTATAATTAGTATAATATTAGGCAAATTGTTATTCAAGTAGTAATTTTTTCAACGCGCGTTTCGGCGTATCAAACACCTTCTTCAGGAAATTACCACAATACCTACAAGAAAATTTGTTTATAAAATGTTAAAAACATTTACAAAAAACACATAATGTAAATCCTCTTAGCGACTGATTATCTTAGTCTATGATAATCCACTGTATAACTCCATAAACTTACAGCACATATAAAATTTACACAAAACACCATGTACATTTATCAATATGTCAACCTATACATAGTACTATTGTAATACCACTCCATTAATCAAAAAAAAAAAAGGATAATGCTTCTATTAATGTTCATGGCTTTGTCTCATTTTAGAGCACTCACATTTGTATTATTTGCAAAGAAACAATGATGGTATAAAGGGAAAAACCCAAGCTTTAGATTTATGATATTGAAGCAATAGGTGTATTCTCTGTTATATATATGAAGTAAGGAAAGTAGAGCCACTTACTTCGTACCTCAGGGAATATTTAAAATGTCTTTGATTCTATTTCTTGGTTTCTATATTTGATAAAAGAGTTATTCCTATAATATAGAAATATGTGGACATTTATATCAGGGTAATATTATTATTTATTTATCATCACACAATAATTGTACTTTTCACCCGTGATATTGAATAAGCAGCACTTACTAAAAAATCCCTCTGTAATGATATGGGATTGTGGACTCAATGGATGTTCTCAATACTTATTAAGTTCTCCTCTTAGAAGCCTCCTTTTTATCTGCAAACATGGAATTTATTTAAAAATAATAAAACGGTTTGACTAACATAGTTGGCTACAATTCCGTTTTATCGTAATTTCATATTGTCGACGTCCTAATCGGTACAAACTGTGTTTAATGGCCATGTTGCGAGTATTGCAATTAAACCCTAGCTCTCTTTACAAAACTGATGGCTGACTTTATCTTCATATTATCATCTTAATCATAGCAAATTTATTATATAAATACATCAGAGCTAATAGTTTCAAACTGTGTTTAATGGCCATGTTGCGGGTATTAATTCCAAACATAGCTCTCTTTGAAACATAATAGTTGACTTTATCTCAGCACAGGACTGACAGTATAATATAATATAATGATGGATCACAGGAAAAATATACTATAACTTGATACCTAACTGCTATTTTATAAAAAACTATACCATAATACGGAAAACCTCATACCTGTACGTGAATGTTGTTCACCTATAAAATAACAGTGATTACAGAGGCAAACCGGTACTCTGTCTCTAAACGAGACTTCAATGGCAGTGAAGGCAGAGCTAAAGGCAAATGAAATACATGTAGAACATCTTCACCATCGTGACTTAGTACCTAAAATGTTTATGCACTGTTATCCCTAGTATTGTAGTGAGAACATAGTATAATAGGTATTACATACCTATTTGTCTTTCAGATATCAAAAATATCAGGGTTTCAAAGAAACTAACACGATGATGCCGATAACGAAACTCGTGGTGTCCTTGATAAAAAACGCTATGAATCTAAACAAAATGGGGAATCGTAAATGGTATATTGTAACACACAATTTCTCTCTACGTTTGACAAACTCAATGGAGAATGTAACACATACCTATTTGTGTTGCAGATATCCGAAATAACAATGTCTTCACCAGTCGAGCTCGATATAGCCACTAAAATAACTTGCAGTGTCTTTGATAAACAACACTGCAAAGAGATACGGGAGGATCGTAACTAGCAAGTGATGTCAGGCTACCTATACTGCAATTTAAAATATCTCGCTCCATACGCAATAGCTTAAAATACCTGCATTCACTGGGGTATGGTAGTTGACTGCCTTATAGACGCGACCGCTGTTGGCGTTTGACGTCACTGGATTGGGAGGTCTTAAAACCTGACCTTCTGTGTAGCAGATATAAATACTGTCTCACTGTTGGTTGGAAACATACCACGTGACCCTGAACCGACCATATAACCGCAATAACTGATCTGTGTCTCCAATTTTATTTAGGTTCAGATACAAAAAGCCACATCTAAAAAATAATAAAAACAACATGTATATTATTATTTTTAAAACGTATAACGTGCAAAGTACGAATTGTGCATCACTTCTTCTTCGTTCAAATATCACGCAGACATATTATTTTTGCGCGATCCCATCATGTAGTCGACGGTATAAACATAAGATTGTTTACTGCATTAGACAGGGTGGAATTATAGTGCACACTAATAGACTATATACGTAGGACATGTCACCACGCATTGTAACATTCTATCACTACTTTCAAACCTACCCATGGACATGGAAGACAGACTATATCAACATGTACCTCTGAGTGTTGTGTTGTTTTTTATGGATTTTTGGACAAAGTTTTTAATCTTATTTGTGCCTTCCAATCTGGAGTGTACAACTAAATGTTTAAGGTTTTTATTGCGCCGATGGGCGAACAGGGGTTTTGGTAATTTAAGACTCTGTGTGGGGTTACTATTTAAGGTATGCCAATTGGCATTAATAATTTGTTTGATCTTGGCATCAAGTGTTGAGTGTCTAGTGACACATACGAGTTGGGTGTTCTCTTTGGGCTCTTTGACTTGAGCATATTGTCTCTATCAAAAAATCTCGCTCTCTTATAAGAGTCTCTTACCAAGTGGTGGGGATACCCATGCTCTACAAATTTGGTCCTCATTATGGCTGCTTGTCGGTCAAAATCTCTCAGATCAGTACAATTTCTCCTGACTCACTGGAATTGGGCAATGGGAATACCCTTCATTTCCACATATACTTACTACAGCTTCCAGTTTCCATATTCCATGCACAGACCCATTTATTTTCCTACATTCTTACTACAACTTCCAGATTCCATAATCCATGCAGACCCTTCATTTCCATACATTCGTACTACAACTTCCACTTTCCATAATCCACGCATAGACCCTATATTTTCCTACATTCTTACTAAAACTTCCAGATTCCATAATCCATGAAGACCCTTCATTTCCATACATTCTTACTACAACTTCCGGTTTCCATAATCCACGCACAGACCCTTCCTATCCATACATTCTTACTACAACTTCCAGTTTCCATAATTCATGCACAGACCCTTCATTTTCCTACATTCTTACTACAACTTCCAGATTTCATAATGCATGCAGACCCTTCCTTTCCATACATTCTTACTACAACGTCCAGTTTCTATAATCCATGCAGACCCTTCACTTCCCTACATTCCTACAACAAATTCCAGTTTCCATAATCTATGCACAGACCCTTCATTTTCCTACATTCTTACTACAACTTCCAGTTTCCATAATCCATGCACAGACCCTTCATTTTCCTACATTCTTACCACTACTTCCAGTTTCCATAATCCACGCTCAGACGCTTAAATTCCATACATTCTTACTACAACTTCCAGTTTCCATAACCCATGCACAGATACGCCATTTCTCTACATAGTCACTGCAGCTCCCAGATTCTTCAACCCATCCTTTATCTCTCTACTTTGTTACTACAACTGCCGGTTTCTGTAACTCAAGCAGTCCACCTTCATTTGTCTGTGTTGTTGCTACAACTCTCACTTTCAGTTATCCCTACAGAGCATCTTCAGTCCTCTGCATTGTTAGTTCTTGTAACCCATGAGACATCCTGTGTTACTACACCTCCCGGTTGTAGCTGTGTCTTCATTTCTCTACATTGGTACTGGAGCTCCCAATATCTGTGACCCAGGCTCATGTCCTTCAGTCCTCCAAGTTCTTACTGCAACTTCCAGCGTCTGTAACTCATTCACTGGTCTTTAAATATTGTATATTGGTACTACTACATCACCAGTGGAGAACCAGGTGACTTATCCTTCAACAGGCGTCCAGCTTTATTCAGAGGACCAGGCAGCGTGTGAAGTGTTTACTTTCTTTCAGACCTTGGGGTTCACGGTGGTCATTGGCTCACATATGGAAACTGTAACAGGAGTTCTCACAGTTCTTGTTTCTTGACCGACCTTCTTTCTTTCAGGTTGTTGGGCAATCAGTGCAGCCCTGAAGGCCAAGAAGAACTGAGAGTATTGATGAATGAACAAATTGAGCAGAATTGGTATTAATGATATCTCGATTAATATTATTATTCTTAATTTTTTTCACTGTAGTCACCTTAAACATTTAGAGGAGCAGAAATTGTACACAATTGTGTAATGCTGTGCGTTTCTGTATGGACAACTCTAGGTTACCCTTCTGACCGATAAATGACTTCTGTTCTCCAATGATCTGCACCTGCCTCACTTTTTGAAATATTTGAAATGTGTGAGAGACTGGCATCCTGAGCGGTGGGCGAGAGACTGGTAGAGACTGGCATCCTGATCAATGTGTGAGAGACTGGCATCCTGAGAGAAGAGGGTACAAGAGGAGGGCACAGCTGGGAGGGGCACTGGAGACAGATGCATAGGACACAGGATAGGAGGGCAGAGGAGACAGGGGCAGAGGAGGGGGTACTAGAGAAGAGAGTACAAGAGGAGGGCACAGGAGGGGGGCACTAGAGAAGAGGGTACTAGAGGAGGACAGAGGAGAGGGCAGAGGAGGAGGCTCTAGAGAAGAGAGTACAAGAGGAGGAAACAGCTGGGAGAGGCGCAGGAGGGGGCACTAGAGACGAGGGTACAAGAGGAGGCAGAGGAGGGTAGAGGAGAGGGCACTAGAAAAGAGGATACAAGAGGAGGGCACAGCTGGGAGGGGCACTGGAGACAGATGCATAGGACATGGGAAAGAAGGGCAGACTGTCTGCTGTACCCAAGAATGCAAAAACAGACACATGGAGGGACAGGAGATGGGCGCACAGGGTCTGGAGATGGGGAAACAGCTAAAGGAGATGGAAGTACACAGACAGGAGATGGCAGACACATGGACAGGAAATAAGGGCACAGGGACATGTGATGGAGACACAGGGACAGGAGGTGGGGACACAGACAGGAGGTGGGGACAAAGGGATTGGAGATGGAGACACACAGACAGGGTGCAAGTGGCAGAAGATAGGGACACATGGGGGAGATGGGGAAACAGGGACACAGAGACAGGAGACAGGAAAACAGAGACATGAGATGGGGACACAGGGTCTGGAGATGGGGAAGCAGAGGCAGGAGCTAGGGACAGAAGACTGGGTAACAGGGACACGTAACCGGGCCACAGAGACAGGAGATGGGGGTACAGGCACAGTGGCTCTGTCTGCTGCATCCAAGATTGCAAATACAGAGATATGGAGGCACAGGAGATGGGAACAGAGGGTCTGGAGATGGGTTCACAGGAACAGACAATAAGGACACAGGGACATGAGATGGGGACACAGGAGTTTGGCACACAGGACAGGGTTAGAAGGCAGGAGAAGGGGACACAGGGACATAAAACAAATGAGAAACAGGAACAGGAGATTAGGCCACAGGGGCAGGAGTTGGGGGCACATGGGCAGGAGATGGGACCACTGGCATAGGTGATGAAGGGGTTTAAATTATAAATCACTTGAGTGTAAACATGACATTCATACCTGTCCCAAATCAAAAGTTATCACATGGTATATTTAATATGGTAATGCAATGTTATTCAACGGGAGAGATAGTCTTTACTGTAGTCAAGAATAAAATTAGGAGTTTTTCACTGCCAGGACATATAAAATCTAAAAACGATTGTCCTAATTTGTATGCACAATGCGCCCTGTCCTATGGGGCTGCTTAGGGCCCATCCTCAGGGCGACTTATATGTTTTAAAATGGAAGGTTTGGGCCTGGCAAAATGTTTATTTTGACAGGTTCAAATGGCAGTTTAAACTGAAGTACAGGCTGCAGAGGCAGGCCTAAACATGTTTAGAGTGCTGCTTCAGAGGACGGCACAATTAGTGCACAAAAGCACAAAAGTAATATTTCATTTACAGGGCCTGGATACTTGTAAATTAAATGTGCAATTGAGCGTAAGTCAACTTTTCGATGTTTAAAGGAGAGCGCAAAAGCACTTTAGCACTGGAACCATGCTGAGTAGTGCAGGAAGTTGGTCTAATGATCACATCTATGAAAGTTAAAAAAGCAATTGCAAAGTAACCAACATAGTCAGAAATCACTTACCAATCAGTGACCTCTCTGTGACCCAGCCTGGTTCATATTGACTAAATTGCCGGGGGAAGCAGCACAAAGCACTTTAGCTTCTTTGTTTGCTATACTCCATTGAAGTGCCTGCAGCGCCTCGTCAACTATAGAGGAGCTACTAAATGTGTGACATTGGAATTTTATTGAGGTGTGCAGACACCAGCACTACAATGTGTTATTTTACCCCTTGATGTGTGGTACTTGGCAGAAGGAGGGGAACATGAGGTGGCCCACTGGAGGTGGGGGATCAAGACACAGCAACAGAGGGCACAGCTGGGAGGGGCACTGGAGACAGATGCTTAGCACACAGGAGCGGAGGCAGAGGAGGCACAAGCACAGGAGGGGGCACCAGGGAACAGAGTACAAGAGGAGGGCACAGGAGGGGGCACTGGAGAAGAGAGTACAAGAGGAGGGCAGCAGAAGGGACACAGAAGGGGCACTAGAGAAGAGGGTACAAGAGGAGGGCACAGGAGGGGGCACTAGAAAAGGGTACAAGAGGAGGGCACAGGAGGGGGCACTAGAGAAGAGAGTACAAGAGGAGGGCACAGGAGGGGGCACTGGAGAAGAGAGTACAAGAGGAGGGCAGCAGAAGGGACACAGAAGGGGCACTAGAGAAGAGGGTACAAGAGGAGGGCACAGGAGGGGGCACTAGAAAAGGGTACAAGAGGAGGGCACAGGAGGGGGCACTAGAGAAGAGAGTACAAGAGGAGGGCATAGTAGGAGGCACTAGAGAAGAGGATACAAGAGGAGGGCAAAGGAGGGGCACTAGAGAAGAGGATACAAGAGGAGTGCAAAGGAGGGGGCACTAGAGAAGAGAGTACAAGAGGAGGGCAAAGCTGGGAGGGGCACTGGAGACAGATGCATTGGACATAGGAGAGGAGGACAAAGGAGGCAGGGGCACAGGAGGGGCACTAGAGAAGAGGGTACAAGAGGAGGGCACAGGAGGGGGCACTAGAAAAGGGTACAAGAGGAGGGCACAGGAGGGGGCACTAGAGAAGAGAGTACAAGAGGAGGGCATAGTAGGAGGCACTAGAGAAGAGGATACAAGAGGAGGGCAAAGGAGGGGCACTAGAGAAGAGGATACAAGAGGAGTGCAAAGGAGGGGGCACTAGAGAAGAGAGTACAAGAGGAGGGCAAAGCTGGGAGGGGCACTGGAGACAGATGCATAGGACACAGGAGCGGAGGCAGAGGAGGCACAGGCACAGGAGGGGCACTAGAGAAGAGGGTGCAAGAGGAGGGCAGAGGCACAGCAGGGAGGACACTACAGACAAGGGCACAGGAGGAAGATTCAAGAGGCAGGGCACAGCGCACATCAGAGGGGGAAAAGGAGAAGGGGCACAAGAGAGGGACATAGAAGGCAGGGACAGGTAAGGCAGGGGCACAGCAGAAGGTAGAAAGAGTGGGGGACAGGAAGGGAGGGCAAAGGAGGCAGAGGCGTAGGAGATGGGGACACAGGAGTAATAGCACAGGAGAAACAGGCGCAGGGACACAGGAGGCAGTGGACATGAGAGCAGGGGCTGTGTGCACAGGGGTAGGAGGAAGGGGATGGGAAAGAATGAGACAAGGGCAAGAGGCAGGAGATGGGGAACACATGGCTCTGTCTGCTGCACCCAGGAATGCACAGACAGAGATATGGAGGCAGGGGGACAGGAGATGGGGACACAGGGTCTGGAGATGGATTAAAAGGGTGTTAGACCAGGCATCCTTGGCATTGTTTCCACTGATTTGTTGCCTCTGACTCCTATACTTTTGGCTGTGTGCTGGATGTCGTTTTTGCCGGTTTAAGTGCTCTGGGCGCTTTGCCACTGTTGATCAAAGCCAAAGTGCAGGTGCTCCATGTGCAAATTGTCATTCTGATTGGTTCTCCATAACGGACATTTTTGATTTTCCAGTAAGCACCTAGTAAAGTGAACTGTGTGTGCCCAGGCCCTGTAAATCAAATGCTACTAGTAGGCCTGCAGCCGTGATTGTGCCTCCCACACAAGTAGGCTTTCAATTATGTCTCAGACCTGCCACTGTCTGCGTGTGCGCCCACTTGCCAGGCCCTAACCTTCCTTTTTTCTACATGTAAGGCACCCCTAAGGTAGGCCCAAGATAACCCCATGTGTAAGGTACAGTGCATGTGGAAGGTAGGACATATACTGGTGTGTTTTACATGTTCTGCTAGTGAACTACTGCCAATTTCATTTTTCACTATTGCAAGGATTAGCTCTCCCATAGGCTATCATTGGAGCTGCCTTGTAACAATTTAAAAGTGTAAATTTCAATTGAGAACAGGTAGAGATTTGGAGTTTAAGCTCTCTGTACTCACAATTTAATAACACACCTTTTGGTAAAGGTTTTCTTTCATGTTCCCTGGAGCAAAGACTGACGCAAATTACCTCCCCCATGCCTGTTTTCATCCGGTAACTTTGACCCATTTGAGGTACTTTGTGCAAAAATCACACATCTGTAGTTTTCTATGGACAGAACTGTTTTTAACTTTTTAAAATCATATTTTGATACCTCTATGTTGGATTTTTGTTGTTTTGGTCTTGTTTGGTTTAGATAAATATAATCTATATTTCTAAACTGGTATGGTGTCGACTTGTGGTGTTTTCACTGTGTTACTGTGGGTTTTATACAAATGCTTTCACATTGCCTCTGTAGTTTAGCCTGACTGCCAAGCAACCAGAGGGTGAACACAGGTAAATGTAGGTGTGTACTTTACTCATCCTGACTAGAAGAAACGGTCCCCAGTTGGACAGGGTGTATACCACTGCCAGCTAGAGAGCTCCAATTTTAAAAAAGTAACAGAAGAAAGGACTCAGGGACATGAGATTGAGACACAGGATATGGGGTCACAGGCACAGGGCTAGGAGGCAGGAGAAGGGGTAAGAGAGACAAAATGGTGAAACTGGGACATGAGATAGGGCCACAGGGGTAGAAGAATGTTCATAGGGTCAGGATATAGGACCACAGGCATACTAGATGGAGGGGTTTAAATTACAATTCACCAGAGTGTAAACATGACATTGGTACCTGTTCCAAATCAAAACTATCACTTATTAAATATAATATGGTAGCTGATGTTATCCAATGGGAGAATTAGTTTTTACTGTGGTCAAAAACGAAAGTAGGGGTTTTTCATTTCCAGGACATATAAAATGTAAAAACACATGTTCTGATTTCTAAATACAGTGCACCCTGTCTCATGGGCTGTTTAGGGACTACCCTAGGAGTGACTTTCTTGTTCTAAAAAGGAAGATTTCGGCCTGGCAAGAAGCTTATTTTGCCAGGTTTCAATGTCGGCTTAAATCTGCACTACAGTGGCAGACCTGAGGCATGTTTTAAAATACTACATCAGTAGGTGGCCAATGTGTGCTGCAGGCCCACTAGTAGCATATAATTTACAGGCCGTAGATATCTGTTGTACTCTACTAGGGATGTATAAGTAAAATAAATATGGTAATTGGGTGTAAGTTAACTTTACCATGTTCAACGGAGAGAGCACACGCCCTTTGGCAATGGTTAGCAGTGGAAAAGTGTGCGGTGTCCTACTGTCAACAAAAATGAATTCAGCAAGCCAACTGCAGGCAAAAGGTTTGGGAGGAAACTACGCATAGGATACCAGGTCTAACAAGTGCCAACCATGTGCATGAATTGACATACCCTCCACCCCCCACAAAAGATCATATCTGACTCTTATTACTTTAAACGTACACATAGAAACCCGACTAAACTCATGGAATAGTTTCCTTAAGAGCACAAGACTGATCCCAGTAACCACTGGGAAAACCGCCCACTAGCCTAGGAATCTGGAGCAGCAGGCTGCTCGGCGTGAAGTGCTTTAAGGCCTTGTGAAGCAAGTGACTCGATAAGGGTCATCCGGGTCACTCACGACCACCTCTCAGCCTTCCATACCAAACGAAGAGTCGGTCAGACAGTAGAGAATACAAACCAATATCTATTCATTCAGGTACACTCAGAGTGGAGCCCGGTCTGCCCAGTCACTTAGGAGTGCTGCAGAGGGACTGACATCAGTAAGCATAAAGATACATTATGTACATTTCAGAACCAGTGAAGGTACGCCCACAATGAAACTTTCCAAGCAGATGCAGCTAATAATGAAGTACAGAGGATAAACGCCGATTCTAAGGCCAGGCACACACTATCTGCTACTTAAGATCGCTCTGCCCGTGCCCGCCACTAGACCAGTGGGAGAAGGCCTCTATCTCGAGGGAAAGGTATGCGCTAATAAGAACAGTGTATTCAGTAGTGAAACACAACTTAGCCTTGGAGAAACACAACTTAACAGAGGCCTTTTCTTGGAAATAGCAAAGAATACATTTTGATTATAACTCAAAATGGCATTGACGTAGAAAATGGTGCTGCAAATACTAACATACATAGAACAATGAGCAAATATGGATTTTTCTATTCTAACACTTGTCAAGGGTAGCAACTGCTATATAATTGCAATGACAGTACAATAGATAAACCTCTTGTTCTGCACTAATACTAATAGCACTACATCCAGCGCTGGGTTCTTGACGGTAGGCCATACAGGCTGCATAATAATTCTCATGTACTGCTTGACACACTTACACCCACATAAGACAAAACTGCTACAGGCCATGCCCATCGCGCAGCAGGTTACCAGTCAGCAGTATTAAACCACCCATCTCCATCCCAACAGGCGTGGAATAACTGACAGAGATCTGTCTCCTGCCGCTGGCCAAGGGAGGACTTTACTTGAGTTCAACTCTGCAGGTCCGGACCAGCTACATAATGTGACCACTTCACGACATCTCACAATGACAATCAGATATGGGACGATATTAACAAAGATTATCCCAGCAGGTCTCTCACCATTTCTCCCTCCTACTTAAATTGATCAGGACCATAAACTTTAAACAATAGTTCACAATGTAAAACTCGGAAGTAACCATCTAAGTAAACAACGATCAGAAGAAACACTATAAAAGGACCTGCAGAGCTGCTCAACGCTTCCAGCTTAATGAAAACCATAAACTATGCGCCTGTCTCTCACACTTCTTCATCCATCACACTGCTAAGTGCTGCGTCCTATTAAACGATAACTGGGCCTTAGTGGTCATCAGACATGACATGAAAACTCTACCCACATGGATCAAAACAAACACAAAACACTTCCAAGAACACACTCTACCTGGTGTAGCGTGCTACCCAAGTAGGAAACCACTTCAGCGCCCCAGATATGGATAATAAGCGCTATATAAAGGTCGAAATACAATACAATAGAACATTCAACTCACAAAGCGTAAAACTACTGCAGACTGAATTAACAGGCAGAACCGGCCACAAATGTTACTGGTCACCAGTGAATCTGGTTACAAGTGCCCCAGCTCATGCGTGCCACTGCTCACAAGTGCAATAATAACCGTACTGCCGCTCTTACATCTTAAGACAAAATATGGGCCAACCCTGAACATTTTTTTGCAAATGGGACAAGGATCCCAAGAGACTGCATGTCCCAATGGCACAGTGCTGCAGTCCTGGGGTTTATTTTAACAACAGCATACATTTTGTTCTAGTCTTGTTTATTTTTAACACACACCTGAATACAATGGTTTACAAATGACAAGCAAAGAACTGGAGTATGGTATACTTGGTGACGGTGTCACCTGGTAACTTCTCCTGTTATGTTATGCAGAGTTGTCGAGCGCACTATCACCCGGGAGGTCATCCTGGTGCTGAGCAGGTGCGAATGAGACAAATCTTGGGCGTAATGGGACTACTCAGAAAGTCATGTCCTGATGCAAGAAGTGAGCAGGAGGCTCCTAGGGGTAGTGGCAGGTCATTCCATTCTTTAGGGGGAATGTAGGAGAATGGTCAACCGCTGTATATGAGTTTCTGAATGCGTAGGGTGTGTGTGAGCAGGAGTCCAGACAAGCGGAGGTTTCTGAAAGGCTTGTATGAAATGCAGGGCCAGTGTTATATAGTTCCTTGAAAGTGTGGGTGAGGAGTTTAAATTGTGATCATTTGTGTATGCAGAACCAGTATAGCTCTTTCAGATGTGGTGTGATGTGAATGCGCTATTGTAGGTTAGACTGATTCTGGCCACTTAGTTGTGCATGGTCTGGAGCTCAGGTGATTTTTTTGTCGATAGCGGCATAGAGGGTGTTTCCATAGTCCAGCTTGCTTGTAACAAGGGCGTGAATGATGGCTTTCTGCCATTTCTATCATTTCTGATTGGGAGTCATTTGAAAATCTTCCTCTGCATCTTCGGAGTATGGAAGCATGAGGCGTTGACGGCATTGACTTGGTCAGTCATGTCGAGTCTGGTGTCGATGATGATCCTGAGGTGCTTGCCGTTGTCGGTCCTAGCTCTGTTGGCTACTGGGTGGAATCCCACAGTGAAGTGCTCTCCCTGAAGATCACAATTTCGGTCTTGTCAGTGTTCGGCTTTAGACAGATGGTCTCCATCCAGTGGACAATTTCTATCATGTAGGCATTGAACTTGAGCGAGGGACTGGGCGTCTTGTCCGTAAGGGAGCGAATGAGTTGCATGTCATTGGCATAGGAGAGGATGTTGATGTTGTGAGAGTGGATGATGCTGGCTAGAGAGATCATGCATGTGTTGGACAGAGGCTGGGTCAGAGAGGGTCCTTACGGAACCCTGCCGATGAGGTCATGGACGTCCAAGAAGTATGGTGCGAGGCTGACTGACTGCCTCCTTCCAATCAAAATGAGAAGATCCATCGAGTGCGTAACCTTGGATTCCGATGTTGGTATTGAGGAGGAGCCCATTGTTGCTGTATTAGGTGAGACAACTGTTGATGATTTTCTCTAAGACCTTGACTGGGAATGGTAGCGGGGATCAGTCTGCAGATGGCGAGAGTTGAAGGATCTACAGAGGGTTTCATGAGCAATGGGAGGACAGTTGCATGTTTACAAGTGCCTTGTGATGGTCATGCAAGACATAGAGGCATACAGAAGGGGTGTGAGCACAGTACTGATGGGTTGCAGTGCTATGGAGTGGGCGTGGTGAGAGAGGGTCCGATGGGGCCCCTAAGTGGATGGACTCCATGGTGGCAGCGGTTTCCTCTGGGTGATGATGGGAAATGAGGTTAACATTGGTTCTTTCAATAAAATCAGGAGGCATTTGAAGAGGTCTTTCGGGTCCAGATGCGGGTTGAAGTTGCTGTAAATCGTAGTGATTTTGTTGTTGAAGAATTGAGAGCGATTGTTGCAGAAGTGTTGTGAAGGAGTGATTGAGTTGGAGGCGGCTGCCAGTGAAGTGAAATCCTTCACAAGGTTGCTTTGCCTCTGCTGGTGCCGACATCGATGTCATCCGCCAAAGTGACTTGTTTTGTGGTCCGGGTTATTTGTTGGTAGAATCTAAGGGTGGATTTGAGTGTGCTCCTGTTTGTACCATCCTGGCTCATTCTCCATATGCGCTCCAGTTGTTTGCCGTGGTTTTTCATTTATCTGAGTTACTCTATGTACTCACTGGCCAGGTGTCTAGGTCTTGTATTTCTGTGTTTGAGGGGAGCCAGGGAGTTGGCGCAGAAGGCGATGAACGTGTTGACATATTTAATGGCTTGGGGAGGCTGATGCTGTGTTCGGGTTGGTGTCCACTGAGAGTGGTTCTCCAGTCCTCATCAGTGATGCTGTTTCAGTTTCAAATTGGCCTTTCTGCTCCTTAGGTGAGGCCCAGGCTCCCAAGTTCCTCAATGAATGCTTTTGAGTTGCAGTTAACGTGGTCTTCCAGATGAAAGTTCAGGTCTCCAAGTAGGATGTTATTGCGAGTGCGTAAGTGGTGCGACAAAGTCCTTGATGGGGTCGGTGAAAATAGTGAGAGGTCTAAGTGACCTGTAAATGAGAGTGCCACTTAGGGTGAAGTTGGCTGTTACATGGAGTTTGTCTCACAATTTATTGCCAAACTTCACTGGCTCCCAGTTAGGCAGACGATTACATTTAAATCATTGTAAATAGTATTCAAGATACTGCATGGGACAGGCCCTGACTTTTTGAGAAAGTGCGTTGCTAGCTATTTACCAAGTCAGTCTCTGTGCTCCCCATCAGCCAAATTGATTTTAGTCCCCAAACCGAGAGCCGCCAGTGAAAGGGGGTCAGTTTGGGCCTATCAAAAGATGTATGGCCACCGGGGAATGATCTGATAAGCCCCTGGGGAGGATTTCAATGATCGGTATTCAATGAGCGAAGGCATAAGGTAGAAATATGTAATCAAGCCTAGAATAGGAAGTGTGAGTGTGGGAGAAGTATGTGAAACTGGTCTCAGTGGGGTGATATAACAGCCACATATCTACCCATCCAAACATGTCCACCAGGATCCGCAGCTTAGAGATGAGGGGTCCCGTTCCCGTCCCCGCTGAGCGCCCCCTATCCACCCCGGAGACATTACATCATTGCAATCTCCACCAATAACTGATAGTCCATTGGGCAGGGAGCTCCAGTTCTCAACCATGCTGCCTAGGTTAGTTCTGGCCAAGGAGCGGTGGGGTATATATACTGCCAAGCACTACGTCTTCGCCCGCTGCAGTCCTCTGCACAAATATGTACCAGCCGTAGATATTGGTTAATTTTTGTATCAGAGTTATAGTTTCAACCACATGCAATGTCCATGTCACAAAGATGCAGCTGGTCCTACAACAGGGCGCCTTCCAACAGACCTGTTGTTTTCCAGCCGGTGCAACTCAGTCTCTCTGACGGGATTTGAAATGGGCAGGGTGGGACTGGCCTGCAGGGCAGTCAGGCAGTGCCCGATGCTGGTGTTATAGGTGAGTGACGCGGTGCTTTTTGGCTGGTTATGGGTCTGTTTCCTGGCCTGGTGGGCTGGTTTTCAGTGATGATATTAGCACAAGCATTGCCTTCAACAAACACAAATGCATGCAGTCTCTCATACCTTGCAAAATACCCCTCCAGGGTGTCTTTACATGTTCAAAACTGGCCTAAATTGCAAACGTGGGCCACTTTTTTAGCTACCTGGATCACTAATCAGGGCCACTTCTATTTTTGTGGCAGGGCCTATTTTTTGTCCCTGTTCGACCCTGGTAATGGAAACAGTGAAAGTACACAGGTAGCTTGTTTACTGCTGACTGTAAGCAGCCCCGCCTGAAGCCCACCCACAGTGGGGCATTAACGGATCAATAGTAGTAACATTGGAGGACTACATTTGAAAAGAGCAAGCACTGCCACCTCTACATGCTCTGATTCTGAGCAAAAAGTAATCTCCCGGCATAAACAAATGATTGTGAACATGTGTAATATAACTGGTGGTTGTATAAATCAGCCAAAACTTTCTGGTCAAATCGCAGTATATAAAAAAGCACAAAAAATAAATAGCACCTCAATTTGCAGCAGAATCAGTGGGCAGACACTAATTAAATTAAATCAATGTGTACTTCGTCCATGCTCTATTGAAACATAAGGAAGTTATGCAAGTGCTGCAGAATTAGAAGGCAGCACAGAAGAGTGATAAGGATGCCACCAATGGCAAGAAAATGGGCGGGCTTAAAGCCCTTTTTAAAGAGCTTTTTAAATTTAGATGCCATAGGTCATAGGAAGTTCCAAAGACAAGCACCAAACAGAAATCAATATATGAGAACCAGGAGTAAAAAAACGTGGGAACAATAAGTAAAAAAGCGCCTATAATAAACTTGTCCACTAGAATTTGAACTAAGGAAGAAACTTTAGTGCTGGAAAAAGGGTTAGGTTTTGCTCCCAAAGCCCCTCCAAATAGTTTCGAAATAGAAAATGATGTAAAAAGTCTGTTTAGGAACATTAGATTGAGGACGTTTTTTTCTAATAAAGATCCTATCCATAAAGAAAACTGTTCAGGCCTAAAACCAACCTCAACCTGGACTCCCACCCATCATAAAGGGGTTGAGATTTTTGAATGAGTTGTAGAGAAAGGCCTTGAAGATTTACTCATTAAGAAAGGGCATCTTCACAGTAACAATCTATCTCAGGATCTCCGCACCATCTTAAAGAACTTAGAAAGATGTGATAGTATCACAATAAAACTGTGTGACAAAGACGGTAGGTAGCATTTTTATAATGGACACGTGTGATTGTAACAAGAGGATGAGGGCCCTTTTATCAGTAAGGGAACATTACAGACCATCCAGCCAGAATGAGCGGAGGGAGTTACAATCTAGAATAAAACAATGTTTGTGCCCAGCTAAAATGGATGAGATAATCGGTCAAGAGGAGTATGAATACCTATATAACCAACACCCAGCGTTACCAGCTCTGTATGGGCTACCAAAAGTGAACAAGAATATACATGTTGCGTCCTATAATATCTAGTATTAATCCACACTCAGTAAATACGTAGATAGCTTTTTAAGACCTATGGTATCCCAGCAAAAGTCTTATATAAAAAACACTAAAGACATGATTACAAAATTGGAAGGAATTGGGTTTGATCCTAAAAGCCAGTGGCTGGTGTCATTAGACATCGAGGCACTATACACAAATATTCCGCACACTGCCACTGTGGAAACAATCAAGTATTTATTGCATGATGAGAATGGGGATCTAACTGAAAGAGCTCTGCTAATCACCGAATTTAAAGAATTGATTAAAAAAAATTATATTTTTCTTTTTAATCAGGATTTGTTTTGTCAAATAAAGGGACCAGCATGGGAGCCACATACGCTCCCAGTCTAGCATGTCTATATGTAGAAGCGTTCGAAGAGAAACATATCTTTAATGAAGTAGCACCCTTCTGTGAGAATATATCAAATTGGTCAGGCTTCATAGATGACATGTTCTTCATTTTGGAAGACCACAAAGACAGTCTAGATAGCGTCATAAGTTGGTTGAATTGTGGAGATCCAAATTTAAAACTTACATCCACAATGAGTCAGGAGTTCGGTGACTTAAAATTATAGCAAAAGAAGGCGGTTTGGAGGTAGAATTGTATACCAAACCGACGGACAGAAATACGATCCTTCACTATGAAAGTAATCATCCAAGATGCCAAAAAGACATTATACCCTATGGCCAGTATCTCTGTTTGAAGAGGAACTGTACTAATAAAGGTGACTTCAAGGTGCATGCTAAAATGCTGAAAGATAAATTAAGTGATTGAGGCTACCCCAAAAAAATAATTAAACAGGCTTATAAAAGAGCGAAATATTTTAATAGGGAACTCTTTTTTTACTACTGAAAAAGAGAAGAATAGAAATAGTGACAAAATAGTGTGTGTAATGAATTTTTCTAATATTAGTAACAAAATAAAAAATGTAATTAATAGAAACTGTTGACTACTGTCAGAAAAAGATCAAGAAGACCTAGAAAAAACACTTTTTTCCTATATCTTGAATAAAACCATAAGAAGCAGTGTGGTGCAGACATATAGAGAACATAAACAGGCTCAACAGAGAAGTATAGATGTAAAAATAAAGTGGTGGGAACTTATCCCTGTTGCGCCTCTACAAATTATAGCTTCATCATAAAAGGCAAGGAAATTATATTGGATGGTATTAAACATACCTTCAATTGCATGCTTAATTGTAAGACACAGAACGTAATATATCTAATCAAACGCCCCTGTAATAAAGGATACCTGGATAAAACCTCCAAAGAAGTGCAGATCGGCACAGGTCTGCATTGCGCTACAAAAGTGGATGATGGACGGAGCGTTTGAACAAATCAAACACTCACCCCCAGTCAACTGATCTGGGTTTAATCCATCACCATTCTTTAGTTCACTCAGCCACCCCAGTTCAGACATGGCTATATGCAAATCAGTCTGACCCTGTGCCTCATGGGAATAGTCCAGCCCGAACTGCCAAGCCATGTCTTCCCTGGACCGGAAACAAGCATCCTGGGACCGGTTTTGGATTCATAAACCTCATCAGCCAGGCTATCTTGAATCCAGTGGCCAAGTGAACAAGGGACTCACGTCTGAGCATACCCTGCCACACTTAGGGCGAACAAAGCGATACAAAAGGGGATGATGGACGGAGCGTTTGAACAAATCAAACACTCACCCCCAGTCAACTGATCTTGGTTTAATCCATCACCATTCTTTAGTTCACTCAGCCACCCCAGTTCAGACATGGCTATATGCAAATCAGTCTGACCCTGTGCCTCGTGGGAATAGTCCAGCCCGAACTGCCAAGCCATGTCTTTCCTGGACCGGAAACAAGCATCCTGGGACCGGTTTCGGATGCATTATCCTCATCAGCCAGGCTATCTTGAATCCAGTGGCCAAGTGAACAAGGGACTCACGTCTGAGCATACCCTGCCACACTTAGGGCGAACAAAGCGATACAAAAGGGGATGATGGACGGAGCGTTTGAACAAATCAAACACTCACCCCCAGTCAACTGTTCTGGGTTTAATCCATCACCATTCTTTAGTTCACTCAGCCACCCCAGTTCAGACATGGCTATATGCAAATCAGTCTGACCCTGTGCCTCGTGGGAATAGTCCAGCCCGAACTGCCAAGCCATGTCTTCCCTGGACCGGAAACAAGCATCCTGGGACCGGTTTCGGATTCATAATCCTCATCAGCCAGGCTATCTTGAATCCAGTGGCCAAGTGAACATGGGACTCACGTCTGAGCATACCCTGCCACACTTAGGTCGAAGAAAGTGATACAAAAGGGGATGATGGACGGAGCGTTTGAACAAATCAAACACTCACCCCCAGTCTACTGATCTGGGTTTAATCCATCACCATTCTTTAGTTCACTCTGCCACCCCAGTTCAGTCATGGCTATATGCAAATCAGTCTGACCCTGTGCCTCGTGGGAATAGTCCAGCCCGAACTGCCAAGCCATGTCTTCCCTGGACCGGAAACAAGCATCCTGGGACCGGTTTCGGATTCATAATCCTCATCAGCCAGGCTATCTTGAATCCAGTGGCCAAGTGAACAAGGGACTCACGTCTGAGCATACCCTGCCACACTTAGGGCGAACAAAGCGATACAAAAGGGGATGATGGACGGAGCGTTTGAACAAATCAAACACCCACCCCCAGTCAACTGATCTGGGTTTAATCCATCACCATTCTTTAGTTCACTCAGCCACCCCAGTTCAGACATGGCTAAATGCAAATCAGTCTGACCCTGTGCCTCGTGGGAATAGTCCAGCCCGAACTGCCAAGCCATGTCTTCCCTGGACCGGAAACAAGCATCCTGGGACCGGTTTCGGATTCATAATCCTCATCAGCAGGCTATCTTGAATCCAGTGGCCAAGTGAACAAGGGACTCACGTCTGAGCATACCCTGCCACACTTAGGGCGAACAAAGCGATACAAAAGGGGATGATGGACGGAGCGTTTGAACAAATCAAACACTCACCCCCAGTCAACTGATCTGGGATTAATCCATCACCATTCTTTAGTTCACTCAGCCACCCCAGTTCAGACATGGCTATATGCAAATCAGTCTGACCCTGTGCTTCGTGGGAATAGTCCAGCCCGAACTGCCAAGCCATGTCTTCCCTGGACCGGAAACAAGCATCCTGGGACCGGTTTTGGATTCATAATCCTCATCAGCCAGGCTATCTTGAATCCAGTGGCCAAGTGAACAAGGGACTCACGTCTGAGCACACCCTGCCACACTTAGGGCGAACAAAGCGATACAAAAGGGGATGCTGGACGGAGCGTTTGAACAAATCAAACACTCACCCCCAGTCAACTGATCTGGGTTTAATCCATCACCATTCTTTAGTTCACTCAGCCACCCCAGTTCAGACATGGCTATATGCAAATCAGTCTGACCCTGTGCCTCGTGGGAATAGTCCAGGCCGAACTGCCAAGCCATGTCTTCCCTGTACCGGAAACAAGCATCCTGGGACCGGTTTTGGATTCATAATCCTCATCAGCCAGGCTATCTTGAATCCAGTGGCCAAGTGAACAAGGGACTCACGTCTGAGCATACCCTGCCACACTTAGGGCGAACAAAGCGATACAAAAGGGGATGATGGACGGAGCGTTTGAACAAATCAAACACTCACCCCCAGTCAACTGATCTGGGTTTAATCCATCACCATTCTTTAGTTCACTCAGCCACCCCAGTTCAGACATGGCTATATGCAAATCAGTCTGACCCTGTGCCTCGTGGGAATAGTCCAGCCCGAACTGCCAAGCCATGTCTTCCCTGGACCGGAAACAAGCATCCTGGGACCGGTTTTGGATTCATAATCCTCATCAGCCAGGCTATCTTGAATCCAGTGGCCAAGTGAACAAGGGACTCACGTCTGAGCATACCCTGCCACACTTAGGGCGAACAAAGCGATACAAAAGGGGATGATGGACGGAGCGTTTGAACAAATCAAACACTCACCCCCAGTCAACTGATCTGGGTTTAATCCATCACCATTCTTTAGTTCACTCAGCCACCCCAGTTCAGACATGGCTATATGCAAATCAGTCTGACCGTGTGCCTCGTGGGAATAGTCCAGCCCGAACTGCCAAGCCAGGTCTGCATTGCGTACAGCCAAAATGAATGCCCCCTTAACAGAACATTGGGCTACCTGTAACCATAAAGTGGGAGACATCAAGTGGTGTATATTGGAAAAAATTACAGGAACCTCTAGAGGAGGCGACCTTGATAAAAAACAAAAGTGCAAAGAACAATTCTTGAGTAAATTTAAGACATATATTTATGGACTTAATAAAAGGGAAGAATGGGAAAATCTTAAGATAGATACTTGATAAAAAATGACTGCGAAAGAAGAGTTGATAATATTCGCAATCCATTAACAATGAGAATCTTTTTCTTTTTTAGCAATCACAGCAAACTGTATAAGTATTGGTGTATGTGATTCTCTTCAATTTAGTTTGCTGAAAATAAGAGACATATACCTATAGGATCTACCATAAAGATGTCCGCCACTCTGTGGCATTAAATTGGATTTCAGGGTCCGCTGCCAGCCCTTTAGAGATCGTAAATACTACTGTAAAGAACCCCTTACAAAGTACTTAGGACAGTGTTTTTGGAGATATTGGTTCTATTCATCGTTTTAGCCATCCGTAAAGCCTTTGTTGTAATTGAAATATATTTACTTTACTTTAAGACGAGTTGAACCAAAAAAGGATCAATTCCTATCTAGATAGACGCTACTATATCTTACTGGTACAAATTAATATTATCATGCGCTAAGAAATCATGACATGAAGCTAAATAGATCTCTTAAAATATTTATAGTACTTTTGTTCCAATACTACACCTGTGAAAGATGACATTTAAAGATGACCACCATGCAAAGAAAGCCTTTATAGTAGGAGACACATGGGATGTATGACCCGGAAGTAAATCGAATAAAAAAGATTAAGACTGCGACGAGAAGGTGGAATTAATTAAAACATTACTTGACATATTCAGCCTATATATATGGCTCCTTACCCGACCGCCAAATATCACTAGGTGGGGGATCTTTTGACCGGACGACACGTATACGACCGTACGCAGTGAGTCTATAATATTAAATTCACAAAGATGGAGAGCTATATATAAAAACAAAGTCAGTGGTCTGCAAATTTAATTAAAGACGAGACTAATATTGACTGTAAATTAATAAAATGCCTAATTTCAACGTGAGGGCATGTAAGGTTATATTGCGTGTTGGTGTCCTGATCTATTTACCTTTGACCCCCCCTCCGTAGTGAAGTTAGGATAAATAAGAACACAGCCCTAAAAAACTCTTTCTTTCTGATATATTTAATAGCCACAGTGATTAAGAACCTACAAAGGAAAGAGCGGTCAGTGGGCAGAGAAACCAATGAGTATCACGCCAGAATGATCAATTACAAAGAAGGTCATAGCCTCGCTATACCCTTTGAATTCCAGGAATAAGCCACACTATCCTGAACCTAAGGGTGAGCAAAGTTATTTGCCACTATTTAATTATAGTGCCCATAGGCCTTGTAGTTAAGAGGTTATTAATTAAATCTATAACTTTGTATATTGTCAGCACTTTAGGAGGAGAACCCCGAATCACATTTGGATCGACCTGTATCGATGTGAAGAACCATATGAGATGAACTTTAATACAAAATTAAAATAATCAATTTTTAAGTAAGTAAATGTAGTTGTCACTAATTAATTATAGTGTTCAAAGGCCTTGAATTTAAGAGGTTATTAATTAAATCTGTAACTTTGCAGATTGTTAGCACCATAGGAAGAGAATCCCCAGATTACATATGAATCGTATTGTATCGATGTGAAGAACCATATGAGATGAACTTTACAAAAAACCGAGCTTATGCTCCTGGGGAAAGCATCCAACATTTGGACGGCTGACTGGTGGCCTCCGCAGTTGGGAGTGGCTCCCATTCCATCCACCTCAGTAAAAAGCTTGGGACTGCACTGGACCAAACGCTTACAATGAAGGACCACATTACAACCACTATTGGCTCTTGCTATTATAGCCTTCATTTTCTGCGTAAGATACTTCCCTACCTGCCGCTGGAACATCGCAGAACGGTGGTCCAGGCAATGGTTATGAGTCGCCTTGACTACGGAAAGGCGCTATTGGCAGAAGTGGGCGAGACATTATTAGCTAAGCTACAAGTGATTCAAAACACGGCAGCAAGGATGGTTTTAAATCGTCCCCCCGGGCCCCCCTCACTTCCTCTGCTCAGAGCTTCACTGGCTTCCAGTGAAAAAAAGGTCCTTCTTCAAGATCTGTTGCCTCTCATTTAATGATATGAAGGGAAAGACTCCCTGTTACTTACAAAAGAATCTTTTTAAATTGGTCTGGGGCAGCAATCCTAGGTCCAACTCATTAGCCCTTTTAAAGACTGCTCGTATCCGTCTTACCCGCACGGGAGACAGAGCCTTTTCGTATGTTGCCCCCAAGTATTGGAACTCGCTACCAGAGGCCTTAAGTAAATGCACCTCCAATTTGGTCTGTAGGAAACAACTAAAGGCCTTTTTGTTTTAATCTGTTTGCTCCACTTGCCTTCCTTTTTGAGTTGTATGGTATTAAATCCTGAGCCTATTTTTGTAATGATAGAATTCCTATTTCATTGAATATTCATAATTGCATTGTTTTCTATTTATATTTTTTATTCTTAGAGTCAACAATACTGTTTTTAATTCATGAGTCATGAGTCTGTCCTGAAGAAGGTGGTGTCAACCATTTTCTAACCCACCGAAATTCTGCATCGACAACTGTTCTTTTTTATATAGTATTGTTTTTATGAAGTCTTTCGTAACTGTATATTGTGTATGATTGACCCAGCCTATGAGTGGTAGTACACTGGCCCCCATTCCCCGTTTAGCTGAGAAAGCTGAGCATAGAGGGGAGAGTACTAGAAGTATGACAACACGTATGAAGGGTAATGGTGGATACAGTATTGAGAACTCTACACATAAATGTATGGACTCACATTTAGATCTGCCACCGCCGGTAACCCCATATGTGGTTATCTTGTGCAATGTACCTATCCTGCAGGACCCAGACCGTGAAGACTGGGTCACTTTACGTAATAAAACCCTAGGATGGCTGGGGGAAAAAACGGGTCTAACACAAGCAGTATTTACCAACTTCAAAATGGTCAGACTGGTGAAATGGTAGGCAATGGGCCAAAGATGTTCGAGGGGGATTGTGTGGTGCTGACCCTTAGTAACCCTAGTCTGGTCCAAGCTGTGCTAGACAGAACGCAAATTCTGTTGGAATGTTCAACTGACATTAAAGTGGTACCTCTGACCTATTTTCATCAACCAAGTGTATATGTAAACAGGAGAGTTACACCTAGGGCTTCAACTAGTGCCCCGACAGATCACTTTAATATTGCTGTGACAAATCGCTTTGGGATCTTGTCCTCTCTGGAGGGAGCGGACTGACGCCATGGTAGCGTGGACGAGATGATGTGCAGCGTGGGTCCTGTTTGTTCTGACTCACATGTGGCTGGGTTCCCAGGGAAGAAACAGGGTAATGTTGGCCCCCTGATAAAGGAAGGTAGAATCATAGCTCCTCTTAGTACAGATATTTATCCCATAAGTGAAAGAGGAGGAGTGCAGTGTACTGGGGGTTATCCCAGTCCAGAAAGTGAGGTCAGTAGTGATGATAGCTCGCTCTGTAAAATGCTCTTTTGGAACATTGCGGGATTGGCCCCAAAGGCGTCAGATCCTGATTGGTTGCGTTTTGTGTCAGAGTTTGAAATAATCTGTCTACAAGAAACATGACTCAAAGAGGCAATGCATATACAAGGGTATCGCACTGTTTGTACCCCAGCAAAAGCTACCACCCGGGGAAGAAACAAGGGTGGTTTATGTACGTATATATCGAACAGGTCAGATCTGAAAATGATTAAACTTGTAGCGGAAACTTTGTTCTATCAACTTATTATGTTGGAGGAGGTAAAAGGTCATTAACTCTTTGCTACCAAATCTGAGCAAAGAGATTGAATTGTTAGACAAGTCTAGCTCTGATGACACTTGTTTAATATGGGGCGGTGATTTCAAATGCCACCTGTGTAGGCATAGTAAGAAAGGGATCTGTGGTTTAGGACAAAGAAAGTTTGAGGAAGTTACTCATTTTGCCCATATCCCGGAGGGCGAATATTTAAACTCAGTGGCCTCCCAGCTTAACTTAGCCTATGCAAATGAGATGTGCAATCCATCTGTCCCCTTTTACCCAACATATATTGGGAGAGCCTGTAATACTACTATAGACTTTGTTTTGATCTCAGATAGGCATGCTAGATTGATTAAACAGGTGATGACCCATCAGGTGGTCATGAGTGACCATTATCCTATTGGTCTTACTCTCATACTGGACCATCAAAAGTTGGGAAAAGATAAATGTAAGATCAGGAAAAATGACTCTTCTATTCAGCTGTTGAGTAAAAATGGTTATTCTATAGGCTGGGATAAGGTTGATCCCTTGTTGTTTCTACCTAAATTGATCAACCTTTGTAAAGATAAATTTGAATGCTGTTTGCGAGATGAGGGTAATGGGGCGGAGGTTCTTGCTGCATTTGGAGTAATTACAGAAAATATTGCAGAAATGTTAAAGGTTACCGAAAAAGGAGTAAAAAAGCCCGAACGCTGGTTTGATAAGGCACGTCGTGTAGCACATAATAAACTTAAAAAATCCCTTAACAAATCCGTGAGGAATAGGGATGCAGTAGGCGATGCCAGACATGTTTATAGGCAAGTCCTAAAGGAAAGAAAGAACCATCTGAGAGCCTCGGCTTGGCAGGCCTTGCACGAGGCAAGTATCAGCAGGAATAATGGAGCTTTTGCAAAGCAGTGATGCCCCTTTCCTTGTGCCTAGACTAACTGATACAATAGAGATAGCAATAGAGGAGGATAGATGGCTTGGCCATTACAAGGCACTCTATAGTGTGAATATCCCTTTATCAGTGAATAGTGACAAAGAGATGATAAGTGTTTCAAATACTGATTCTGGTATAGAGTTCCCCTTAATGATTAGCTTTAAATTGGAGGAAGTAAATAAAGCACTAAGTGAGAGCGCATCAGGGAAAGCCCCAGGGCCGGATGGGGTCCCGGTTGAGGTATATAAAGCAAACACACAGCTGTGGGCACCCATTATTACCAATGTATTTGCCAGATGTGCCAAAGTGGGCCTCATAAAATCATGGTCTGATGCAATAGTGGTCCCCATTTTTAAAAAAGGGGACAGAAGCGACCCACAATGCTATCGTTCCATCTCATTGCTCGACTCGTTACTAAAAGTGACCGGACGAGTAATCCTGAGTAAATTACAAGCATGGGCTAGTGAAGGACAGGTTCTGTCCCAATTTCAATATGGGTTCCCGGCAGGTCTTGGAACTGTGGAACAAAGCCTGAAGCTTAAACTTTTAATAAGTAAACATACGGATGCAAAAAAGGGCAGTATTTTTCTGACATTTGTAGATTTGAGCTGTGCCTTTGATTGTGTCGTACATAAACAGCTGTGGGATACGCTTGGTGCTATGGGAGTTGACCCTCCATTAATTATTTTTATGAGAGAATTGTACAGTGAAGCGGGGGAAAAGGTAAGATATGGGAAAGATGGTGAAATCTCTAAAAAGTGTTTAATTCAAAAAGGTGTGAGGCAAGGGTGCGTGCTCCCCCTTTCCTTTTCACTCTGTATATAAACGGTTTAGGACAATTTTTAATTGATTCTTGTAAAGATTATCCTTTTATTAATGGATCTCCGGTTCCTATTTTACTATATGCAGATGATGCTGTACTAATGAGTAGAACCCAGGTTGGATTACCAAAGATTTTGACACATTTTGTGGATTATATGGAAACAAGGGGCCTGAAGGTTAATAGTAGCAAAACTTATTCTATGAAATGTGGAACCAAGTGAGGAAAAAGATGTGACATTCACATAGAAAAGTGTAAGATTGAGTGCACTGATGAATTTTCTTATCTGGGAATCGTTTTTGAGTATTCTGGTTCCTGGTCTGCTGCTATACACGCAAGGAAACAAATGCTTTTGAGAGCCTCTGGTGCTCTAAAGAACTTTGCGGAGAGACTTGGGCACAGACCAGTTCCTGAACTAACAGATATTTATAAAGCTAAATGTATTTCTACTGCTGTATATGGTTCAAGTATTTGGGGTGTCTCAAATGTTACGGCGTTGCAGTTAGGTGAAAATGCTTTTTTACGTTATCTTTTAGCAGTCCCTAATTCCACTTCTACCTATGTCTGTCACATGGAACTTGGTCTACCATATATCTCGGATATAATTATCACTAATGTAATTTTATTATGGCACAGGATATGGACAATGGAAGAGATGAGTTTTAACAGGGAGATTATCATGGACCGCCTAAAGCTGGATCGGCCTTGCAACATTGGTTGGTTATGTTTTATTAAAACTTTATCAATTAAGATCGGCAGACCAGAATTTTATGACTGTCCCTTAAATTTGAGAAGCGTGTCCAGGAAAATGATGAAAGATCTTTGTATGAATTTTCTGAGTAACAAGAGATGGCTGGAGGAATGTAGCAAAGTGAGCGTGAGAGATAACAACTTGCTCTTAACAAACTGGGGCTTGCAACTATATCTGACCTATGTACAGGGTGGCTATGAAAGGATGCTTCTTCCCCGTTTTAGGCTGGGTAATTTTCATAAGCATGTTAGTTTCCCTAAAAACATGGACTGGTCTGAAGACAAAATTATCTGTCCTTGTGACGATATGTCTAGACAAACTACCTTACATACCACGCTATTTTGCAGATTTTATGTATTTCCAAGAAAAAGGTTCTTAAAGCCAATTCTGTTACTATTAGATCTAAGACATTGTCGTATTGCTTTCCTTAAATTACAAATGTTGGAATGTGAAAAGTGTATTGAACATGTGGTTCCTTTTTTAAAAGCAGTGATTAAATATAGAAACTCTATGGATTAGGACAGATCAATCAATCTGTATAAGTACAATATTTTAAAGTATTGCTCTTATTCTGTATTTTATCTTGAATTGTATTGTGATTATTTTGCTTTTATGATCCTTTTGAAAGAATCGAATAAAGCATCTTTTTGATTTGATTTTTATTTGATTTGTGTATGATTGTCTATTTAAGAAACCTAAGACAATTGTTTTTTATATAGTATTGTTTTAATCAAATCCTTTCTTAACCTGTATACTTTGTATGCATGTACACATAAGAGACATTAACATATATGTTTCATTGGCACATGATTGCCAACACTGAAACTTACAAATAGGATACAATATAGAATTGTTTGTACTTGAATTTTTAATATACGTGCTTATTGAAAAATGTTACATAGATAAATATTTATGAGAGAGAGTTGATAAAAACATAATTGTGTCCTCCTCTAACAATACTTCATGTATTGATTTTGATTTTTAAAAGGCGTTTGTATAAACAATTTCAATAAAAGAGATATTTTTACAAAAAAACGGCCTATAGTCTGTATTGTGTGTATGGGTGAACGAGCATGTTGTTAAAAGAGGCAGTGAGTGAAGAAAGAACAACATAAGGAACATTTTCTTGTTATTGGGTACTAAAACCTAGTTCTGTTTTTATCTGAAGGGTTTCTCTCGTTTTTGTTTTATTGGTCATTGCCAAGCAACAGCGAATGCACAATCTAAAGTAGGTTGTTCCCAAGCGAAAGTGGGTGTGCTGTCCACGCTTGCTGTGTTGTACTGAAACACAGCCCACTTCCCACAGGGGTGACAATTTGAAAGTGAATTGCAGTGTCCCCAGTGTGTTGGGCTGTTTTTGAGATTCACAACAAACAAATAACAAGAAAACTAAAATCTCTTAGTGTTATTTGTTTTGAAATCATCCCATGGTCAACCCTATCCACTTTAAGTGTCTCATGTATGCCTTAGTATAATTTGGCCCAAAATGCCATGTGTCAGGGCATTTTCAAGATGCTGATAGTCTTCAGCCTAACCCTGGGACCTGAGGCAAGGGGTGTGAATGGGGACTGTACTGTGGCAATTCTAGTGTCTTCCCACATCTAGCACTAAAATCCAGTTTGAAGCAGACACTAAACCCACAACAAACCTAGAGACAGAAGTCTGGTAGGACAAAAGCAGGGGTCTTCAGCAACCAAGCAGGGGCTCCACAAAAATAGTCTTGGCATCCAGGTCTCTCACGTTGAAGTGCACTCCAAGTGTTGCACATGGCACAACAGACCTGTCAAGCAGGATTTGACACTGTGATGTCAAAACAACATGTTGTACTTCAGGTTTACAGTGCAGCAGTCAGGTTAACCGGCATAGGTCTGTAGCCATGTTTAGTGCCACTTTAGTAGATGGCACAATGGGTGCAGCAGTCTAATATGGTATCTATCTTTCAGGCCCTGGGTGTAATTTTCTACACCATATACAAGCGTCTTACAGGCATGTTGAATGTGTCAATCAGAAGTAAGCCAATTTAACTACGGTTAAATGGGGAGCATACTGGTTAGCAGGGGTATTTTAAACAGATTTCTAAAGCCAGCAAAGATATAGTGTCCGGCAAAAAGTGAAAAATCTGGGGTGATCAAACAGAAATGGCAGATTTCCATCAAAGGCCTTTTGGCCCACCCATGTAAAGTTTCTTTTCTGTGTGCTTACCAGTACTTTGCGCTAACATCCTGAGTGTGTGTTGTATGTGTGCATGTGATCCCAGTGTAGCACATGAATGCTGTACATGGGTGAATCACAGAAATGGAGATCTAGAATTGCGACTCCTGGTCCTTGGTGCTGCACGATAAGGAGACAAATACATGGAAATGGTGGACGGAGTGCGGAAACTTTTCAGACACTCATCCCCAGTCACGGATCTGGGCTGAATCCATCATCGTTCTTTAGCTCACTTTGCCACCCCAGTTCAGACCCAGCCATATGCAAATCAGTCTTGACCCTGTATCTCATGGGAACAGTCCAGCCCAAACTGCCAAGCCAGGTCTTCCCTGGACCAGAAACAAGCATCCTGGGACTAGTTTTGGGGTAACACCCCTCATCAGCCAGGATAGCTTGAATCCAGTGGCAAAGTGAGTAAGGGACCCACGTCTGGGCATACCCTGCCAACTTAAGGTGAACAAAGCAAACACATGGAGAACTGTGAGTGGGGGGGAGTGTCTGAAAAGATTCAGCGCTCCGTCCATCATCTCCTTGTGTTTGCTTTGTCCCATAGATCCATAGATGGGTGTGTTGGCTGGATCCACTGCCAATGCTCTACAGATCAGCTTGCACCACTAAGTTTCTCCACATATCACAAAGCGCAGGGAAGAGGTCACCAGACTGTTTCTAACTTTAGTGAAAGGAAGATGAAGAAGAAAAGAAAGTGCAGGGTTGAGGTTTGGCCCTTATGTATTGACCAACGTAATGTGTGTCGAAACCAACAACCCCTGCACAACCCCGCACCAACCCTCTCTATGACAGAACCTGTCCACAGGACTGAACTGTAAGCCTTGTTTAACCAATCTGGCCACTTCTCTAGCAACTGAGGAATAGAAATAGAGGTACAAGCTCCAGATTTTGGAAAAATTATTGACCCCCAATAAGCAGCATTTGTCTCCTAAACTAATGCAATACCCACCCTTGGTCTATTGAGGTATGGAGTCATATGTGTGGTGTCTGCAGTTTTGACCCCCCTCTTTCTACTAAGTCTTTCTGCCATATCAGAAGTATTTCTGACATCAAAACCCTGTGCCATCTGTGATATAGCAATGGTCACCCAAACAGCCCTCCCAACAAACCCCTACTCACACTGCATGAGTACCCGTTCCAGAGCATTACAGTCGAGCCTCGGGGTGGCTAAACTGGCATCAATCACATTGATGCCCAGAGTCATGTGATGCTCTGCAGTGTTAGCTAGATCAGTAGTGTTAGTTGCCCAGACTGTTGTGATGCTCCGCAGTGTTAGATATGGCAGTAGTGTTAGAAGCCCGTCCTTCTTGAATCTCGATGAGATGTAACTTGTCTTGAGACTGTGGGTGTTCATTGAGAATTAGTAGCTGGTGAATTGTGGGCGGGGGGACCTTTTCTAACTCTCACACTGTTTGAGTGTCTCCCTCTTTTACAATCTTTAACACCTTGACCGCGGCGCCATAGCCGCGCCCCGTGCTGGACATTCCAGAGCAGGGCGCGGTCGTGACGGAACCGTTCCGTCATCAGCACAGCTCAGCCGTGACTGATGACGGAACGGTTCCGTCACCAGCATCGAAGGGGTTAAAGCACAAGAGCATGCCTTTACTGTGGAATTGTAAACTCCATAAAGATGGGAATTTCGGGAATCATGCGTTATTAAACATGTAGGATATGGCAGCATTTTTAATGACATTTTACACAGTTAGATATTCTTTCGACACATGTCTGGTTTTAATAGGAGAAGTCAAACTTTGACCGGGGGGCATTAACACAAAAACAAATGGTTTCAGGGAGTGCCCTAGAATACGAAGTCTGTATGTTTGAACCTAGGGGAGTAAGGGGTTCTAAGAACATCAAGAAATGTATGAGTTGGGAAGTAGTATCCCAACAATATGATATATCACACTATATTGCTAGAATGGTCCTTCTTTCTTTTGCTTTACAGTAATGGTTTTTCCATGTTGGTGGAATTTCCATCCACGTGGCTATCCTCTATATTGCCAAACTGAGGTAAGAGGGGAAGTAAGACAGGGACAGATAGATGTCCTGACGAAGACCGGCATGACCTATTAAATTGAGGGCACCTTAATACGGTCGAAACATGTTGTTCACCACAGTTCAAGGATGAGTGTTTTAGGGACTTGACTTCCTGCCTAAACACTTTCCATCCTTCACTTATTTTAATCCCGACCTTGGAACCTACGAATAAAGGGTTAACAGGTATCCATGAGCCAGTTTTAATGAGCACGACCTAACTGCACTTTTGTCTATCACTATACCCAGTCTTAAGGGTAACACTTTTGTTGTGATCACTGTTAGTCAAATTTGTGTTTGTCCTTGTTTACGTGTTTTGTGTTCCCCCCTCCCTATGCTCCGCCCTGTGCGTGGCTACGCGGGGGCGTTTTGTAAGCAGACCCGATGATGAAGCACGTCACACACATTTGTTAGTGAGTGAGGGCAGTTTTTTAAAATACATATTTGTGCCACAGCTTGTTTCTTCATCTTTGTGGGGTTCAGTCCTCCCCACCCCTCTATGTGTTTACATGTGTTCATTAGGGGGTTCAGGGGGGTGGAGTTTGGTTTTTGACCCTCTCCCCTCCTTTGTGAGAAATGATTTACTGTGGAATTACCAACAGCTCGCCTTTCATAAACAAATGAAGAGAAGCCTCCAGTTTTTATTAGTCTCCATCCAAGTATCTATGTCTCCAGGATGGTGAAACAACGACCTATCGATTGCCCCTTCTGTCCATTCAAGGACTGACGGTTCATCTTCGTATTCTTCCCACTGTGGCTCTTCAGTCACCAGAGGGGCCCATTCAGTCCAGTAATGTTTTTAGGCCGAGCATTCGAGACCTCTTGTATATACTTTAGTATACTTCTCTTGGACTTAAAGCCATTCCCCCGGCTTTTCGTTTGTTTGTTTTAGTGTCCTTTAAAAAACCTTGCTTGCTAGTGGTCAGTCCTGCCTCTTTGTCCCTCCTTCTCCTCTTTTGTTTCTCCCACAGAGCAGGGAGTGATTACGGTATTTTTATGTTTTGGTTCATTATCAGTTTTTTGGGGGATTATTTTCTTCTTTCTTTCCTGTTCATGTTACACTGAGGGTGCTTGTTCAGCTTCAAACATGTAGCCGCATGCGTTTTATTGCAGCATTCGTCCCTCCCATGTCCCGGACATTCTTCAGCATTCATCCCGGTTTTGTTCTTCTTACCCTGTGGCTCCTTAAACATCTGCACCCTAACAAAAGACAGCTCCCAGGCTCCACTTGTTTTCTTTTCGTTCAGGCCAGCCCGGACCAGGCCGTTCTTGGAAGCGAGCACTCTTGTGTTTTCACTTTTGTGTAAACAGGGCTGTGAATCTCATCTCGTAGCTCACGGAAGCTGGCAGAGGAGCCCGGCACCTGCCGTCGGTTTCCAGCAGAGCATGCTTCCAAGAGGGCAGAGGGTCTGGAGAGCACATCTCTTTGACTCTTCCTGCCTTCTCTGCTGAGGAAACTTGCAGGCACGCTGTGTTGGAGTGCAGGCATTTAAATGAACACAAAATAAATGGAAGACTGGTCTCCTTTGTATGCTTGAGACCCTCTCCGTGTCGCTCTCACGCACTGTGTGCTCCTGTGCACCCCATGCTCCACATTGCTGTATGCTTGAGACCCCTCTCCGTGTCGCTCTCACGCACTGTGTGCTCCTGTGCACCCCACGTTCCACATTTCTGTTTCCCTCGTGTGCCCCCACGCCTGTCAGCAGTGCTTGTTTTATAATTGTATCGTTTGTATGCTTGAAACCCTGCTCTGTGTCTCTCTCACACACTGTGCACTCTTGTTCACCCCACGCTCCACATTGCTGTATGCTTGAGACCCTCTCTGTGTCGCTCTCACGCACTGTGTGCTCCTGTGCACCCCACGCTCCACATTGTTGTATGTTTGAGACCCTGCCCTGTGTCGCTCTCGAGCACTGTGTGCTCCTGTGCACCTCACGCTCCACATTGCTGTTCTCCTCGTGTACCCCCGCGCCTGTACTTTGCAGCCTGGATAATGTGGCAGACAAGGGAGCCCACCAAGGTGCCTTCATTTCCAGACATGGCGGCAGTGTGTCTTTACATCGTCTCCCCTGCTTTACCCCCAAACCAGCCCTCCAACCCCACCCGTCTTCCCTCGACTGCCCCAGCCCCAGGCCCAGACCAGGACGGCTTTAATGCTGCCACTGTCTGTTTCTCCTAGGTATGTATAAATTATGATTCTGGACAGTCACTCAGGACTAACCATTTCCTTTTCTCACAAAATGCTCCTGTAATTGTGTATTTGTTTTCATTTATTTGCTATGCACATAAGGAAGACGCGTTGTACTGGAACTGCGCTCAAACTTTGTTTAGGGACATGCAATGGTTAGAGGGCAGTTTAATTTACAAACATCGGCCAACAGTCACCCACGTGTCAGGGAAGGAGCACAGGGTGACATGAAAAGAGCACATATAAATCCTAACTCATGGAGACTACGGACATATAGGGATTAAAATGCTATTTTTTTATTCAGTTGGGTCTGCATTTACATCTTGCTATTGCCCCTCTGTTCCGCGGGATAAGTGGGCTAATGGTTCTTAAAGAGCCTTAAAGCCATGAATTTCGTGTTTCTAGGCACAGGTGGCCTGAAAACCTGGAAGGGGGGGGGGGGCAGCCTGGGTCTGCAGCAGACATCATGGCTGAATCATCCTTTCGTTGCTCGTGCAGTCAGCTCACTGGACAGTGCAGTTCAGTGGTGAGAAACAAGGCCAGTGCTGATTCCTGTGAAGTGTCTGCAGGGCCGGTCCTAGGATTTGCGAGGCCCTGGGCTAAAAGGCAGCGTGCGAGGCCCCCTCTAATGTAGATAAGTGGCCCCTTGCAAAGAGACCATTCAGAGACACTGTCGGGGGCCCATTGTGCAGCATTTTTGCGCCCCCACAGTTTTATCTTTAACTCCACAAGCATTTCTCACACCTCCAGTTCCATAGGTGTGAGAATTGATTGTGGTCTAAAAGTTAAAACTGTGGGGGTGCCAAAATGCTGGACAATGGGACCCCCACAGTGTCTTTGAATGGTCTCCTTGCAAATGAGGGAGCGTCTCCCTCCCCATGCCTCCAGACAGACACCATCCCTGAGAGGCCTGGGGGGGGGCCCTCTGAAGGACCTTAATTGCAAGGCAACACCTTTTTTTTAAATAGATCGCCAGGGAAACAACAGGACACATCACGAGTGCGTGGCCCCATGCTGGTGGGCTGAGTGCGAGGCCCTGTGCAGCCGCCCACGCTGCCCATGCCTAGCGCCGGCCCTGAGTGTCTGCATATAAAATATTGCCAGGAAACAATGTTCAGTTTTTGTTGAAGGTTGCTTTTTCTTTAATAGCCCCGCTTTGCACAAGGTAATGCCGATAACTTCTCGACCCCGATTAAAAAGTATGGAAACGGTTGCAAACTTTCATATATTATTATTTTCGGCACTCTTCCTGCATACTTCAATATGCTACAATTGTGTAATGTCAAAGGTATAATGATATTTAACATAACAAATCTGGCAGAAATTGGAAGCTGTACTAGAATTATTTTTTATATCACACTGTTTTATTCCACGGGTTTAAATGGGAGTGATTTTAACTATTCTTTTGAATGCACGGAGTGTTGCAGTGCATGATTGTGTGACAACGTCTGCAGTGAGACTAGACTCTGCTTCAGTGCGGCTATACTGTGACAACTTCCAGCAGGTCAAAGCCCCTTTACCTGCAGTACACTGTTCTGTGCATTTAATAGTCCCAGGACCCCAGTATAGTGTTCTGTGCATTTAATGATCCCAGTACCCAGTACAGTGTTCTGTGCATTTAATGACCCCTGTACCCCAGTAAGGTTTCATTTGTCTCTTGAAGGGCTGCTGGTAACCCTTGCACATGTAGATGCTGTTCACTTGCTAGGTTTCATTTTGTTTTCCTGTCCTTTACTTGAACACTCAGTCTCTCCCTCCCTGAACATGTGAATGAGCGCAGCACCACCTCACCACCAGTGCAGCACCACCTCAGCCCCAGCGCAGCCCTACCTCAGGATCAGTGCACCACCACCTTTGCATCAGTGTATCAGCACACCTCCAACTCTGCACTAGCACAGCCCCACCTCAGCAGCAAACTAAACATCAATGCAGCACCACTTCAGCATCAGCGCACCACTATCTGAGCACCAGCGCAGCACCAAAACCTCAGCAGGACTCAGAATCACTCAGCACCAGCTCAGCATCAATCAGAACCAGAGCACCATCTCCTTAGCATCACTCAACCCCACCTCAGCACCAGCTCAGCACAGCACCACTCTGCATCAGAGCACCACCACCAGTGCAGCAACAGTACACCTTCGACACAGCATCAGTACCGCTCAGCAGCAACGCAGCATCAGTGCAGCACCACTTGAGCACTGGTGCACCATCACCTCAGCACAGCACCACCTCAGCATCAGCACAGCACCACTCTGCATCAGATCACCACCACCAGTGCAGCATCACAGAGGGAGAGGTGTGGCGCCACGGCCAGGGCGACTGACGCTGGAATCTGGGGATCACGGTTCGATCCCCGACTCCGGCGGCAGGTTAGCCCAGCACCATGCGACTCTGGGCAATAGCTTGCTTAATCTTCCCGACGGCCCCCAGCGCCTAGAGACCCTAACGGGTGATTGTGCGCTATACAAATGTGGATTATTATTATTATTATCAGCTCAGCACCACCTTTGCACCACCTCAGCTGCAACTCAGCACTACTGCAGCACCACTTGAACACCGGCGCACTATCACCTCAGCACAAGCGCAGCACCACTTTAGTTTCAATCAGCACCACCTCCACAAAAGCACACCACCACCTCAGCACAAGCGCAGCATCAGTGCAGCACAGCATCAGTGCAGCACCCCTTCAGCATCAGCACAGCACCACCTCCTCCTCATCAGTGTAGCACCACCTCAGCACCAGTGCTTCACCACTTCAACACCAGCATATCACCATCTCAGCATCAGCACAGCACCACCTCTGCATCAGTGCACCACCACCAGCGGAGCCCCACCTTAGCCGCAGCGCAACCCCACCTCAGCAGCAATTCAGCAGCAACACAGCACCACTTCACCATCAGCCCAGAACCACCACAGCATCAGTGCAGCATCAACTCTGCAAAGCACGAACTCAGCATCACTCAGCACCACCTGTGCACCAGCTCAGCACTACCTGAGCACCAGTGCAGAACCACCACCTCAGCCTGACTCAGCACCACCTCAGCATCACTAAGCACCACCTCAGCATCACCAGAACACCACCACATCACCGCTTCCGCATAAGCACATCAACTCCTCATCAGTGCACCAACACCAGTGCAGCACCACCTCAACAATAGCCCAGCACCATCTCAGCATCAGCACAGCACCCCCTCTGCATCAGTGCACCGCCATCAGCACAGCTTCAACTCCGCACCAGTGCAGTCCCCCCTTTGCACCAGTGCATCCCCACTTCAGCAGGAATTCAGTTCCAACGCAGCACCACTTCAATATCAGCTCAGCACCAACTCAGCACAGCACCAACTCAGCATGACGCAGCTTCACCTGAGCTTCAGCTCAGCACCACTATCTCAGCATGACTCAGCACCACAGCACCACTCAGCACCATCTCAGTATCGCTCGGCACCACCTCAGTATAGCTCAGCTCCACCTCAATATCACCACCTCCACACGAGCACCTGAGAATCATTCAGTATCACCTCTGCATCAACACACCCCCACCTCTGCACCATCTCAGCATCACTCACCCCCATCTCAGTCCGCCCTCCATCCGCTTCTCGTGTTGTATTTCAGGTACGATTTTCTAATCTCTGCCCTCCTTTTGTTTATGTCCCCCCCTAACAAAAAAAGCTATATCAAACAAGCATTAGAACAGGCAGTAAGAAGTTGCCACTATTGCAAAAACAAAAATATATTTTTTAAGTTAACTCTTTTTTTTCATTGGGTCGTTCAGTTGTACATAATGTCTTCTTGGTTATATTTTATAATAACTTTTCAACATGCTGCACAGCAGCCACAATGCTCTGCAACATAGCTTAAAGACATTGACAAAGTCATTAGCTCTTTGAGACTCTGGGTACCAAAGGCAATACCTATTTGCTATGCCAATGGTTGTTTATCATTGGTACCAGGTGGGAGCCCAGTTGGGGACCTGGTGGTACAAAGCTGTTGTATTTGCCAAGACAGTTTATTATAGTAGCCTCTGGAACAGGAAATTACCCCCACATGCATCAACCTATTTAGGAAGTGCAAACGGTGCGAATCTGTAAATTCGACCCTTTGCACTTCCTAAATACGTTTTTGGGATGCATGAAACAATTCGCTATTTTTTGCATTTCTTAAAAATGCAAATGCAATTAAGGAATCGCATTTGTGCGATTCCTTAAATGCAATGCATCAATTTGTAAAAAATAGCGAATTTTGAAATTGGAAGTGCAAATTAACACGAGGTTGACCCTCGTGTTAATTTGCGAAAATGTTTAAAAAAGCAAAAAAATGCATTTTTTAAACTTGCATGTTACAGACACACATGTCCTTAGGACATGTGTGTGTGAAACATGCACTTGAAAATAAATTTCAGGGGTGCAGGGGGGGGTCCTTTGGACCCCCCTCTGCACCCTTGCAATGCATCAAAAAATTGCGAGTGCAAAAAAAAAAAAAAGCAAAACGGCATTGATTCCTATGGGCCTCTAGGCCCATAGGAATCAATGTAATGCCATTCCTTAATTGTGATTCGCAATTAAGGAATCGCAATTTCCGAAAATTAAGAAATCCTATAAACTTTTAGGATTTCTTGATGCATAGGATTTTGCATTTCCTAAATAGCGATTCCTTAATTTTCGCTATTTAAGAAATGCAAAATCCTAGATTAGTCCTTATACCACAGTAGGCTGGGTGCAGGGAAATACATTTGGCTGTTGCTTTCTGTCAACTCTTGCATTCTATCAAAGTTTTATACTCTCTGGAGTTAGTATAGTGTCACCTCTGTTGGAAAGAGATAAGATGGGACCTTTTCTTGACCAATCCTCCGGCACGTATGATGACTGCCACCATTTCTGTTCCTTTGTTCCACATTTTGTTTAGATGTTTCGTCCTCCTATATTTGTGAGCAGGTGATTTTTTTATCTTACCAACTGATGACTGATTCAATTGAAACATTTCACGATCAGTTCATTTTAAATCCGGGTGACCTTTTTAATGCCTCATCAGAGGGTATTTGGCAGAAAATGCTCTTTCATGTTAATAATATTCAAATGGCTTCTCCCCAGTGTATAATTTCTGATCAAGCGTTGGCTATTATGTTTTGTAATGAATGTCTTGTCACACTGAAGACAGATCCAGTTTCTCTCTGGAATGCATGTTGACACATTAGGTTCCTCCTTTGAAAAAAAGATTTGCAAGAAAAAGTTGTTTCTGGTAACATGGACTAACTGATCAGCACCTGGCCACACCTATTGCTGCTGTTACTTCCCTCTGTGGATTTTCAGATGTTGCATTACCAGTCCCTTTGTAATGATGGCTTTGTGACATTCAGTATGTTCCTATGTAGGCCGCGAAAAATCATAAAGAGGTTTCTAGACCTGCAGGTCTGTTGATTTAAATAATTTACTCGACCTAATTGGGATGCTCTTGACCTATAAAATGGTTTGAAATTATGCTATCCTGGGCAAATATTTTAATTCACAGGACGCCATTTTCTTCATTGTCACATGTGAGCACCTTAAAATATGTGAGTTCAGCAAGTCTGCTGTACCAAACACTCTTGTTTGATTTAATAGACTAAACCTTTGCTCCTCATACAATACAAATCTAGCCATTTGTAACATACACTTGACCCCTGACATTGTCATCCGGGTGGGGAAAGGAATGTTTATAAAATCATATATAAAAACTATCACTTTTAATAACTACATAACCATTGAAATGGCCACAAAATATCCCACTGACAAATTTCTGCAAATCTTTATCATTTGCACATCACCAAGTGAAGTGTTCTTATATATTATTCTCATACTTAAATCTTTGTGTGCATCACACTTCTGAATTACAAAAAAATGTGTTTTAGTAATTAATATTTTCATATATTTTGAAATATGTGTATTATTTGTTTACAAGCTACATAAATGCTTTATCGAAAAAAACTGTCATCCTACAGATGATTGTTAGACAGCTCGCTTTGCAAAATCCTCTAACTGTAGTAAGAAAGAAAAGTAAACATCATTTTCCAGGATAAGATGAGCAGCCATTAGTAAAAAGATAAACTCACATGTGGACACTGTCCTTGAACAGACAGAAGATGTGTCTGGGTAACAACAAGATTTAAAGGCATCTTTATTGCTCATTCACCTTCTGAATATTCAGAACACTTGGTCTTTTCCAGCTTACGTTCACTCACCAAAACAGACCTGTAGGTCCTAACAACAGCTTGACCTGATAAAACCTGACTCGTTATAGCAAGTGGGCGAGTAGATTTTCATGGCCTGCTATGTAGTTGCTCCTGTGTGTAGGACAGGTGTCCCACTAGTAATGACTTTCTGATGTTGCATTAGCTTTGCCTTTGTAAAGGATGCCATCCTACACTGAGAGCAGTGATATTTATTCTCCACGTCATGACTTTCTCCTCTGTGTTGACCTACTGTAATTGTTTCAGCTGGACCCTGCCAATAAATGAATTGTTGCATGCCGTACATTGATATAGTTTCCCCCCTTTGTGGACACTCCAATGTTGCAATACGTCTCCACTGGTAATAAATGTCTTGTTACATTCTGTACATTCATACGGTTTCTGCCCAGTGCAGATTTATTGATGTTACTTTAGATTCATCTTCCATCCAAACACTTTATTACTTTATGTACATTGATATGGTTTCTACTCTACGTGGACACTCTGATGCTGCATTAGGTCTTTCGTTGCACAGAACAGTTTTCCACAGTCAGTCCATCGATATGGTTTTTCTCCAATATTGTTCTTTCTCTGCCTCATAAAATGTTTTGCCACATTTTAGCTATTCATACAGATTATCTCTGGTGTATTCGTTCCGATTCCAGGTTGTCCCTTCCTTAGTAAGGAGCACCTCATCAGACTTTCTTCAGTATGTCAGTGTCTTATGTCCTTTATGTCTATCATTTGATGCCTAAGAGCCAAGTACAGACCTCATTGGGCAGCTCGGGTTTTCTGCTGTAGAAAGACTTTGGGGGGACATTAGTCTTCAGGGGAAGTGATTTCCAGAGATACTGTTTTTATATTGCTTCCTACACAAGTGATGTTTATTGCCTTTACCTTTTTTGTTTATTACTGCATTTATTTCAGCTGTTAGATTGAGAAAAAGAAACACAGAAAAAGCTGAAGTGCAGAGTATCACAAGAATTCAATAAGACATTTAATTGTCCACATAAAAAATTGTGATGAAGAAATTCTAGTTTACACTTTCAATGTAAAGATGCGATCGGCAGACTAAGGGCATACAATCCTTCCATGATCTCCTATTGAGGAGTGTGGACTCAAGGAGTAACCAAGAGACCAGAGAACGTTCCTGTCCAGTAAGTAAGACCCTCTCCCCACGACACACTACAATGTTAAATTCATTGTGCCAAGATGCCTCCCTTCTTATCCATGCATTGCTTCCTAGTATCATATGAACAAATCAATCATTAAAAAAATAATACATTGAGGCCCAGATCTCTGTTCTGCAGGCGAATGTTTGACGTTGCTGAGCATTCCGTTCAAAAATTGTTCTTCTTGCATTTGTTACCCTAAGTAGAATGAGTATGCCCTGACGTGGGTCCCATGCTCACAATATCACTGGAGTCAAGCTGGCCTGGCTGATCAAGGGCGATACCTCGAAACCGGTCCCAGGATGCTTGTTTCCAATCTAGGGAGGATCTAGTCTGGCCATTCAGGCTGGATTGTTCTTGTGGGGAGCAGGGTCAAGACTGATTTGCATATAGCTGAGTCTATAGTGGAATGGCACGATGTGCAAAAAACGTTAGATTAAGCCCAGATCTCTCAACTTGGGGTGAATGTTTGACATTGTCAGCATTCCGTCCATCAATTGATCCTTTTACTATTATCACACGGCTGAACAAATAATACAAAATGGAGCCTTTGCCAGTGAATGGACCATGCAACACAATAACGGAGGGAATCATAAGGAACTGCTGCAAGGGAGTCCTTTATGCTATCGACCCTGGGTTAGGACCCCTGAAGGTAATCTGAGCATCTTCCACATAGTGCAACTCCAGAGACCCGAGGCGCCGACCAGATCTACACAAGAAACAGGAGGTTTAGAACCATTTTAAACACACATTGGCAAAGTCAATAAGCCTCGCCTTTTAAACGTATAGGCTTTCCCAATGCTGCAAAACATCACCAGAAAATCAGAAAGAGAAACAAAAGGTGCAATGATGTGGCTACTGTGGCCTCATTCTGCAGGCAAGCCATTTTGTTTCACAAATGTGCACACCTACATGCGCCATTTTCCATTTTTGGTCAGGTGTTAGCCAAGACCTTTCATTTTACAAAAATTACATGTATAATTTACTTATTTAAAGCAGCTTTTGGCTCTCCATCTATTGGTCTGTTGTTGTGCCATTCACATTTTGCCCCCACCCACTACAAAACACAGCATGGTGCAGTGGGTCTGCCTACTTCAATCACTGGTTAACTTCACTTTGAGTGACTGCATTTTACTCATCCACAAGGGGGTAGTTTCCTTCAGTGCCAGTGTTTTTCTTTGTTCTTCGTAATTACTTTAGCATTGCTGTGTGTTTAAAGCCTCATGTGATAGCAGGACGTTTTGAACCAGCTCTTCACAGCACAGGAGTCATTCCAGCATTATCATCTCCTGCCTCCTGCTAATGCAGCTATATCAGAGCTTGCCAATCCAATAAATAATACATCACATGATGCAGTAAATCCCCTTCGGAGCTGCCTTTGTTTATCTCATTGCTGCTCTATCAGAGTATACTGGAAGGTGTCCATTTGAATCCATTCTTTATAAAGTAATTCACATTTTATAATGCACCCAATAAGCTGCACTCCTGTATGTATTTTAATTGAGGACTACAGCTATGCCTTCAAACCAACGGAGTCTGTATGTCCTGCTTGTATATCTTTCTAGTTTGCTTTAAATGCTAGTTTTCCTGAATATATGGATACCTTCACGCTGTAAACCACCCAGTTAAGCCAAGCACAGTGAACAAACCTGCTCTCAGCAGCATTGACAACCCTAATGTGCAACCCATCGACATCCCCGGCAACCCCAACCCATGCCAACTACTCACTCCCCCCTCTTCCTTCCACGCCTTGTGGAACGCTGATCGAGGTGCCTACAACAAGCATTTCTCCATGCCCCCCCACTCCATGTGATTTGACAAAGACACTTCCTATCTCCCTACCCCAACCATGACCTAACCAGGGTTAAAACACGCAGCAGCTCAACCTCTGCTTTCACTTACATAAGCCCCTCTCATCTAGAATACAACGCACATGATACATCTCACGTCAATTGCTCCTCACTCTACTCACTCAACCCTGTACCCATGACAGATCTAAGGGTACGACTCACTCACATATAAAATTAACTCATTAAAGCAACCCAGGACATTAACATTACCTAATGAGACTCAAATTGTTTCCTTAACTTGTTGCAATCCGACACTTCTAGGAGGCCAAGAGCACTTACAATTTCTTGCGGTTCATTTTTGGCCTGACCAGTGTACCTCAGCGGGTCACAAAGGTGATGGTGGTGGTCGTGGCCAGACTTATAAGAACTTATAAGACTTATAAGAACTTTCGGGATGGAGGTAGTCTCTTACGCAGATGACACCCAAATACTCGTCTCTCTCTCCCATTCAGATGTACAAACCGCCTCCAAGTTTAGATCTTGCATGGAGGCGGTTGGTCATTGGATGATTCAGAATTCACTCAAACTGAATGGGGAGAAGACCGAGGTAATGGTGTTTGGAGGGAAAGAGAACATCTGGTCAGCCAATTGGTGGCCTGACTCGTTAGGAGAGTGCCCCTCCCCTACAACATCTGCTAAGAACCTTGGCGTGATGTTAGACCCTGCCCTGGACATGGGCAGGCAGGTGAGTAGAACTATCTCCACCTGCTGGGGATTAATTCACACCTTGCGAAGGATCAGGAAATACCTTTCCTTACAGTCCAGAAAGCAAATAGCTGTCGCACTCATTGGCTCCCGTCTGGACTACTGTAATGCGCTGTATGTGGGGCTAAACAGGAGCCTCCTGCAGCGCTTACAGGTAGTTCAGAATGCCACTGCCAGATTTGTTTTGGATGTCCCTAGACGTTCCTCGGCCACGCTGGCCAGGAAAACGTTGCATTGGCTACCGGTAGAATACCGAGTACGGTTCAAAGTCCTATGCATGACTTACAGAGCCATTGCAAAAGACAGTGACCTGGGAGTTGGTTCCATCATCTCCCTCTACATTCCCGGAAGGTACTTGCGTTCCTCCGGGAATTCGCTCCTGACAGTTCCCCGTATACGAAGAGCCAAATGGGGTGGCAGGGCCTTTTCCACCCTAGCTCCCAAATGGTGGAATGATCTTCCCCTAGATCTTAGGTCTCTACCCTCCCTACAGAAATTTCGAAGTGCGCTTAAAACTCGCCTCTTTTTGCAAGCCTATATGTAAGGATGTATGATTCAATCTTTTGATGGTATTGTTAGGCGCCTTGATACCTGCGGGTTCTTGTTTTGCGCACTATAAATTTTTTTCAAATTTTTATCAGTGGCCCATCTGTGGAGGTTGGAATACCAGGCAGCCCATACCTCGATGATTGGATATTGAAGGGGGTGTAAGCAACCTTCAGACAACAGATGGCCTGTTGATATTGTTGGGTTTCTCCATCAATATGCTGAAGTCACATCTGGCTCATCAACAACCTCTCAAGTTAATCAGAGCCATAATGGATACAGTGCCCTTCTGAGCCTTCCACCCACCTCAATGAATCCAGGGCTTTCATTCTATGATCCCAATGTTCCAACATTTGACCTGGGTTACAGTGAGAGTAGTGGCGAGGCGAGCATCACTTGAACCAGCATCACACACATCTCCCTACCCAACCCACAGCTAACAGTCATTATGGATGCATCATTGCTTGGTTGGGGAGGTCATCTGGGTAGAGGTGGAGATCACTAACTTGCTGGTGTTGGTAACGATTCGCATGGTACTGAAGGTGATTTTCCCCACCATCAAGGGAGAATGGGTGTAGGTACTCCCGACCAACATGCAAGCCATGTGGAAAGGGATGGGAGCACACGGCTTCATCTCCCAGCACAGTTCGCCCCTTAGCATTATGGTAAATGCAGTTCATGGTACGTGCCTACTTGAATATTTACTGGAGTACTCCACCAAAGTTGGTGCAGGTAGTGCTGTAAATCTCCAGACACGTGTTTCTGGATATCATCCGTCATCAGTAAAGATAAAAACGAATTTAATCTGGGGTTGCTGAGCAGGCTGCCACGTTCCTTTCAGGTCTCAGGACTTCTCACAATTGCACAGGTGCATCTCCATAGGCTTGTCAGCTCAATGGCTCAAGGGAGCCTTTTCAAACAGAAAGGGCCCCATAGCATTATGGTAAATGCAGTTCATGAATATTTACTGGAGTATTCCACCAAAGTTGCTGTGAGAAGTTGGCCTGATATATGTTGTCCACTAATTTAAGTGGGCACCTTGCACTAGTCCAAACAACCCTTATGATGTTCAAGGTCAAAGATAACCTTTAAAAAGCTATCCTAGTGGTAGCTGTGGAAGGCAGCCTTCAGGCTTAGTCTTGAAGGAATGTAAAACAGCTTGTTTAACCAGAATATCACCTCCTGAATGACCAAATGAAAGGAGAACCACAAAGTGTATATAAAAATATGTATTTATTAAATATAACACTCTACTATTCTCTACCCGAGAATAGAACATAAAGCCCACAATATGAAATCAATAGAACATACGTAAGTAGCACAATACACGGCGGGCTCCAGGGGGAGACCGAATCATATACTATAAACATGGTATAACAATCACAACTTCAATAGACACAGTGCCTAGAGCACGTACAATCATTGGGACCCCAAGGAACCACCCCAGGTGAATAGATCGGGATCCCAGGGAGTCCGGGGCAGTGTGTGAACATGAGGGTGTGCTCCGTATAACTCTATGGAATGACGCAGTTACAGTTTTAAAGATCAAATCCCTTGAGGCTTAAGAGGTTCTAGAGCCAACTCACCAGTGAGTACTGGAGTACCAGTGTTACCAAGCCCAGAGGAGCCGGTGCATAGGCTTCAATTGGTGTCGGAAACCTACGTCGTTTTCAGTGGAGGACTTGGAAGAAGAGCTGTTTCCGGGAAAGTGGAACCCATGCCTGGGTTTGAGGTGATAAGAACTTGGAAGCAGAGGGGACAGAGTCTGGGTCACTTCACGTGACCAGGGGCTCGGTAGTCGAATGCCAACTGATGTCAGATGCTTCAGGAAAGATGAGGGGTTGCTTGACTCTTCAGCCACGAGGTCCCGGAGACATCGATGATGGGCTGAAGGTGAGTTGTCCCATGAAGGATGTCGAGTGCTGAGGGGTCGGTGTCTTGCTGGAGCACTAACAAGCATTGGCAACAGCAACCCACGTAGGAAGAGCAAACAGCTTACGATGTGGACCAGCAAGGTCCAGGGGACTCTCCAAGCAATGGAGAGTCAGGGCACGTCTGGAGAAACCAGGTAATCCCAAGAATAAAGAAGGTGACCCTCGCTAGGGCCCACAGGTCAACGGACCAGGGATCGCGAGGAGACCTCATGCAGAATCACGAAGTACCAGCCCATGGAGCACTCAGTGCGAGGAGGACGGAGATCTTCGTGGAAATACTGCTCGGGGTCGGAACTACTCGAAGTCCAATGCAAAAGCTCAGGAACCGACAACAAGCATATGCAAATGTACACGATGAACAGGGGTTTGGGTATTGTAGTCCCCACGAGGGATTCAGGCTGCAGACTAGCTGGGAGGGCGATCAACCTCAGGGACAAATCTTCAGAGTCCGCAGGAGCTCTGGAGATGCAAGCCGGACAGATGCGCTTAGGTGCCTGCTAGGGCAGGGGAGTAACTCCTTTACTCCAAGGGAGATTCTTCGGGTGTCCAGAGTCGTGCAGATAGTCGAAACACTTAGTATCTCCTTTGTAGAATTTTGTCCAGGTGAAATCCAAAGTGCATCCATTTTGTGCTGCCCAGGTCGAGAATGCTGGTACTGGGTAGACAGGTGAAGCTTGCTCCAGCAGAGAGGAATAATACCTCCTCCAAGTCCTGGGGTGGAGGTATGATTCCAAGGTTTTTGACACCAAACACAATATATTTCTGTGCAGCCATTTTGAAGATAGCATTTACCGGGAGCTTATAATGCACCTTTATCTATATGTTTGGCTGCCCACATACAACCCGGGAGATAGATCTCCGAAGTCTGCAAAGGGGCCCTACTCTTGCAGGGGCACCCTCTCACGTAAAACCCAGCACCCTGCCTTCAGGATTGATAAGGCCTGCCATAGGGATGACTGATAGGTTTTAAGTGTAGTGATATTTCTAGATATAGGAAACCTATGTCGAAGTGGAAGTGGAAGAGGTATGGCACAGCGGCCAGGATGATGGACGCTGGGGATCACGGTTCGATCCCCGGCTCCGGCGGCAGGGGTCTGCCCAGCACCATGTGACTCTGGGCAATAGCTCGCTTAATCTTCCCGACGGACCCCAGCACCTTGACACCTTTGGGTAATAGTTCGTGCTTTACAAATACTGGACATTTACATAAGTAAGAGGTGCAAGCACCAGCTTACACATGCTGCGGTAGCAGACCTGTTGTGTCAGTTTGAATGGACTCTCATGGGTGGCATAATACACGCTGCAGCCCAAGGGAGGCCTATGGGGTACCTATGCCCTGGGTACATGGATACCATATACTAGGGACTGATAAGGGTACCCCGGAATCCAATCTGGAGTGTACCTAAGGTACACACAATGGAGGTTTAAGGGAGAAAGCAGAGAGGTTGGGGTCCTGGTAGCAGGATCCCAGTCAGACTAGTCCGAAACAGTGAGACATCAGCAAAAAGTGGGGGTAACCATAAGAAGCAGATACTACTTTCCTTCAGTTGCTGCAGGTTAGTGCTGTTAATCTGTAGATACGTGTTTCTGGATATCATCCGTCTTCAGTAGAGATAAAAACACATTTAATCTGGGGGTGCTGAGCAGGCTGCCACAATCCTTTCAGGTCTCAGTGTCTCTCACAGACGCACAGGTGAATCTCCACAAGCTCGTCAGCTCAATCGCTCAAGGGAGCCTTTTCAAACAGAAAGGGGTGGGAGCACACTGCTTCACCTCCCAGCACAGTTCCCACCATCAAGGGGGAATGGGTGTAGGTACTCCCGGCCAACATACAGGCAATGTGGAAAAAGGTGGGAGCACACGGCTTCACCTCCCAGCACAGTTCCCCCTTAGCATTATGGTAAATGCAGTTCATGGTACATGCCTACTTGAATATTTACTGGAGTATTCCACCAAACTTGCTGCAGGTTAGTGCTGTAAATCTCTAGACCTGTGTTTCTGGATTTCATCCGTCATCAGTAGAGATAAAAACACATTTAATCTGGGGGTGCTGAGCAGGCTGCCACAATCCTTTCAGATCTCAGTACCTCTCACAGGCGCACAGGTGCATCTCCACAAGCTCGTCAGCTCAATGGCTCATGGGAGCCTTTTCAAACAGAAAGGGGTGGGAGCACGCTGCTTCACCTCCCAGCACAGTTTGCCCCTTAGCATTATGGTAAATGCAGTTCATGGTACGTGCTTACTTGAATATTTACTGGAGTATTCCACCAAAGTTGGTGCAGGTTAGTGCTGTAAATCTGAAACCGGTTCAATTAAACATTTTATGAGACTGAAAGGTGGGGTACACATTGCTGACATTTCTGATCCATCTACATGGCTTCTAAATATAAATCACCTGTTTGATTCTCCTCATTAACTCCCTACCTCCCCTCCAAGGGTGGCCAGAGAATGTCTACTTTTGGTACAAGGCTCGAGGAGAGAGAAGACCAGCTTTGTCTTTCCCTATTAAGCCATACAGATTTATTTACTTGTTTTTTTTCTATTAAGCCGACATAGTCTGAAAGGATATTGGAGCGCTTTAGAAAGGTGATTAACTCTATACACTGCATAGTATAAGATAGTTTACAGTGTTCAACCATCTAGGATTGCAGTCAGTACTTTCAGCAAATATTTATTTTATTACAGATCAGTATGTTAAAAAAAATACACGGTGCAAAAGGAGAAAGAATACAATTGTTGCCTACATGTGATATAGTAGATTGTAATCACTGCTCCAAGTAGAGGCCTTTTATTCGCAGGTTGTTCAGCAAACTGTCCTGCAATGTCTGTACAAATGGTGGCAGCTCCTGCCCCACATGAAACCATAAACCGGATACACACATACTTCAGGGCTGCAAATACCTAAGGCCAGTAGCATCTGACTTCCATCTGACCCCAAAACTCCACTTGCCTCTCCTGGGTAGTATTGTTTAATGAAAGAAACAAAATGCCAACGATATACAGCAAGAACATAACATCCTAGATAACAAACTGCACCAATGTGCCCAAAACTGTGGATATGAGCCCTAGAAGTCCTTGCAGAGCAAATCTCATAACTGAGTAAATAGGCAGCACCAGGTCTTATCACCAGGTAGCCAGAATAGCCCTTATACCTACAGCAGATTGGGTGTAGGTAAAGAAATGTAGCTGTTGCTTTCTGTCCATTTGCTGCTATCTGGAGTTTGCATATTGTCACCTCTGTAGGAAAGGGGCAAGTTGTCCTGGAACCTTTTCTTGACTAATCCTTTGGCACCTTTGATGACTGCCACTGTTTATGTTCCTTTGTTCCACATTGTGCTCAGTTATTTCATCCCCCTATAGCTGTTGTCGTGTAGTTCCTATAAACATATATAGGATCTGCACGTTCAGACAACATACACTGTGGGATTGGTGTCCAGCATATTCCAGGCACCCCCACCGGGTATGTTAGCCTGTATACCAGCTAGCTCACAGTGCTACTATAAACCCTTCTTACCAAAGAGAGAATAGTTTTTAGCAACTATTGAACATAACAACTCTGTCCCATCAGGGATCGTGGAAACAGTGCAGTACTTTTCGCTCAGTTACTCGTGCTCACTTTTGTTTCAGAGTACTACACAGAATAAACGGTGGGGACCTTTTTCAGTAAGCATTTATTGAACCAGCGTCATTCTGCTGTAAAATAGGTGTGCTGAAACAACCATAAGACAAACAGATCTAAATGATTTTAAGCACCAAAAGAGTAAAAGGATGGTGGATTCCTACCATAGTGCTAGAACAATGAATACAGACCAGAATATAAAATACATGACAGTAATAAATGCCTACTCCTACAATGCAACACTATCTTGATGTACCTACGTGTACCTAACATGTATGTAGGTGTAGAGCCAAGAATCCCCCTAGGATAAAGCCAACCACATTACCTGAGATGAGAGACTGTGTGACCCTGTCTTGGTCTGAAGATGGACACACTGCGAGGGATGTTACACCACTGCGATCTGGAGTGTCTGCCTGCAGGAACCTCAGCGTCTCGCGTCAATGTGTCAGTATGAAAGTCCTTCTTCCCCTCCCCCTGCCTCAGGAAAGATATGGTGTTTATATGCCCAAAGTGGTACCCTCAGGGGATCTACCTTGCTGTGTCTTGTCGGACTAGGATGACGGAAGGAATAACCCTTATACATAGTTATTATGCAGGAGATGGTAGTCTTGCTGAGATTCCAAGAATCCTCATGCATAATGGATGAGGCTAGTTATTCGGAAAAAAAACCCACGTCCTGTAAGCAGCACCGTAACTAGGTATAATGTCACTACCAAAAACCGTTATGTAGTGTAATGGCAGGGAAGATATAGGTAAAAGGTTCGGTAATTCACTGAGCCTATATTGGGGTATCTGTATGAAACAAAACACTGTGAGCAGGTGTGGGTTTTTTAAACAATGCCTTGTCTCAGTAAGTGGTAAGTGCATGCATATGGTTTTACTCTATGTGGAACTTCTGATGTTATACAGGCCGTGTCCTTCTAATAAATGCCTTGTCACTTTCTTTACATTCATACGGTTACGTCATTAAGAACACTGTTGCATTTTGTTCACTCATACAGATTTTCCCAGAGACTTTCTGATGTTGTTTTAACTCTCCCTTGCTAATAAATGCCTTGTCACATTCAGTGTAGTCTTAAGTGGTGACGCTTCATATTGTGTTAGCTCTCCATTCCTTATGAATGCACTCTCACGTTCAAAACATTTATATAGTTTCTCTTCAATGTGAGCATTCTAAAGTCATATCAAATGTTGTTTTGTAGCAAATCCCTTGTTGCATTCTGTGCATTAACATGGTTACTCCCTAGTGTAAATCTGTTGATGCTGTACTAGCTTATTCTTCCTATTTAAGACTCTATCACATTCTGTATGTACATAGCATTTCTCTCCATGTGGATTTTCTAATGTCATTTTAGATCGCCATTTGTCATGAATGTTTTGTGAAAGTCAATACATTGATATGCTTTCTCGCCTGTGTGAACTTTCCGATGTTAAATTAAATTTTCCTTTCTAACAAATCCCATGTCACAGTCTTTAGCTCTCTATTTGTTCAAAATGCTTTGTCACACTCCGTACATTCATTTGGTTTTTCCCAAATAGATTTTCTGATGTCGCTTCAGATCTCCATTTATTAACAATGCTTTGCCTCACTCTGTACATTGATATTGTTTCTCTCCAATGTCGCCTTTATGTTGTTTTAACACTCCATTTGTACTTAATGCTTTGTCACACTCTGCACATTGATATGATTTCTCCTCAGTATGGATTTTCTGATGTCGTTTTAGCTTTCCATTTGTACTTAATGTTTGCCACACTCTGTACATTGATATGGTTTCTCCCCAGTATGGATTTTCTGATGTCTATTTAGTTGCCACTTTCTTATGAATGCTTTGTGATACTCTGTATATTCATACGGTTTTTCCCCAGCATGGATTTTCTGATGTTGCTTCTGTTCTCCATTGGTTATAAATGCTTTGCCACACTCTGCAGATTGATATGGTTTCTACCCAGTATGGATTTTTTGATGTCCTTTTAGCTCTCCATTTGTTATGAATGCTTTGTCACACTCTGTACATTGATATGGTTTCTCCCCAGTATGGATTTTCTGATGTTGTTTTAGCTGCCACTTTCTTATGAATGCTTTGTCACACTCTGTACATTTATATGGTTTCTCCCTAGTGTGGATTTTCTGATGTACTTTTAACTCTCCATTAGTTATAAATGCCTTGCCACACTGTGCACATTGATATGGTTTCTCCCCAGTGTGGATTTTCTGATGTCGTTTTAGCTCTAGATTTCTTATAAATGCTTTGTTGCATTCTGTACATTCATATGGTTTTTCCCCAGTGTGGATTTTCTGATGTTGATTTAGCCGCCACTTTCTTATAAATGCTTTGTCACACTCTGTACATTGATATGGTTTCTCCCCAGTATGGATTTGTTTATGTCGTTTTAGCTCTTCATTTCTTATGAATGCTTTGCCACACTCTGTACATTGATATGGTTTCTCCCCAGTATGGATTTTTATATGTCGTTTTAGCCCTTCATTTCTTATGAATGCTTTGCCACACTGTGAACATTGATATGGGTTCTCCTCAGTATGGATTTTTATATGTCGTTTTAGCTCTCTATTTGTTATAAATGCCTTGCCACACTGTGCACATTGATATGGTTTCTCCCCAGTGTGGATTTTCTGATGTCGTTTTAGCTCTCGATTTCTTATAAATGCTTTTTCACACTCTGTACATTGATATGGTTTCTCTCCAGTATGGATTTTTTCATGTCGTTTTAGCCCTTCATTTCTTATGAATGCTTGGTCACACTCTGTACATTGATATGGTTTCTCTCCAGTATGGATTTGTTTATGTCGTTTTAGCACTTCATTTCTTATGAATGCTTTGTCACACTCTGTACATTGATATGGTTTCTCCCCAGTATGGATTTGTTTATGTCGTTTTAGCTCTTCATTTCTTATGAATGCTTTGCCACACTCTGTACATTGATATGGTTTCTCCCCAGTATGGATTTTTATATGTCGTTTTAGCCCTTCATTTCTTATGAATGCTTTGCCACACTGTGAACATTGATATGGGTTCTCCTCAGTATGGATTTTTATATGTCGTTTTAGCTCTCTATTTGTTATAAATGCCTTGCCACACTGTGCACATTGATATGGTTTCTCCCCAGTGTGGATTTTCTGATGTCGTTTTAGCTCTCGATTTCTTATAAATGCTTTTTCACACTCTGTACATTGATATGGTTTCTCTCCAGTATGGATTTTTTCATGTCGTTTTAGCCCTTCATTTCTTATGAATGCTTGGTCACACTCTGTACATTGATATGGTTTCTCTCCAGTATGGATTTGTTTATGTCGTTTTAGCACTTCATTTCTTATGAATGCTTTGTCACACTCTGTACATTGATATGGTTTCTCCCCACTATGGATTTGTTTATGTCGTTTTAGCCCTTCATTTCTTATGAATGCTTTGCCACACTGTGAACATTGATATGGTTTCTCCTCAGTATGGATTTTTGTATGTCGTTTTAGCTTTCCATTTGTTATGAATGCTTTGTCACACTCTGTACATTGATATGGTTTCTCCCCAGTATGGATTTTTGTATGTCGTTTTAGCTTTCCATTTGTTATGAATGCTTTGTCACACTCTGTACATTGATATGGTTTCTCCCCAGTATGGATTTTTGTATGTCGTTTTAGCCCTCCATTTGTTATGAATGCTTTGTCACACTCTGTACATTGATATGGTTTCTCCCCAGTATGGATTTTCTGATGTTGTATTAGCTCAGGATTAGTTATGAATGCTTTGCCACACTGTGCACATTGATATGGTTTCTCCCCAGTATGGATTTTCTGATGTTGTATTAGCTCAAGATTAGTTATGAATGCTTTGCCACACTGTGCACATTGATATGGTTTCTCCGCAGTGTGGATTTTCTGATGTCGTTTTAGCTCTTGATTTCTTATAAATGCTTTGTTGCATTCTGTACATTCATACGGTTTCTCCCGAGTGTGGATTTTCAGATGTTGATTTAGCTGCCACTTTCTTATAAATGCTTTCTCACACTCTGTACATTGATATGGTTTCTCCCCAGTATGGATTTTCTGATGTTGTGTTAGCTCAGGATTAGTTATGAATGCTTTGCCACACTGTGCACATTGATATGGTTTCTCCCCAGTGTGGATTTTCTGATGTCGTTTTAGCTCTAGATTTCTTATAAATGCTTTGTTGCATTCTGTACATTCATACGGTTTCTCCCCAGTGTGAATTTTCAGATGTTGATTTAGGTGCCACTTTCTTATAAATGCTTTGTCACACTCTGTACATTGATATGGTTTCTCCCCAGTATGGACTTTTTTATGTCGTTTTAGCTCTCCATTTGTTATGAATGTTTTGTCACACTCTGTACATTGATATGGTTTCTCCCCAATATGGATTTTCTGGTGTTGCTTCAGTTCTTCATTTCTTATGAATGCTTTGCCACACTGTGCGCATTGATATGGTTTCTCCCCAGAGTGGATTTTTTTATGTCGTTTTAACTCTCCATTTGCTATAAATGCTTTGCCACATTGTGCACATTGATATGGTTTCTCCCCCCTGTGAAGTTTCTGATGTAGTTTTAGCTCTCCATTTGTTCTAAATGTTTTGCCACACTCTGTACATTGATATGGTTTCTCCCCAGTGTGGATTTTCTGATGAAGTTTTAGCTCTCCATTACTTATAAATGCCTTGCCACACTGTGCACATTGATATGGTTTCTCCCCCGTGTGGATTTTCTGATATAGTTCTAGATCTCCATTTGTTCTATATGTTTTGCCACATTGTGTTGTCATCTTCTACATATGCACACGGTTTCTCTTATTTGTTTTCTCTCCTATACTAGGTTAGTTCTTCCTTCATAATGAGCATCTCATCAGACTTGCTTCAGTTTGTTCAGTGTGTTATGTCTTCTATGTACATCAGCTGATCCCTAAGTGCCAAGTGCAGACCTCATTGGACAGTACGGGTTTTCAGCTGTATAAAAAGACTTTGGCACGGCATTAGCCTTCATGGGAAGTGATCTCGAGGCATATTGTTTTTCCATCACTTCCTAAACAAGTAATGTTTACTGCCTTCACCTTTTTCGATCATTATTGCATTTGTTTCATCTATAAGAAAAAAGATTTAAAAATAAAAACACACTGGATAAGCTTAAATGCAGAGTCCATCACGAAAATGTATTGGCATGTAATTGTTCATAAAGACAAATGCGCTAATGAAATTCTAGGTTACACTTTCAATGTGAAGATGTAGTAGATAGAGTAAGGGCATACGATCCTTCAATGATCCCCTTCTATCGAGGAGTGCGGACTAAAAGAGCAACCAAGACACCAGAGAAGGTTCCTTGTTCATTGAGTGAGACCCTCTCCCTACGACACGCTACAATGTTAAATACATAGCAACACAATGCCTCCTTTCTTATCAAGGGAATGCTTCCTATTCTCACACAGGTTACCAAAAATACAAAATGGAGCCTTTTCTAGTGAATGGACCATGCAAGACAGAACATCACAATAACGGCAGGAAACATAAGCGTATGCTGCAAGGGAGTCTTTTATAGTATCAGAGAGTATGGAATAGGATAGACAGGTAATCTGAGTATCTTTAACATAGTGTAACTCTAGAGATCTGAGACTCTGACCATATCTAGTCAAGGAACAGGCGGATTAGAACTACTTTATGCCAATGTAATAAAAAGAGGCCCTGTTGATCCAAGAGACAGGATTCCATGTAAGACTTAATCGTCACAAATAAATTCTCTTGGAAAACTAGATTCTATTACCTCTATTGTTCATCACCTCTTACACCGTCATACAGAAATATACACCAGTCATCAAATGTACCACCAAAACAATCCTTGAATATCAAGTTTAATATCAAACAATATATATATATATATATATATATATATATATATATATATATATATATATATATATATATATATATATATATATTACCTACTGGCGATAGCCAGTAGGTATATATAGTTAGGATTTTTTTCCTATGGGATTTTTGAAAATTCTATGTTGAATAACTTTGGTGTTTGAGGACAGAATTGGTTGAAATTTACAGGAAAATGGAACATTTTGTTTCTGAGCAGCCCCTAAAAATTTGGGGGGGTTTCGTCAAGGGGGGGCCGAGAAAAAAGGGGGGTCCCAAAACGTGTTTTCCCATGCAATTTTCCATAGGGCGGTTGGCCTCACTTTTAGCCTGAACGGCTGAATGGATTTACACCAAACTTGGCAAAATTGTAGGGACTGGTAGCCCGATGTGCCTTTGCTATGTCTCAAGATATAGGCTCCAGTGGTTTTTACGAAAATTAACTTTGAAAAATATATATTGGGCTATATATATATGTTGGAGCCCAAATGTAGCCCAATGTAGCCCAATGTAGCCCAATGTAGCCCAATGTAGCCCAAAGATGGCCACCAGAGACAAAAAAAAACAAATGTAGCCCAAATATCAGCCAGATGTAGCCCAACTATAGCCCAATGACAGAATGTCCCAGAGTGTTCTAAAGAACAACTAGAGTGCTAACAGTCCTACTTATTGCAAAGGTATGGCACACCTGAAGCCATCTTGATTAAAATAAAGTGGTAATTCTTAAAACATTTAATTTAAAAAGGAACAAAATGAGGGGGTTCATTTTGCCATAGAAAGTATGATTAGCGAATATATGACGAAATCCCGCATACCATCAGTCCGCAAAAAAAATCCCGCATGTACTATTAGGCCGCAAATTAAAATAACGAAAACTTTTAGAACGAATATGCCTTTAGCATACACTAAACAACTAAACTACCCTAAACCCTAAAACACTACCCCCAGCATGACCCTACACTATGCAAACACTACAACACTACCCTAAACCCTAAAACACTACCCCCAGCATGACCCTACACTACGCAAACACTACAACACTACCCTAAACCCTAAAACACTACCCCCAGCATGACCCTACACTACGCAAACACTACAACACTACCCTAAACCCTAAAACACTACCCCCAGCATGACCCTACACTACGCAAACACTACAACACTACCCTAAACCCTAAAACACTACCCCCAGCATGACCCTACACTACGCAAACACTACAACACTACCCAAAACCCTAAAACACTACCCCCAGCATGACCCTACACTACGCAAACACTACAACACTACCCAAAACCCTAAAACACTACCCCCCAGCATGACCCTACACTACGCAAACACTACAACACTACCCAAAACCCTAAAACACTACCCCCAGCATGACCCTACACTACGCAAACACTACAACACTACCCAAAACCCTAAAACACTACCCCCAGCATGACCCTACACTACGCAAACACTACAACACTACCCAAAACCCTAAAACACTACACCCCAGCATGACCCTACACTACGCAAACACTACAACACTACCCAAAACCCTAAAACACTACACCCCAGCATGACCCTACACTACGCAAACACTACAACACTACCCTAAACCCTAAAACACTACCCCCAGCATGACCCTACACTACGCAAACACTACAACACAACCCTAAACCCTAAAACACTACCCCCAGCATGACCCTACACTACGCAAACACTACAACACAACCCTAAACCCTAAAACACTACCCCCAGCATGACCCTACACTACGCAAACACTACAACACTACCCTAAACCCTAAAACACTACCCCCAGCATGATCCTACACTACGCAAACACTACAACACTACCCTAAACCCTAAAACACTACCCCCAGCATGACCCTACACTACGCAAACACTACAACACTACCCAAAACCCTAAAACACTACACCCCAGCATGACCCTACACTACGCAAACACTACAACACTACCCTAAACCCTAAAACACTACCCCCAGCATGACCCTACACTACGCAAACACTACAACACTACCCTAAACCCTAAAACACTACCCCCAGCATGACCCTACACTACGCAAACACTACAACACTACCCAAAACCCTAAAACACTACACCCCAGCATGACCCTACACTACGCAAACACTACAACACTACCCTAAACCCTAAAACACTACCCCCAACATGACCCTACACTACGCAAACACTACAACACTACCCAAAACCCTAAAACACTACACCCCAGCATGACCCTACACTACGCAAACACTACAACACTACCCTAAACCCTAAAACACTACCCCCAGCATGACCCTACACTACGCAAACACTACAACACTACCCTAAACCCTAAAACACTACCCCCAGCATGACCCTACACTACGCAAACACTACAACACTACCCTAAACCCTAAAACACTACCCCCAGCATGACCCTACACTACGCAAACACTACAACACTACCCTAAACCCTAAAACACTACCCCCAGCATGACCCTACACTACGCAAACACTACAACACTACCCAAAACCCTAAAACACTACCCCCCAGCATGACCCTACACTACGCAAACACTACAACACTACCCAAAACCCTAAAACACTACCCCCAGCATGACCCTACACTACGCAAACACTACAACACTACCCAAAACCCTAAAACACTACCCCCAGCATGACCCTACACTACGCAAACACTACAACACTACCCAAAACCCTAAAACACTACACCCCAGCATGACCCTACACTACGCAAACACTACAACACTACCCAAAACCCTAAAACACTACACCCCAGCATGACCCTACACTACGCAAACACTACAACACTACCCAAAACCCTAAAACACTACCCCCAGCATGACCCTACACTACGCAAACACTACAACACTACCCAAAACCCTAAAACACTACCCCCAGCATGGCCCTACACTACGCAAACACTACAACACTACCCTAAACCCTAAACTACTACACCCCAGCATGACCCTACACTACGCAAACACTACAACACTACCCAAAACCCTAAATCACTACCCCCAGCATGACCCTACACTACGCAAACACTACAACACTATCCTAAACCCTAAAACACTACGCCCAGCATGACCCTACACTACGCAAACACTACAACACTACCCTAAACCCTAAAACACTAGCCCCAGCATGACCCTACACTACGCAAACACTACAACACAACCCTAAACCCTAAAACACTACCCCCAGCATGACCCTACACTACGCAAACACTACAACACTACCCTAAACCCTAAAACACTACCCCCAGCATGACCCTACACTACGCAAACACTACAACACTACCCAAAACCCTAAAACACTACACCCCAGCATGACCCTACACTACGCAAACACTACAACACTACCCAAAACCCTAAAACACTACACCCCAGCATGACCCTACACTACGCAAACACTACAACACTACCCAAAACCCTAAAACACTACCCCCAGCATGAAACTACACTACGCAAACACTACAACACTATCCTAAACCCTAAAACACTACGCCCAGCATGACCCTACACTACGCAAACACTACAACACTACCCTAAACCCTAAAACACTAGCCCCAGCATGACCCTACACTACGCAAACACTACAACACAACCCTAAACCCTAAAACACTACCCCCAGCATGACCCTACACTACGCAAACACTACAACACTACCCTAAAACACTACCCCCAGCATGACCCTACACTACGCAAACACTACAACACTACTCAAAACCCTAAAACACTACCCCCAGCATGACCCTACACTACGCAAACACTACAACACTATCCTAAACCCTAAAACACTACGCCCAGCATGACCCTACACTACGCAAACACTACAACACTACCCTAAACCCTAAAACACTAGCCCCAGCATGACCCTACACTACGCAAACACTACAACACAACCCTAAACCCTAAAACACTACCCCCAGCATGACCCTACACTACGCAAACACTACAACACTACCCAAAACCCTAAAACACTACACCCCAGCATGACCCTACACTACGCAAACACTACAACACTACCCTAAACCCTAAAACACTACCCCCAGCATGAGCCTACACTACGCAAACACTACAACACAACCCTAAACCCTAAAACACTACCCCCAGCATGACCCTACACTACGCAAACACTACAACACAACCCTAAACCCTAAAACACTACCCCCAGCATGACCCTACACTACGCAAACACTACAACACTACCCTAAACCCTAAAACACTACCCCTAGCATGACCCTACACTACGCAAACACTACAACACTACCCAAAACCCTAAAACACTACACCCCAGCATGACCCTACACTACGCAAACACTACAACACTACCCTAAACCCTAAAACACTACCCCCAACATGACCCTACACTACGCAAACACTACAACACTACCCAAAACCCTAAAACACTACACCCCAGCATGACCCTACACTATGCAAACACTACAACACTACCCTAAACCCTAAAACACTACCCCCAGCATGACCCTACACTACGCAAACACTACAACACTACCCTAAACCCTAAAACACTACCCCCAGCATGACCCTACACTACGCAAACACTACAACACTACCCTAAACCCTAAAACACTACCCCCAGCATGACCCTCCACTACGCAAACACTACAACACTACCCAAAACCCTAAAACACTACCCCCAGCATGACCCTACACTACGCAAACACTACAACACTACCCAAAACCCTAAAACACTACCCCCCAGCATGACCCTACACTACGCAAACACTACAACACTACCCAAAACCCTAAAACACTACCCCCAGCATGACCCTACACTACGCAAACACTACAACACTACCCAAAACCCTAAAACACTACCCCCAGCATGACCCTACACTACGCAAACACTACAACACTACCCAAAACCCTAAAACACTACACCCCAGCATGACCCTACACTACGCAAACACTACAACACTACCCAAAACCCTAAAACACTACACCCCAGCATGACCCTACACTACGCAAACACTACAACACTACCCAAAACCCTAAAACACTACCCCCAGCATGACCCTACACTACGCAAACACTACAACACTACCCAAAACCCTAAAACACTACCCCCAGCATGGCCCTACACTACGCAAACACTACAACACTACCCTAAACCCTAAAATACTACACCCCAGCATGACCCTACACTACGCAAACACTACAACACTACCCAAAACCCTAAAACACTACCCCCAGCATGACCCTACACTACGCAAACACTACAACACTATCCTAAACCCTAAAACACTACGCCCAGCATGACCCTACACTACGCAAACACTACAACACTACCCTAAACCCTAAAACACTAGCCCCAGCATGACCCTACACTACGCAAACACTACAACACAACCCTAAACCCTAAAACACTACCCCCAGCATGACCCTACACTACGCAAACACTACAACACTACCCTAAACCCTAAAACACTACCCCCAGCATGACCCTACACTACGCAAACACTACAACACAACCCTAAACCCTAAAACACTACCCCCAGCATGACCCTACACTAAACAACCACCACAACTCTACACTACACTAACACAACACTACACTACACAACACTACACTACACTACACAATCACTAACCCACGAAAAAATTAACACAAACCCACTTACCTCTCTCGTCATCGTGGTTTTCACAACGCAAATGAATTAACCATACATGCCTTTAAAACGTAATTCTTTGTAAAGGCATGCGCGATAAATGCACATGCGTTTTGAAAAAATGCGGGATAATGGTATGCGAGGTCAATGACCTTGCGGGATAATGGTATGCGGACTGAAAGTCTGCGGGATAAAAAATGCGGGAAAATGGCTGCAAACCATGATTAGCAGCAGACTTCCCTGGTGAGCACTAGCTTTACTACAGTGATCTAATGAGCAACTAGAGTGCTAACATTCAGAATTTATGGCAAATGTGTGACACTTCTGAATGCCTTCTTGATAGAACCAAAGTAAACAAGCATTGAAAATGCAATAGATCTCGCCCTCGTTTAAGTTAAAGCCATTCTGTTTGTAATGAGGTGGCTTTTTAGCTTTGCTTTTATAAGTGTTTTTAAAACTTTCATGTAAATAACATGCATATGTATGCATATATGTATATGTATGCATGCATTTATATTTATATAGATATGCAGATGATATATGTTTATATATGTATATTACCTACTGGCGATAGCCAGTGGGTATATATGGTTAGGATTTTTTCTCTATGGGATTTCTGAAAATTCTATGTCTAATAACTTTGGCGTTTGTGGACGGAATTGGCTGTAATTTTCAGGAAAATGGCACATTTTGTTTCTGAGCAGCCCCTGAAAATTTGGGGGGGGTTTCGTCAAGGGGGGGCCGAGAAAAAAGGGGGGTCCCAAAACGCATTTTTCCCATTCATTTTTTCATAGGGCGGTTGGACTCACTTTTAGCTCGAACGGCTGAATAGATTTACATGAAACTTGGCAAAATTGTAGATATGGTTTACCCGACGTGACTTTGCTATGTCTCAATATATGTGCTCCAGTGGATTTTGAGAAATTAACGTTTAAAAAAATATATATATCTGTGACAGCGCTCCGGTTAGCGCCCCGGTTCGCGTACCTGACGCGTAACGGAACTTCGCGAAGCGAAGCTGATTGGCTCTCCGGTGTCTGTCAACATTCTAAACAGTCCGGAGCGGCCGCCATCTTGTCTCTCGGTACGATCGAGAGACAAGATGTGGTGAAAAACGAAGGGGGAAATGAAGGAAAGGGGGCAAGGTAGACCACTCCTGACCCCCTAGGATTGATGAGGGGGACATCAGTGATGTCATCAGTGATGTCATTTGAGATGTCATCAGTGATGTCATCAGTGATGTCACTGACCATGTCATGAATGATGTAATATGTGACATCATCAGCAGTGGATTGCGGGTGCGCGATATATAGTTAGTGCAACTAACTATATATGGAATTTCATTGGTTTTATGTCAATAAAATGTCCAGCTAACTATATATGGTCTCTAACCTATGGTTATTTCAGTGAATATATATATATATATATTCACAGAAAAAACCATAGGTTATAGACCATATATAGTTAGGAATTAGCATTTACAAAACCTTGAAAATTCACTGAAAAAACCATAGGTTATAGACCATATATAGTTAGGAATTAGCATTTAGAAAACCTTATTTTACTCACACAAAACCATTGAAATTCCATATATAGTTAGTTGCACTAACTATATATCGCGCACCCGCAATCCACTGCTGATGATGTCACATATTACATCATTCATGACATGGTCAGTGACATCACTGATGACATCACTGATGACATCTCAAATGACATCACTGATGACATCACTGATGACATCTCATTTGACATCATTCTTGTGCTAATACGATAAACCTCTTCAGACTCTAATATAACCTTAGATACACTCAGTGTATACAGACACTCACACACTGTCACTCATCCATGGAGTTACTCACACACCTAGTCAGTCATGCAAAGAAACAATCTCACCTCCATTTCCTCAACTATACAGTTATACACACCTTACTTATTCAAACATATACTAACACATATTTACTCTCTTATACAATCCCTGATACAAGTTCACAATGATCCATACAGCCACTCACACATTCAGTGGCTCTCATGCACAGTTATTTATATATGCCAACTCTCACATGTACTGTGTTTTACATATGTACTTACTATGACATGTAGCATTGAGATATCCATTCACTCATCAATACACTCATGCACACAGTCAACCGCCCATGTAGCTTTTTCCACATGCACTCTTGAACTCATACACCTAGTGAATCAACTGCTCACACATCTATGCACAGAGTCACACACCTCCCAGCCACCCCCACACAAACTCAATCTCCCATAGAAATACTTGGGCAACCAATTAATAACACATATAGCCTCTCGTATAGCTAATGATCAACACATGCAGCAGTTTACATCACAACAGACATAATGATGCACAAATTAAGACAGTTTAGTCACTAACCCATGCATTCAGTGAGACACATTTAATCACTCACTCATACAGTCAGTCACGCACCTACTAAATCCTTCATCCAGACACTTATACATCCACTCATTCTTCAATATCTAAGACATATTTTAACTTTACAGAAACATACAGTCACTGGATGTTGTCATCAGTGATGTCATTTGAGATGTCATCAGTGATGTCATCAGTGATGTCACTGACCATGTCATGAATGATGTAATATGTGACATCATCAGCAGTGGATTGCGGGTGCGCGATATATAGTTAGTGCAACTAACTATATATGGAATTTCAATGGTTTTGTGTGAGTAAAATAAGGTTTTCTAAATGCTAATTCCTAACTATATATGGTCTATAACCTATGGTTTTTTCAGTGAATTTTCAAGGTTTTGTAAATGCTAATTCCTAACTATATATGGTCTATAACCTATGGTTTTTTCTGTGAATTTCATTGGTTTTTTAACAGCTAATATCTGTAGCTGTAAAATGTATTCTTCTTTAAATCCAAAAATATATTTTATATGTTTATGAATAATTTTTTTTTTAAATATTTTTTTTTCTTCGTTCCCGCTTCGCGAATCGGGAAGCTTCCCGTTAGCTGACCTTGATGCCGCGAAATAGACCGCGAGCCGGTAAACGTTTCTTTACCGCAAGTGCCGCGTTAGAAAACAACATCGTGACGCCTCCCGTCCGCATGACGTTTCACGTTGTCGCGTGATACGTCATATGACGTGCTACGTTAGCGAACTGGTACGCGAAGCGAGTCGCAAAGCGCAGGTTTCTGGAAGCAAACCGGGAGGCCCTGCAAAGCGCTTAACGTAAACACAGCAAGTCATGTGACTTGGTAATAACACTTTTCATTGGTTCATTTCACTTTTGGTTTCCTAATGATGTAAGACTAGGTCATATAATCTAAAATGAACACTTTTGATTGGTTGAGAACTCTTGTTTTTCCCAAATGATTAAAATCCCTCCTTCTTTCCTCACTCTGACTTTCATCATTGTGAGAGAAAGACCCTTTGTGATCACTGAGCAATGGCTTCTTTAGTAGCTTCAGCTGGTGCTTCCCCACCACCTCCACCACATCCAAGGAAGAGTGGACCACCTGCTCAAGTTGTAATTCAACAAGAAGAAGAAGAAGAGGAACAGGAGGACGAGCACGAAGAGAGGCAGTTTTTGCCTGAGCAGCCCAAGACGTCTCACCGGAAAGAAAACTTCATTTGGCAATTTTTTAAAATTCCCAAAGGTCAGAAAAAAGTAAATGCAAGATACGTAACTTGCCTTATATGTCAAGATAGACTGTCCAGAGGGACCGACAAAAAATACAGTTTCGGAAACTACACAATGCATCGCCATATGACTAGGTGGCATCCTAACAACTACAGTGCTGCACAGTTTCGGAACGACCTAGATAATCTCCCTATTATGGCCAGAAGATCTGTTGTACCGGAAGTAACGGGACCAGAGGGCAGGGAGATGGTGCCAAATATACAAATGAGATTTGGTGATGTAAAACACACCTGCGCATTTTGCGATGGATTCATTTCCTACGGAGAAAAAAGCATCACTCTGATCAACAGAGCTATTGACTATCATATGCAAGTTTGTCCGAAACGCCCAAAATAATAAATACTTCTGTTTTTTGTTTTGTTGCTCCTGTTGAGCCCTTTACAATGAATCGTTTTCATTGCCCCCTCCAAGAAAAACCCAAAAAAATATAAAACTGTTCCGAAAAATTCAAAAACAGTAAAAAAATGTTCAGAAAAATAAAAAAAAAAGTTCTTTTCAGAACTACCTCCCCGTTATTAAAAAATTGGTACAATATTTGGAACTGTGCCAACCTCTATTTCTCTTAGTTCGCTTCCTAGTTCGCTCGCTGGTACGCGAACTGGAAGCGAACCAAAAACAGTAAGTATAAGGGAAGGAAACACACACTTATGTTAAAAGAAAGACAGCTATAGGGGAGTAAACTAGAGATACCATTACCCATAATCCACTGCTGATGATGTCACATATTACATCATTCATGACATGCTCAGTGACATCATCAGCAGAGGATTGCGGGTTTTTTGGCAACATGCCTTATCCACGGTTTAATAACGCTGCCTTTTGCTTTATATAAGTTTTCAAATTGTATGAAATATATACCAATAGGTCGTTATGAACCTTTAGGTAGTGCTTTTCTTCATGAGGTCTGGTCGCTTCCATACACATACAGATGTTTCAAAGATGATCAAGAAGTTTATCTGAATGGAGAGGAATGCACTGAGACGCCAGATCATTCACTAATGTGTAGGCACATACAGTTACACGATTCATGCAACAAACACCGACCAAATATGGCTTGCGTGTTGCAAGGCACGCCAGTTCCTGCTATCATCCCCACGTTCAAGTTGTTGGAAAATGGTAGTTATTTGATGCTCAATAATGAAGATTGTTCTGAGTTAATTAAAAGTATTCCTTTTATCGTAACAGTAAGTGAACGGGTTATTTGCTGCAGAAATGTTCTATTTCCTCCCACACATGAACATAGGGAGTTTTCAATCTGGCCACAAATACCAACCTTGGGACACGTTTCAACGGCATGGCAAGAATAAGAGCTCTTTTGTCTCAGAGAGAGGTGGCCTTGAGTTCGGCCCGTGAAACTTTCGTACTTCACATAGCGAACACCCGTACACAGGTTTGCCTTTCAATTTCAGCAACATGTTTCCGACTATCTTTAACGCATCCTGCACAAAATCCCTGGCACACTTTTTTAAAGTTGTTACCAGTGGTCTCGTGACTTCATTTGAGAAAATCTTTGGAGTCATCCCTGCTTCTTTTCATTGTATTTTCTGCACTCTGGTTCGTGGATTGGCATTTTTACTTGCATTACCAGCGGACGCTCTTGTGCTTTTTTACATTTTTAAATATGGATGTCCCTCCTATGCAACCTCCGACCCTGCAGCTGCTGACACTGTTCCGCAATCGCATGCTAGAATATTATGGCACAATGCCGTTGGCGATATTAAGCACGGCATATGGATTATCTTTTCGGTTCTCCTACTTCACCTGTGTCCAGCCTGTATTTCACTGCCTGACCTGTGATTTCGATTGGGCCATTGATTTGTGTCTCTGCGGACCGGTTTCTCCTGACGTCGACTTTAATCAGCTGATGACTCCTATCATTACTCACGAGTTGGTTTGTCCTGGCGAAAGGATTATGGCTGTGGCATTGATGCATGGACTACTTGGTCCCTGGAATTTACTGGCGGCAGCACAGTCTTTCTTGGAACAGAGCTTTCTTGAAAACCCACCGAGCTGTCCTCTGATGGTGATAGAGGATCCGGTGCTGGGAGAGCACGTATGTTCTTTTCCGCTTTTAAATTGGATGGCTGAACTGTTTTCGGATGAAGACGGTGACTTCCTATTGGAGGCTGTTGCAGCTTATTTTGCATACACAGTTATGTCATAGACCTTTTTCATGTTTGATATGCTGAGTACTAGCATTTCATTGACAATTCATTGACTTATTTGTCAAGTTTTTATTATTTACCTTGCCTATTGGCTTAAGACTCGATAAAGTACTTGGCTGTTTTATTTTTCTTTAGCATTGAATTTTCCTAGTTTTTAATGCTTTACCTTGCGGACCGTCCACATATAAACTTGCAATCTGCTCTCATGAGATGGCACTTCTATTATCTTATTCAGTTCGTTTCCGGATCATGAGGAGGTGTCATCTAGGTCCTGGATATCTTTACACCGTGTTAAGTTAGCATGGGCTCATTACCGGTTTAAACGCCATTTTTCCTTTTTTGCAACTTCTGCACACGACACTTAGTTGTTGCTTTAGCTTTCCACCTAGTAGTTCATCGTGGTTTACATGAGAATAATATGTTATTGGTCTACTATCTGCTTTACTTGTTAAACTATATCTGTACAGCGAGTGCTAAAGTTTCAAGAACAACACGATACAGAATTGTTATGAGGTCTGATCTCCACGACTTCATACTCATAACATAAGTGCAACTTCTGCCAATTCTGGGCATGAGGCGGGTTTTATATTGCTTTGCCGAACACACATACACAACAGTTGATGCGGTTCACATGAAGAGAGAGCTGGTGTATGCTGATGTGATTCCTTCAAATCTAAGACACTAAAGTATGGGCACGCCCTAAACCAACACAAAGAGACCTTCTTAGCAAATAATATAATATGTGTATTAGGGAGGGTGAGATATAAGCAGCCGCGGGCCGTGGAGGGAGTTACGATGGGGCAGGGAGGCGGGGAGGGGGAGAAGCAGGGTGGAGCCCTCTCTACCTTGCCCCTCCCCCTCCCCGCCTCCCTGCCCCACCGTAACTCCCTCCACGGCCCGCGGCTGCTTATAAGTGTTGCTAACTCTTATTCATTTACAGCATGTTAACATACTGTCACCATTCGCTTTTTATGTACTAGTAACTATGCTGGTAATTTTGCTACTGATAATATGTGTACTTGTATTCTCCACCCTGCTTCTCCCCCTCCCCGCCTCCCTGCCTCACCGTAACTCCCTCCACGGCCCGCGGCTGCTTATAAGTGTTGCTAACTCTTATTCATTTACAGCATGTTAACATACTATCACCATTCACTTTTTATGTACTAGTAACTATGCTGGTAATTTTGCTACTGATAATATGTGTACTTTTATTATCTAAGGTACTACGCCTGAGAAGACGGCATTAGTAAATAAACATTTCAAATACACATCTGTTCTTCTTAACTCCATGTTCTGGTTTCTAAGAAATCTATAACGACCGACTGTTCATGAGTTCCACGTATCCTGAGGTACTATAAGTTCATATTCTGGATTGTCTAAACATTGAGAGTTTGTTATATCCAATGTGACACTGTACCTAGCTTGCTAAATAGTTTTTGATTACTAACGTGAGTTTTGGGACACCCTAATTCGCCGAGGTTCCAATCCTCTGTCCACAGTTCTGTGTGAGAACAGAAACCCTGCGACAGGGGCACCCCCGACCCTTGCTGGAGCTTCATCACACTTGCGATACAACTCCAGCAATGCATTCGCCGAGGTTCCAATCCTCTGTCCACAGTTCTGTGTGAGAACAGAAACCCTGCGACAGGGGCACCCCCGACCCTTGCTGGAGCTTCATCACACTTGCGATACAACTCCAGCAATGCGCCACCTTTACGGCACAGATACATCACGCATCTGTGCTGTTTTTGCCCCATGATGCGCCGCATTGTAAATGCAGCACACCATAGGTGACGGAACAGCGGCACAGAATGACTAACACATCCCTGGTGATGCGCCAGTCATCATAAATGTATCCCTATGCTTCTTATCTTGTTAGAGATGAACCGCCATATGTATCATCAAAGTTATTTGCATTTCCTAAATAGCGAACTTTAAGGAATAAATAGCGATTCTTTACCATTCCTAGTTTGCGATGAGCTATTTGCTAATTAGCCGAATGTAGCCCAATGAAGCCCAATGTAGCCCAATGTAGCCCAAAGATGGCCGCCAGACACACAAAAAAACAAATGTAGCCCAAATATCAGCCAGATGTAGCCCAACTATAGCCCAGTGACAGAATGACCAATCAGCTTCGCAAACCTCCGTTACGCGAAGCGGAGCGCTGTTACAGATATATATCTTTTTTTGAACGTTAATTTCTCAAAATCCACTGGAGCACATATATTGAGACCTAGCAAAGGCACATCGGGCTACCAGTCCCTAATATTTTGCCAAGTTTCGTGCAAATCCATTCAGCCGTTCAATTATTATTTTTATTATTTTTTTTTGCCCCGCGGGGCCCTTTTAAAACCTCCACATCAAACCTAGGGGGTCAGCGAGGATCTACTATGCCCCCTTATAGTTATTTCCCCCTTTGTTTTGACCTCCTCTTGTCTCTCGATCCTACCGAGAGACAAGATGGCGGCCGCTACGGACTGTTTGGAATGTTGACAGACGCCGGAGAACCAATCAGCTTCGCTTCACAAAGCTCCGTTGCGCGAAAAGTCCGCGAACCAGAGCGCTGCCTGGTCCGCGCTTACAGATATATATCTTTTTTTAAACGTTAATTTCTCAAAATCCACTGGAGCACATATATTGAGACCTACAAAAGGCACATCGGGCTACCAGTCCCTACAATTTTGCCAAGTTTCGTGCAAATCCATTCAGCCGTTCGGGCTAAAAGTGAGGCCAACCGCCCTATGGAAAACTCAATGTTAAAAACACGTTTTGGGACCCCCCTTTTTTCTCGGCCCCCACTGGACGAACCCCCCCCAAATTTTTAAGGGCTGCTCAGAAACAAAATGTGCCATTTTCCTGAAAATTTCAGCCAATTCCGTCCACAAACGCCAAAGTTATTAGACATAGAATTTTCAAAAAACCCATAGAGAAAAAATCCTAACTATATATACCTACTGGCGACCGCCAGTAGGTAATATATATATATATATATATATATTGGTTTTTCTCACAAAGTTCAAGTATAATCAATCTAAAACCAGATAACAAATCATTTGGCGACCACATATAAGACACACACATTTGTTATAAAAAATGTTAATTTGCAGGAATCAATTAGAGTAATTGCACTGTCTGAGGGTTTTCTTAATGTGGTCCCAGGATGCTTGTTTTCGGTCCAGGGAAGACATGGCTTGGCAGTTCGGGCTGGACTGCTCCCATGAGGCACAGGGACAGACTGATTTGCATATGTCCATGTCTGAACTGGGGTGGCAGAGTGAGCTAAAGAATGGTGATGGATTAAATCCAAATCAGTTGACTGGGGGTGAGTGTTTGATTTGCTCAAGCGCTCCGTCCATCATCCCCTTTTGTATCGCTACTATTCTAATGTGTTTTGAGAATTCAAAGGCTATTTTTTATATAACCTTGTGTGGAGTTCCTTTTGTGGTGTGCCTGGGATGTTGTTGCTTTGTGTGTGTGCGCAAATGCTTTACACATGGCCTCCGGGATAAGCCTGACTGCTCGTGCCAAGCTACCATGGGGGTGAGCAGGGGTTATCTTTGGTGTGTAACTCCCAAGCCCTGACTAGAGTGGTGGTCTCTGCCTGGCTCTGGCGCAAGCCTTAGCCAACCAGAGATCCCATTTCTACCACTACCACTACCTAGTTGGGCGCTTTGTTGACAGTGCGATACAATGTGTAATTATTGCTCTGAAGGTCATTTTGGATCAGGCACTATTGAGCAGCTACCAGCTACGTTGTTCTATTAATGTTCTGGCTTCACAGGAGAGAATAGGATTTCCTCACTTCTAACAGAGTTTTCAGAGTTATTGGAGACTTTAGTCAGTACCGTGAATCCAGTGCATATAATTAACTACGAGACATTCATTTGAGTGCTTACTGTCAGACCACAAATACTTGGTGATTAAGGATTAAAAGGGGTATGACGGAATCCCCATCTTCTAATTATGTTTCCAAACACGGCTCTAATGCTTAAGCAGTGTCCGATGTAATTATGACTGATTATGAACTAATATACTGGATTGCCGAACACATCTTGCAGGAGCGAGCGGATGAAAGCAGGTCTCGTGTACGGATGCAGATTAAGGGACTGTGTCTACTTTACAAGATCGTACCAGTAATACGGCGATCTTAATCCCAATGAGCCTTGGAATCTTTTTGGGCTCTAGGATGTTCCATGCAGAAACCACGGCGGGAATCACTATTCCCTATCACTGGATTTGAAAAGTCCAATACGCCTGAAATTCCATACCTTCCTCAGCAATATCTCAGGGCCTAACCAACGAAGGTCCTTCGGCGCTACACCACTGCCCCATGTCCTGAAGAAGACCCACCCTAGACCCACAATAAGGCGTCCAAAGGGTCGAAACATCGACGATATTGAAATTGTTGGACAAGTACAGGATATCCAGTTTACCAAAGCCAACTTAAGTGGATTACTGGAATAATCATAATTGAATACTGGAACTGGCCCAAAAAGACTTTTTGCTTCCCTTCCTTTCCCCCCTTCACTCACTTGTTAATAATCACGTTTGAATGTCACTATTGCACTTCATGTCACATTTTATTCACTCAATTCTTTAATGCGCCGTCTTGTAAAAAGTATTTATAAATTTTAAATAAGTCTTGATTGAATAATCTTCATGTACAAACAGGGTGTTTATGAATGAAAATTAATTCATAGATTAAAAACGGATGGTTACCCTGAACTCTTTTGGTTTGGATTTGCATTGTGAGTAAGCTCCTAATTTGGAGCACTGTCTTAAGTAACCATATGACTAATTGAACTGTGAATGATTCAAATCATACTTTGAAGTAATCAGGTTACATACCCGACAGAACCATTGTTTATATTACATTGTATTGCCCAGGTTCTGAGGGATACAGGGTCACCCCATGGTGATTTACATGATTATGAACTTAAGCAAGGATATATTTTAACTCCCTTACTTTTTCCTTTTATATATGTGTGTCAGTTATCAACCAAGTACCTGAGTCTTGACTCCACAGGGTCAGAAGAATTGATCTTGATTCTTTATCTTTGAAGAATTCTTCCCAATTCCTCCACTTCACTGCAATCAAAATATATTCAACTAGCAGTAAAGAAAGGGAAAGGGGAATGGGAATTAAAAGAGACTGCCACTGTAAGATTACTTGCTGATCACCCTCTAATGGTATTCAGTTCCTGTAACAACAAAAACACAAGGTTACAGATTCTTTCTTTTAACTACTTCTCCTGCTCTAGTTTCTATTTTACTCTTATAAACTATTACCTGCTTAATCAGTGGTCTTAGTTTCTCTCTGTGAATAGTCCTTTAATATGCTGTAGTTGAAGTCTTTTATTTTGATTGTCTTTTTCTGTCCTTTTTTACTCTTCTTTTTTAGATGCAGTACTTGTCCATAAAAGATCAAGCCGACTTGTTGGTGAGTATAAATATATATATATATATATATATATATATATATATATATATATATATATATATATATATATATATTCACCTACAATAGTTTTTTAAATATTCAGTCTTTTGTTTTGAGAATTAAATCATCTCTCATGTATATAATCTTCCTGTCCTTTTCTATCTTAGATATTTCTTTGTCTTCAGTTAAATAGTTCTTTCTTCTAACATTTTAAAAAAAGGATCAATATAGAGGGAAAATAGTAAAGGGGAACAAGGACATCCCCAGGATAACTTCAGTTAGATTGCAGCAAGATCAATTTCGTGTACTCGCCTATGCCGATGACGTAGCAGTTGTAACAAAAAATCCAGCAATGGGTATGCCTGAAATAGAGCAACTGGCGGTACAGTACGGGGCGGCTTCTGGCTATAAACTGAACTCCACAAAGACACAAATTTTATGCCCTAACATACATGCATTTGTGGATCCAAGGGTATTGGAAGAAGTGTTCTATTTGGGGATCAGGATCCGGGTCTGTCTGAGGGCATTGGTAGAATCTAATTGGGAGCGGCTGGTATCAGAGACTCGGAAACAATTGGATCGCTGTGAGTGCCTTCCTCTAACTATGGTGGGAAGATGCAATGTTCTTAAAATGCTGATCTTGCCGACAATCTTATATTTTTTTACGGCAGTCCCTTTAGAGATCCCAAGAAGTAGTCTTGCTTTGTTGCAAACAATATGTGCCAGATTTATATGGTCTCAGGGCAAAGCGCGCAGAGCAATGCGGTAAATGGTCCTATCCAGGTAACAAGGGGGCTGGGCTGTTCCAGATTTTACGTTGTACTATTACGTATGTATGATACAGCGTATGAGTATACTTTTGACTGGCGTTGAATCAGCAACTAGTGCGGAATCCCCCTCCATCTATCAAATGTTGCTAGGTAGTGACGCCCACAATAGACTGTTTATTAACGTGGACGGGAGCTACTATAAGCGCACTCGGTTCAAGCTCATTATTGCTGCTTACAAAGTATGGACAGTGGTTAAAAAAAAGTTTGGGGTGCAGAAGATATTTTGGATTACGCCATTAACAATAACTACTCTTTTCCATCAGTATTCTATGACCGGATAATGTGGAAATGGAGGGACAAAGGGGTGTGTACAGTTGGTGATCTATTTCTGGTAAATGACATGAAATCTTTCGATCAATTAAGTGATCAATTTCATTTACCTCGGGCTGACTTTTTAAAATATTTACAAATTTGTGATTACTTTTTAAAAGCCCGATGGAGAATTCAAACTAATCCCCTTGTTGAGGCAGTTCGGAAAGGATCACGGATCGGCACACAGTATGCTTTAATGTTAGATGCATTAGATAACGACTTGGAAGCTAAAAATCATAAATGGGACAACTGATTGGGGTGTCAGGGTATCCAACTGGAGACTTCCTTAGAGCTGGCGGGGCAATTATTCATGTCAGCAATTCTGCACGCCCAACATTTTAAAACAGTATTTAATTTAAATTACATGCCAGCCAAATTGTCCGCGTGGGGTTGTGTAAATGGGGCTAAGTGTTTTCGCTGTGGGACCGAAGCAGCTGATATTGTACACGTATTTTATTCATGCAGGCACTTATCCACGTTTTCCAGGCATATAGAGAAATTTCAGGCTGAGATTTCGGGGGTACCTATACGATTATCTGCCACTCAGGTTCTGTTGGGGGTTGAAAAAGGATCGACAGTTGATATTTTACCCATACATTTTGTATATTTGATTTTTCTTGCTACTGCCGTTGCAAGGCTCTGTATCGCATCAATGTGGCTACAAAAGGACCCCCCATCTTTTGAGTTATGGCGGGCAAGATTTCTGTCAATTTTTAATTTGGAATATAGTTTATGTGCCGTGAAGGGTAGACGGAAAAGGAAACTAGGTTGCCAGATATGGGGGGTAGTTATGAATTACATGGAGGCATAAACATATTGTCTTGTGCCTTCATTATATCTTTCTCTCTTAGTTAGGATGATTGTATTTGTGTTTGCCAGACAGTAGCAGCTATAACAAGACTAGCTGCGTTTAGTTTTGTAATTATAGGTTACGGATATCCAGGACTGATGTGTTATTTTGATGATTGTACTGTCTTTTCTTTTTGTCTTTGCTGTGAATGACTTTCTCTTTGAGGGAAATTATGTTATTTGTTAGATTTATGAATATATTTGTACTCATTAAGCATGGGCCAAAAATCCGCTACGCACGTGAAATTTGTGGATTTTCGGCAATTTCGCGATCCGCGAATCTCCCGAAATTGCCGACAATTTGTGAATTAGCGAGCAGGCGGATTTTTCTTTTTTTTTATGCCCAGCTCACTCACGGGATCAAAGTTACAGGCACACATGGTCACTGGAGACACATCTTCTGGCCCTTTACGCAGTTGCAGTGTAGTAAAAGCACTATACATTTACCCAACGAGGTAGCACTTACTGATTAGCCAGTAGAAAGAACTCCAGTTGAGTAGAGGTATTGCACAAAACTGTGGCATCTTCGTGGACAAACACGCAGGGCGGGATTCATTCTGGCACGATGCTCCTGTCACAAAAATTAAACATCAACAGGAAGCACTTACAGATATCAATAAAGCAGGTGCCCGAGTTGATGCTCAAATTCAGTAACGTAGTAATCAGCCCTAAAAAATTGTGAGCGAGGCTGTGCAAGTGACCTTTATCCCCATATCTGCCGTCGAAAATGAGCTGTAATCCTTGAGGAGGTCTTTGCATCCATGTGTTTCTCGAGTGCCATCCCTGTGTAGTTACTGTGACCAGAAGTCTGTTATCTCCTCATGGCATGCGAACTCGCATGGAAGCCCCGCCCATTTGGCCCCACCACACACACACTAGGGTACACAACATCACATTATTGCAAATGGCAAAAAAAAAATCCGCAATTTCGCGGGAAAAATCCGCACACTTTTTTTGCCATTTCGCACAAATTCGCGGACCACGGATCCGCAAAATTCGCCCGTACTTAGTACTCATGGACTTTAATAAATGAATAAAATAAAATAATAGTTCTTTGATGTTTAAATTATCCTTTGATATTCTTGCGCTGATAAATAAGATGCCCAAATGCTGGTTCTATTATTTATCAAGAATGAAGTCTCAAACTGAATTCTGTGTCTTTTCAAGTCTCTAGTTAGTTGATTAATTTCAATGAAAATTGACTAACTTCTGAGAATACAAAGTTTTGAACTGTTTTTTCCTTTTAGAATAGATGAATAGTACCTGAATTTTCTCGACGATCGTTTCTAATGCTGGAATTCCACTCTAAATCTCTTCTGAATCTCTCTGCAACTTCCGAGTAAGAAACCGATATTTTCGCCAATAATCCTGACTGAAAACTGAGAGCTCCGGCGACTCCCAGCTGATTTCTCCGAAGCGGGAGTTGAAGTGCGCAGAGCTTCTAACGCTCGCGCACAATGTAAAGGATCTCCTTAGACGCTCAAACACTAGAGCGCTAAACTCAGTTCCACAATTACGGCTGCCATATTGAGGTTCAGCGCAGCAGCTAAAATACAAAATAATGATTGAAGAAACGCTCTAACACAAATGTCAATCTGAATACTGGGACTATGGCCGCCATCTTGAAATTCCACGCAGCCACAAAAATAAACTAAGTAAATTGCTGAGCTACTATTTGTCTCCAAGATAACTGTAACTTCTTTCTCTTACGTCTTGAAAACGCTTTGTGACCCAAAAGCCTAGAGATTGCTTGTCTGGAAATCATATTCAAACCATGACCCAACCTGACAATGTGATTCACCTAATCAATTTCGTTTAACAATTTCCCACCAAATATGAAAATGTTAAGTGTTATTCTTTTTTGTATCCCGATGACTTAATCTTATTGGATCCCACTCCAAAGAAATCTAAGTGTTTTATATAAATATACTTTGAAACATTACGTTAAGATGAATGTTCAGAAAAGTAACATCAAATTAGCTGATGTAAGTAAGGAAAAAAATATGTATTGCTGGAAATCGGGGAATGATATAATGAATCAGGAGAAATATCCCTGTTTCTGTAGAATTTTCTCCCAAAATCTAGATTCAAAATTCCATACCACATATTTAAGCTTGAAGGCTTTAAGCCGCAGGGAAGCGACTCATTCATTATATAAAGATATTGGGAAAATGTACTTTAAGCACCTTATGATGATACATATAGTTGGGAATCCGCATTGTCTCATTCCTGTGCAATCTGTCAACTCCTATGGTGGTCTTGGTTCCAACGTAAGGGTCATAGATACAGGAAGTCGATGAGTACCATACATATTGTAAAATTGCCAAAGCTTGTTTGACAAATATATTGTTTTAGCATCGCCAATGTTTGTTTTGGCTACTGAGGTGTTGTCACCACTGCTTGTTTGTTGAAAGGTAACCTCCTGCACATTTCCTGCCGGCTGCTTCCTCCTCTTGCTAGGCAACCCCTACCTGTGAGTGTGGCAGTTGTTGTCCACTGCTGCCTGACAAGCTGGTGGTACTTAGCTTTGTTTCGGTTCCTTCCTTGTCAAACAGCTGACTCCTGGCAATGCTCTCAAGGAAATTCCTCAGCTTCCTTCCTGCAGGGTCTGGTGCTGATCAGCTCCCTTTCCTGGAAACGCCCACAGGGAATTCCTCTGCTTCACTCCTTGCAGCCTCCTGTGGCAGCCAGAACAGACTTTGGAATAAGGCCTCCCTGGCCAACAGCTAAGTGGAGTGTGCTCACAGAGACTTGTTGTGTGTTTGAACTTTGTGCTCATAGAGTCATTGGGGCCAATTCCATTGTGGTTTGGAAGGCCTCCTAACAGCATTTGCTCCGTCAGATTTGGATTGGGAATGTGTCTTTCCGACCGACCGAGTACGATGCAGTTAGGCGTTAGGAAGATTCCAATCCTAACCGGATGCCATTTGGAATGACCGAGCCGTATGGAGCAGAATCATACGTCTGTATAGGCAGCGTTTCCGACCGACCGATTATGATGCTGGATTTGGACAGCCTTTCTGAATTGTGCTGTCCGACTAGAATCAGCAGTCGGAATCAGACTTTGGGAGCCTGTAGCGGGTCCCCCTGCACTCTGAGCCTTTCCAATCGGGTCTGTGGGGTACCCATGGGTCCCCCTTACCAGTCATGTATAGTGTGGCAGGCACCAGGGGGTGTCCACCACAGGGTGCCCGATTTTGTCTTAGCCACCCCTTTCTTCAATGGGAGCCTAAGCATTTGGTCGGATTGAAGTCAATATGAGTCCAACCAAATCGTAACTGGAAGAATCCGGATGCATCGTACTCGGTCGGTTGGATTCTCCTGATCCGAGTCGGTCAGAAACCATTCCCAAACCGATTTGGTCTGGAAGATTTCCAAACCGCATCGAAACAGGGCTCCTAGTGTATTTTGACCAGTGCTCAGAAAGACAAGTTGTGTGCTTTGAAATGTGCACTAACGCTTCTGTAATCACAAATGTAAGCAGAGTAAAGCAGTCTGTTTGGCAATAGCAGAGCCCTTTGGACCTTTCTCTTTTTGGGACAATCTCTGCCCTACTGTGTTGTGAACGCACATCTAGCATACTCTTTTGTTGCTTTTTTTGTTATGTTTGTTTGGCGTGCACGCCTCCTGTTAAGGGCTGAGGCCCATCCTGTTATTTTCTGTTATGATTATATTATTATTTTACAGTGTGTAATGACTTGTAATGAGAAACTACTACTACTACTTTGAAAGCACAAGGATAGAATGAGAGTCCCTAGAGGCA